>NC_061770.1:49573390-49895682 GCF_022458985.1 Mugil cephalus | reverse complement strand
CACCAGTGACCCTCCAGAGAACAGACAAAAAATCAATTAATTAATTAATTAATTTGAGTATTCATGTCAGCTGATTTCTCCTCCAGTGTTCATGGTCTTTGTGAACCTTGGCAAAGCCAACAAGCATAATTATCTGTTCATGATGATTTTCTATTTGTCTAAATATATTTCTGTATGTTAAACAGCATGGTTTTATATTACTGCTGCAAAAAGCTGTTACTGGTAAACCAATGCTGTGGATTTTAAAATGCAGTTCTTTTCACTCAATACTCACTTCTCTATTCTCTGCTTTCTAATCACTTCCTACATGACTCTCCTGGCAGCTAATGTGGCACCAAGAGGAACGCCCAAACATGTTGAAGTATCATCCAGTGAATATCATCCATACTTGGCCATTGATGAGTATAGTAGACCGGTGGTTCCACTAGAAACATGCGTGAAAATACCTCAGAAAAACTACCCCTGGTGGGAACTGGACCTGAAGAGTATCTATCACATAACTGCTGTGTCCATCGTCAGTGAAGACTGCTGCCAGGAACAGCTTAATGGCGCTGAGATCCGAATTGGCTACAGGAACAACGACGACAACCCAATGTGAGTACTTATTTGCTGTTGAGATGTTACCACTTACCAGCTATTTTCTCTTGACTGTCTCCTTTCTTTCAGGTGTGCCAACTTCTCTGCCGAAGCTGGACAGCGTATTTATGACTACCAGTGTGGACTCATGGATGGTCGCTTTGTACAAGTCATTCTTGACGGAGTTGGGAGGAATTTCACGCTTTGTGAAGTTCAGGTGTTTGGCACTGTGCTAGGTAAGCTCCACATGAAGACTTCTCTCAAAGATTAAGGTTGCTGGGTGTTTCATTTCTATTTCTATTCATTTGTGCTGGCAACAGTGACCTCTGGTAGATCACTGTGGCCTGTGATATGTTTTAGGCCAAACTCACAAATGTCTAGTAGGAAGGAATTATCAAGTTGATATATCCAGTTTCTTCTAGATAAATTATATGAATTTAGACAAACCAAATGGAGCATTTCATGTTTTTATGTTTTCAACACGGTAACCATCATAAGTGGTTCCGAACCTGGTCCGCTTCCCCAAAGGTGGGCCAGAATTTGTCTGATCCGAGCTCACTGCCAGTTTTCACCTATTTCACCAGTTTTTCACCAGTATTTTGCGTGTCTCCCTACGTGTACAATATCCAGGGCTTAAAAAAAGATCAAATTTAGAAAAAAAAAATGTTGATGCGGGATATTGAGTTCACCTAGCAATGGAATGAGAGTAACGCAGCTTTCAGTCTCCAAACTAACAGCTAACCAGAAGTAGGGTGGGGGTGGGTCTTGGAAAACTTGGTTGAGATCCAGATGCAGCTGATGCTACATTCAAGACAACTTAGGGAAAAATGAGCTCTGAGTTGTCAAACTCAGAAATTACTGCTTCCAAAATAAAAAGATAGATGTTGCACATAATTTTAATGTTCAAAAAACGGTCACAGTATACTGGGTTAACCTGTATTGGGAACGCTATTTCCAAGTCACAGTTCTCGGAAAGATGGAGTACATTTATGAAACTAGGAGAATGTGTCCTAATTTCAAACAAAGGACTTAAAATCGTAAAATAAATAAATAATATTAAATATTAGAAAATTTTGCAATTTAGAGTTAAAATATGATCTACAGTTGTTTTTGTATAAAACTGAATTAAAAGGTTAAATTGCTAATCACACGGCGCACACCTCTTTGAAGGCTTTTAAAGAGCAACCCAAGTGCCCATAAAAGTATTGTCTTTGCTGCCCTCCAGTGGTTTAACTTCACCTCTGGCAGCAGAGGGTTCAGGACACCACTTATATCCACAGTGTAAAAGGAGACATTTCTGACATTAGATGTGGAAAAGACTTTAAATTCAACCATGCAAGGTGGTAAGCTTTGTATAAGTGTGAAAACCTCCCAAATCACTTCACTTAAGGTCATGCATGTTTTTTTTGTTGTTTGTTGTTTGTTTTTGTTTTTTGTTTTTTATCAACATCAAGTATTGCAGTACACTCTGGAGATCTATTAAACCCCTTAGAAACATATTATTGGCATTAAACAAAATGTTTTCCACTTGCCTTTTACAGAACTAATATTGTCTTATTGATGTTTTCAAATCTTTTTGTCTTCACAAGAAAATGTGGCTTTGAGAGGTGTGGCTTTTCAATCTTCAGCGGGTAAAGCCAGCAGGGTCCTTGATGGCATTCACTCAACTTGCAGCATGACTGAAGACAAGCCCGGCCAGTGGGTAAAGGTAGATCTACTGGCTCCCTACAGTGTGAAAGTGATCCAGCTCGCCTTCAAGGAGGATTGCTGCTATAATATTGAGGTCTATATAGATGACACAAGGTATTCTCTTGCTCGACAAGGTTGAACTTGCCCAGTGTGTTGAATGTATGATCTAAAACGATTTTTGTGTTTATGTGACAAAGTAGGATTTTGAGCTGCTTACTCTTGAGGAAATAATATGGGCATCACACACTTCAAATATTAAGGAAAACTATTTTGTAATTCTTGCTAATTATCTAATTGTTTGACATGTCTGAAATGGCTTCCAAACATGCTATCATAATATCATGCTAAACATGAATGCATGTTCTGGGCTCTGAGTTTTAATCTGTCTTCAGGAGGTGTGCAAACCCATCTACCTAAGAAATGTCCTGAGTTCCTTCTTCTTTTTCTGTGTGTTAATCTCTTTTTCAGATGTTCCACTATGTTCAGTACTTCAAATTCTCTAGTGACCATGTATTGTGGTGGTACTGTGGGTCGCAGTGTGAAAGTAATCCACCCTGATAAACCACTGACTCTGTGTGAGGTAGAGGTCTACACCACCTGGGAGAATCCTCAGAATGTGTTCCCCCAGCTACCGCCCCCCCATGGTAAAAACTTTATGCAGTTTCACAAAATGATTCAGTGTAGACTTCCAGTTGAACAGGACAGGGTAGCCACATTTGTAGATGATGCTACCATTTACATTATTGTCTTGTAATGAATGGCGTAGCATTTCCAGGCATAAATGTTGATTTCTTTCAGTTTTCCAACAGTAATACTTGAACTGCACTTAATTCTTGGATACTTTTCCAATATTTAAATGGTCTTTGCTGATATTTTATTGTTTAAGCCTGAAGATTACATTCCACGTTGCCAAATACAATTATTATTGCATTTTCTCATTTCTACCAACAGAACACTGTTCCACTGATAAATGTAGCCGCAACTACATTATTGTTCATCATGAACCTATGACATGGTTTCAAGCTCAGACCTACTGCAGAGAGATGCACAGTGACCTAGCTTCCATCAACAACGCACAGGACATGAACACACTTGTTGATGAAATGTATGAACACAGCGTATACCAGTTCTGGATTGGGTTATATGAAGATGTCGTAACCTGGAGGTGGTCTCTGACAGACCACCGTTACTATCAAGCTGATGAAGCTGAGTTCAGGAACTGGGGCACTGGGGAACCCAACAACGTAGGGGGCATGGAGCACTGTGCAGGCATACGAGAGACGGGTCAATGGGAAGACCTGGATTGTGACTTACCTCACTACTTCATATGTTTTGACGGTAATACTATAGATCACCATTCATTTTTGTCAACAAAGCATCTGTAACTGATAAGCTGGTGTCTACAGTGTCAAAGAAACTTTGTTTAATAACTAATAAAATCCAAAAGCTGGAAAGCTCTTCAGTTTTAGATATTAGAAAGTCCTTTGGGCCACCAGCAGGGATTTTAAAAGTATTCCTACTGGCAATCATTTCAGTTTTAGACATGCTACTGATGACTGTTTAGTCCATGGCCACACTGAAATGCATCAACAATTTGTCAGGATGACAGTTTTGTATTTACACGCAGATTAAAGGACCACAAGGATTGTGGTGATTGAAGTGAACATAATAGATAACCACTGGATGGATTGCTGTATATGGTTCACACTCACTCATGTGAGTTGCTTATTTTTAAGTATGGAAATCCCTTAAATTAAAATCTCCATCATCATTTAACGACATTTTACGACTATGGTAAGCACATTGGCTTCCAAATGTCAGGAGGCAGAAATACTCAGAGGTATTTTCAAAGCACAAGTCTGCATGCATTCAATGACATCACAGGTTAACAGGCCAGAGGACTACTTGGAGAACTTGCTGTTGAATCTTTATTATTCTGATCATCACAGGTAGAACCGGTGCATCTCAAACCCAAATTCTCATAACCACACCAATGAGATGGGCTGATGCTCAGTGGTACTGCAGACGGACCTACACAGACCTGGTCAGTGTGAGGAGTCTTGCAGAAAACAAGGAGATCCAGAGCATGGTGCCTGCAGGGAAGCTGGCCTGGATTGGCCTGTTCGGAGACTCCTGGAAGTGGTCTGATGGAAGTAGCTCCTCATTCAGATTCTGGAAGGAACGGCAACCTGTCAGCTCAGGAGGCGGATCAAGATGTGCACACTTTAATGGTGAAACATGGAGCCCAACGCCCTGCGACACCAAATCTATGTTTGTCTGCTACAGTAAGTCCACCTTAGTCCTTAGGTGATGCCTTGACTAACTGAGGAACTCACTGATTAGAAGTCTGGTGATTCTAGGTTTTCATGATGATTTGCAACATTCATGTATTGGGTTTGATTAATAGAATGAGATTTTACATTTTTCTATTAATTATATTATTTTGTCTTTGATTGCAGCTAGCAGTCCTGCTACATTAAAAGTGCACATTTCTATGGGAAGTTAAAAATAAAACAAAATTGCTTTTATTTTTGGACATGAAAAAAGCTGATGCTAATTTTTATAGCATAATTAAATAAACTGAAATCAGGTTGCCTGGACTGTGAAATAATGTTTTCAGTCATCCTCAATCCATGTGCTAATAACTATGGTAATTCCCTTGAACTCATACCATTCAAATCCCACTCCGCCAGTTACGACAGCAACTATTTTTCAGGTTATAAGAGGAAATCTCTGGTGAAGATCAGCACTGACATTGATGTTAGGGACCCTGTGATCCAACAACAAATCCAGAAGAAGGTGAAGGAGAGAGGACTTTTATTAGCATTATTATTTCTTGATATGTTTTGTATGTGCATTTGTAGAGTTGACTCACTTTCATGTCTGGTGTTAAAGAAACTGGTGCGGTCACTTATAGAAGTTAGAATAAATAAATTTAGAGACTTTTTTGTTTGTCTTAGCTGGAGGCAGCGATGGAAAGAAAGGGCATCCGTGATTTCAATCTTCGCTGGAGGCGGAGTGGAGTTCTACACAAGGCAGCACAGTGAGACCTAAATTCTCTCTCTCTCTCTATTTTGTAGTTTTCATTTTTCAAGTTTCAAGTAATTTTCTCAGCCCTAGAGTGAGTTAAGATCCAAATGAAAACTGCTGTGCAAAGAAGTAGGATATCGCAGCTACTTATGATGATGTTGGGAACCTTGACGAACAGACATGTAAAACACATTGTTCTTTTTATTGGCAAGTGAAATGTGGGCTGCCTGTAACAGGTCAATCCAAAAGTACAGCGCATCTTTGCCCAGTTCACTTTCATATGTTTACATCTGGTTGAAGTCAGACCCCGAGTGCTTTGCTTCCTTTAACAGGTCTGTGACAACTAATGCAGAGAAAACAAGTGCTGAAGACGAATGCAAGGTGAACATCGTGGACTGATGTGAACTGGGTTTCAGGAAGGGAATGAATGGGGAACGAAGAGGAAGCTGGCAATGGATTATATTAATGTTTAACCATCTGATGCATAGTGGTCACTGCAATTCTTTTCTATGGTAGAACTGCATTGCGGCCTCTGGAGTGCTCTACGCTGCACCACTCCATTGTGGGTTATTCAGTGGTCAGTTGTTGTAGCCGTAAATTTAGTTTCTCTGAATCCATTATGGTCACCAGACAGCCACACTTGTTGACCATTGCTCGTATATCCTGGTCAGTCTCTCTATTCCTAAAGAATTATAGAGTTTAAAAAAAATGATGATGATGTACAGTAACATCCAAGTAATACTATTATTCTTTTATTTTAGGAAACTGTATTTTAGATACTCTAAGTAGTAAATTATGATAAACCACGTGTATGCTGAAGTGGATGTTCTACATCACCAAGTATATATATTTTTCAACACAATTCATGTAATTGCTTCATCTTTTCTTGTGATTGTTTTGGATATAGTACAGTGTAGTGTATTGGCTATTCATTTAAATATTCACTTTTGTGCAGATTAGCTGTATTCTGTGTGAGTAACAATTATTATTTTGTCATATTTTGTAGTCCTTTAGCTCAGCAAAAAATAGGAAAGCTAGAATAGTCTAAGAAATTCCTTCTGACTCCAGTGCTGATGAGCATAGTGACAGCAGAGGAGGGACCTCTGTGGATCATCCCACAGATACTTGATCCGTTTGGGATCTGGTGAATTTGGAAGCCACGTCAACATCTTGTGCCATTCTTCATGTTTTTTTGGGTTGTTCCTAAATTGTTTGTGTGCGTGTGTCTGCATCAGGCTGCATCCTGCTGGAGATGGCTTATAAATAATTTATTAAGGCTCAGTTAGCAGGAAATAAATACAAACACAAAACAGTGATACAGAACATGGGAGTATTCATTTCTACCTTAGATTCAACATACAATGAAAAAAATCATCTGCAATCTCATATAAAAATGACAGAAATATTAGACCAAAGAAAAAAATGTAATAAGTGTTTTACTTATTTTGTTCATTTTGAATATAATATAACTTATTTTGGTGTCGTCACAAGGTTTCTTGCAAGGGTAAATGTGGTGAACATTTGGCGCCAACAGTGAGATATCCCTAGTAAAATGTTTAAGCATGGCAAAATTCAAATGCATTCTGCATTCAAAATGGAAGACTCAACAAATATACTCAATACATACTCAACAAAACATGAGATTTGCATTCTATGGAAGCAAAGCAATGGGAAAACTGGGAGTTTTCCTCTCCCATTAATGCTTGCTGCAACAAAAATGATTACTCCTATTCAAGCAGTTTATTAAGTCAAATCTATTACTAAAGGTAACACATCTGCGGCCTCATTCCTAAAAATTCTTATTGCACAGAGTTGCTCCTAGTGGCCAAATTCTAGAATATCCCCCCTTTTCTGTAGGCTAATTGTGAAGTATAGCTTGCTATTCATTCAACAGAGATTTTCTTTTTATGTAAATTATTATTTACTATTACACAGTCTTCATAGAGATCAGATTCCAAGATTTACTCAGTCTATCGATTTGATGGTTCATCCTATGCATATTACGACCAAAACTGTATTTTTTATCTAGATTTTATGTGTCACAACACAGTGAGGTTTTGGTTTTGTTCCATTTTTGTCTCATGACTTCCGATTTCAGGTCTCTTGTTTCAGGTCACTTGTCCTTCCCTTGTGTGTCACCAGTCTGTCTTCCCTGATTTCTGATTGTTTCCACCTGTTCCCCATTTCCCCATTTGTGTATAGTCTGCATCTCCCCTTGTCCTGTGCATGAGTGTTTCGTCTGCCTTCATGCGATCACCCCAGCCATCCATTGTCCTCAAATTGTCACAGCTAAGTGCTAAGAGTTCTAGCCTGTTTTTCCTGTACCTTGCTTTCAGAGACTTTTGGTTCCCCTCCATTGGAGTGGGCTTGTTTTGAGATGTTTAGGCTGGGTTTTATTTGCATTTTTTCCACTCTATTGTTTTTTCCTCCATCAGGAGTGTATTTTTGTTATTTCAATAAAGTCGGCTTCAGCCATATCCCTTTCTTTGTGTTTGAGTTCTGTTCTGAGTCCTGGCCTGACATTAGGACCAACCAATCACACCTTTTGAAATGATGATTCATACCAAGTAACAGGGTCAACCACACCTCCCTGCTAAGATCAGAGATTCTGTCCATTTGTAAGCGAAGACTCCTTGCTAAGAATGTTTGGGCTAAGTTGGGAGCTCGCAGAGGACACCATTGCAGTCTGTTTGGATCATCAAGAGCAGCGGTGGGGGTGCCAGAGGCAAAATGGCGAAAATGGATCAATTTTTAGTATACTACCTCAAGTGAAAAAGAGACAGGACACAGAGTCTGGGACGAGCAGAAAATGGAGGAAGTGTGACACTGATTATTTAAAGTTTTGTAAAGTTTGGCTTTTTGATTTATTCATGGGTTTCATGTGACGTCACACCGTCTCAAAGGCGCCATCTTTAGGACCGTCAGATACCGGAAGTACGCTGTCAATATGCCGTCTATCTGCTGTGCAGTCGGCTGCGATAGAGCTAAGGCTAAAAATACAGGACTTACGTTTTACAATATCCCCAAAAACAATGAAAGAAGACAGAGGTGGGTCGCTGCCATTAAAAGGGATCACTGGACTCCCACAGAACACTCTAGACTCTGTGCTGACCACTTCATCTCAAGTAAGTTATGTTTACGTACGTAGCCAAGCGTTAGCATGCTAACAATCGCAATATTAGTTTTAATATTAATCAACGCTTCAGTATTGTTTCAGATAATTAAGATTACTTCTTTGTGAGAGAATGGCACTTCTCTTTGGCTTGGACTCATGATTCTCACTGTCCTGGAGCATCTGAAAGAATTTCTGGCGCCCCTCATACGATGGTCTAATGTCAGGACCAGGAGCTGGAATGTGTCAGGGCTCTTTAAGAGAAAAGCTGATGTTTCGAAGTTCTTCATAAGGAACCCCCTCTGACTTGACTGAGTCCATCACAGGGCTTCTGTGTGCAAGCCTGTCCATTTCTGATGTCAAGAGCAGCTAGGACTGAATACATGAGGGCTGCTGCACCAGAGCCCACCTCTCCAAAGCCTGCCTTACAGGGGTGTGTGGGGTCACGGTCAGGCTCTGTGAATGTTTTACCTGCAGTTTAAAAAAAAAAAAACACGAAACGTAGGCTTAGTATGTCAGCAAGAATACTACATTGCAATAACGATCCTTTCATTAAGCGCAGTGGGGTATTTTGCCATCAATTATAATGATGTTGGTTCGTTGATCTATTATAAGAACCATGGGTTGGTTAAAACGACCTCTCAACCTGTATCAATGATACACTGACACAGATACAATGACCTCGCAACCATTACTTTTACATAGCAGCCACATAGCAGCGAATATATTGGTAAATAAACACTTAGCTAGCCAAAAACAAGCTAGCAAATGTAACGTTTGTGGTAGTTTTAATCGGCCAGAAAGCTCGTAAAGTAGTAAATAAATACATAACTTACCTTTCCCATGATCACAATCACTTTTTGGTCCTCCAGGTGATAAAGTTTTACCTCGGTGACCAGGGGGGATTGAAGGGGAATTAGCATTCCAAGGGCAATTGAGTAGGGATCGAAAGCCAAAATACCAATTTTCTTTAAATAGCGTTGTTTTTTGGAAGGTGAAAGATGCGCATTTGCCGTTTGACTGGCCATTTTTCTCTGGGACCGGGTGGTGGCGCTAGGTCCTAAAGATGGCGGCCGCAACAAAAACGTGACGTCACTGAAACCATGAATACCCCTGTGGAATGCTGAGGAACCGTAGGACTGTGACATCATCAGTGACTTACTCATGGAATGTGACATCATCAGTGAGCGCTGAGAGGACTTAACTCCATTCTATTGTGAGATCTACATATCTACAGTGTCTATAGAATCAGGGCTTTATCCTACAGCAAGATAATGATCCAAAACTTTAGTCCAAGCTATACCAGAACGACCTCAGTATAAAAAGACGGAGGACACAGAGTCTGGGGCGAGCAAAAGTCGGAGGAAGATTGACCCTGACCCTGCAACAGAGAAAATTGAATAAATCCACACTAGGTGGATATATATAACCTGTCCACAACAATCCACAACCTATCCAGGGTGTTCGTCCCCAGTGGGGATAAGCGGTAGTAGAAGATGAGATGAGATATCTTTAGGCATTCACAGTATACAGTGAAATAATGTTATGCTGGTACCTTAGACGTTAGGAGGAAGCATGCCAAGCCTGGAAAAGCAGGGTTGCTGATAAGTGACGCAAAAACAAAGGTGGGCAACCAAATGAACTTGCCAGAAGACCACTGGACCATGGATAAGCAAATTTGGTAGCCCAACACCCCCCCCCCCCCCCCCCCCCCACATCCATCTTGCATAAGATGGAAAACTGTTTTTACATACACATAAACATGGACTGGGTTTAGGGTAAGGCTAAACAGACAAGGTGCGTGGTGTCATACAGATGAATTATTTTAATGCAAGTCTTTTTCTTACTTTCTACATGTGTCTTCTTTTCTTTTTTTTAGAATAACAATAACAGCATAAATGGTTCAGCAACAGAGAGTTTTTCCCTTCATTGGTAGGTGCAATTAAGAACTTACTAGAGTGGCAGTTTCTATAGTATTGACTTGAATGTCTTAAATGACATAAAACTAACAGCACTGACTTCACAGGGATTCTTCTTTGGTTTCTGAGGATCACTACTCAGCTGGGTAAGTACCCAAAATGAGTTAAGAGGTTTTTGTTAATGTTGTCTATTAAATCAGTCTCAGCGGAGCCAGTCTCTTACTTGTAAGAGTGAGCCCTGACATCACTTAAGCTTTAGATTTGATTCATGAAATGAAGTTCATAAAAAAATAAAAAATACCATTTTAAACAGAAGAACATACATGTACTTTGACCAATAATATTAGCTGACAGAACTGATTATTATTGTATGTTATATTATTAATTTTATTTGCACATTTAAACTAGACTTGACCAAAAAATACTTAGACTCTATGGAGGACCAAAGCTGTCCTAATAAAAAATGAATAAAAATAAAAAGTACACACACACAAAGTATATAAACAAATAAAAAATAATGACAATGCATCTGACAATTCTATGGTAACGTAAGTAAAGAAAGGAATTAAGGAAATGGTACATAAAAATAGAAACATGCGTTTACCAATTATTATAATTTAATGAATTTGTCTTCTATGTTTTAAAATTTTTGGTACACATAATGGTTCATATATTAATTAGTATGTGACGAAGCTCTTCTGAGGCTGTTAACTCCGACACTGAAGAAGATGACTTCAGTGGTTTCAGTGCGCAGGAGGAGGATGAATAAACCAATAACTTTTCTGTTTTGTTTGATCAGCACTTTTACTTTTATGTTACAGGCACCGTCCGGAAACTGATCAGTTCAGTTATGTTCAGTTAAACTCATCAGTTCAGTAGATATCAGTGGCTTATATATGTACATTTCCATTTAAAAAAAAACAACAAAACGGCTTATATTGAGGTGCGCCCTATAGTCCGGAAAATACGGGTATATATATATATATATATATATATATATATATTTTTTTTTTTTTTTTTTTTTTTTTTTTTTTTAAAGAAGATAGGCAAAACATTTTTATATACTGTAAATATATCGCAATGTCTTTTCCTAAAGCACCTGAGCAGTACCACCTCATCAATGAATCCTTAACCTGGTATGAGGCCCAGAGCTTCTGCAGACTTAAGTATACCGACCTGGCCACAGTGAACAACATGGATGATCAAAAAAGGCTGGTAAACACCCTGGGAAGTCATGTGACAAATACCTGGATCGGTCTTCAAAAAGGTGGCTATGCCAGATGGATGTGGTCCGATGGGAGCGGCTTGGCAGCGTTCATCAAGTGGAACCAAGATGAGCCCAACAACCACGGAGAGCAAGAACGGTGTGCGGAGATGAGCAACACGAGCTTGTGGAATGACGTTTCATGCCTAGACATACAAGATTTTGTGTGTTACGAACGTGAGTAATTTAAGGCTCAGGATTCAAATTTGACAGTTCTTATACACCGTCATTATTAATACAGGAAGCAAAGTCGAACTTTATTCAAACACATTGTCGAGGAGGATATTTTCCTCTCCTTCAGCCCAGGACCTTTATACCTTTTGGAAAGGATAGTCCATCTATGCACAAATCACGCAACAATTTGTCACATTTAGGTTATTTATTTGGTACACAGAGAATAGGTATTGATTCAGCGCTGAGACTAAAGCCTATCCTATTAATGGTAGAAAAAAACAAAGCCCTCATCCAATCAGACACAGTGACCTTGTTCTACCTAGGCTCCGCCCATACAAAAGGGAGGAGCGCTGCCTCGTCTGTGTCATGTGTAGCCAATTGGCTTTATCTGGCTTGTGTGTTATCTGGATGTGTCCTAGTCTGTGAGAAAGCTGCAGCAAAGCAGAAAGGCCTCACTTAACCCCTTAAAACCCAATAACATTTATTTATTTTATTATTTTATTTTTTTTAGCAATGCTAATATTGTAACTAACACTGAAATAGATGGACATACTTTATTTATCCTAGGGACATTCAGTGTCCAGTCACTTCATCACATATATAACCATAACAGGATTGGTGATCTTTTAACTCATACTAAATTCTTTCCTGAGGCTGATGTGGATGTCATGTCATTTTGTTATATTTGCTATGAGATTTATAGAAATTCACATGACCCAGAGATTGCATTCATTTCATTCATTCGTTCATTTCATTTCAATTTGATGCAGCCGGCAGAACTTTTTTCTCATGAGGTGTTCAACAACGATTCTGTGATTTGTCAGAAATTTCAGCTGGGCTTGTTAATGTGGAAAGGTTGCTAGGAGCCACTCTGTGAGCTCCCAGATGCTAACATTCACCATCGGACCGTTCGTTTTGATCAGTCATAAAAATGACATCCAAAAATAATAATAAAACTGCATCTAGTCATCTGTCTGCTCTGCTTTCTGCCTCTGGCTGCTTCTCCATCTCCACAATTTTTAAAATGATTTACTTGGATCAATAAAGATGGAACACATGAAGCGAAGGTTAACTGAGGAGGTTCAGAGATACAAACATTTGTACTTTTATTGAAATTTCTGCAGATATTGTTGAAAGTGAAGCAACAAGTAGAACGTGGAGCAGGAAGTAGAAACAACAATGAACCCAACTGGGAAAAAAAGACAGTATTAAATTAAATTAAAATTTTGAAAGACGGAATCGGGACTTCGGCTTGAATATTATTATTTCTTTGAAATTTAAATTATGCATTAGATATTATGTGGTTGTTTTCTCCAAACACTGGATTTTAAGTTAAAAAAAAAAAGTTTCATTCCTACTGTTCTTTCTTTCTTTAGTCATTAGATTTGGTGTAGGGTTAACATAGGCCTTTTAACATATGTGGTATGGGCATGAAAGACACAATCATTTAAACTGTTCACAGTTGTGCCCTGTGTCACTGTTATGGAAATTCTTTTATCAAGTACGACTGAGTCACTGGAGTCTGGAGCCAATACATGCACTACAGCAAGTACAGAATCGACTGACCATAGCGAGTTTGCTTTCAGTTTTATACAGTAGATTCTGTCCTAGAATGGAGAAAACCTTAGAGAGACAGGCTGTCAGCCTCATTGGAATTCAACTAGTCACAACAAAGGGGCTGTAGGTTGGATGCCTCTATGCCTTATCTGTGGGACCGTCCTCCTATTATTTGGTGAAGAGGATAAGAGAGGCTATCTTGCGAAACAGTAACCCTTCAAACTACAGCTACGTAACATAGGATGTTGTCTGTCTGCTTTCATGTTCCCTGTTTTTTATTTTATATTAATCTGTGAAATTCACCTATGTTTTTTAGGTCGGGATGGAAAGAAAAGATTTGTGTATTACACAAGCAAACGAAACTGGGTGGACAGTCAAGAGCTCTGCAGAGCCAAGTACATTGACCTGGCCTACATAGGGTCAGAGGGGGACAACTCACAAGTATTCAGCTTAGCCAAGTGGGTCGATGCCAGTATGACCACTACGTGGATTGGACTCTTTAAAGACTCCTGGTACTGGTCGGATGGAAGAGAAACCTCCTTCAGGTACTGGCTGACAGGGAGGCCTGGTCTGGGAAACTGTTCTGCGGTTGCATGGACTCAGCAGAAACGCTGGGTTGCAGCTGTTTGTGACAATAAGGTCACGTTTTTGTGTGAAGGAGGTGCGTTTCTGAAATGCCAAATTCTTTTTAAATGATATCGTTCTTTGTTTTAGTGACTCATTCTGACACTGTTTGGATTCCGCAGGCCTCAAATTAAGGAAGAAGTTTATAAGGGTAACGGTGCACTCTGATGTGGATCTCAATGATTTCACAGCCACTGATGTCCTGCTGACAAAGGTACAAAAATAATTGACAACGTGATTCATTCAAATCATTAAAACTAGAACTTCTATTATTAGTTTTTATTTTTATTTTTTAGAATAGTTTCATTTTCAGAATAATTTACACATTACACATGATGTTATATGCAACTGGAGAGTATGACAGTGATAATAAAAACAGAGTTGTCTTTTTGTTTGACCTAAGTTGGAGATAAACCTAAGACAACAGGGTGTGACTGATATCAAGCTTGGTTGGCAAGGGGACAAACATGGACTCATCTTCCAACGTCAGAAGCAGATGAGGGTCTCGGGAAGACAGGTAAGAGTAGCTCTGTCAAAATCAGGCCGCAAGTAGGTTATTGTATGTATAGATCTACATTGATCAGCCACAACATTAAAATCACAGGCCTCTAAAATCACTAGATCCCAAACTGATTAAGTATCTGTGGGATGATCCACAGAAGCCCCTTCCCTTAACTCATAGGACCCAAAGGTGCCCACTATTAACCCTCCATTCTCTGATGAGTCACAACTGTTTTGGAGGTACAAGGGCCTACACAATATTAGGGAGGTGGTCATAATTTTATGCCTGATCGTTATAGGTTCATCTCCTACTGACTCACATTACATGTACAGCCTTTTTTTTTTTATCAGAACAGTGATTTTCTCAAAGCTTTTGTTCTCTCTCCTCACAGGGTTGTTAAAGCCTGGTGTGGTACTTCTCAAAATTTGGATCTGGGTCGTGTTTCAATCGCTACAGAAAGAAATGCCAAAAAAAGAAAAAGTGTAGTGATAGGTAGAATCCACTCAGATAAGGATTGTGAGCATTTGTAATGAATCCTCTCTCACTATCATTTTTCCAAGTCCAAGGTTATTCAATAGATCCACAAAGTCTTCAAGAAAGGTCCTGGAGATAGGCAGAGTTTCAGTTTGAAGGGTTTCTTGAGCTGGAGGCAACTGAAGAAAATGCTCTGATCATCCCCCCTTTATTTCCAGACTTTTTCTATTCTCTGTTAGAAAAACTAAATAAAAATGAAGTCAGTTTTCCAAGTTTATTGGTGTATTTTTAGGGCCTTCCTATTCTTCACCTTCATCTTTTAACGGTGTCCCAGCTTCTGAAAATGAAAACCTGCCCAAACAATTTGATTGTCCTGCTAAAATATTTGCTGGGCATGATGAACTTTGGACAGAGTGACTCCATACTGAAATTCCCCCACAAAAATTTGGTTTACCAGGGAAACTTCAGGCTAAAATTAAATTACTGAGACTGCTCATATTATAGCTGTGCTGTATAAAGCAGTGTGTTTATTTATTTCGTATTCATGTCTATGCTTTCATTTATATTAACATATTATGTTCCATGATGTTTTCCATATTATATTCCATGCACACAATCTGCATCTACATGTACATTGTGTTTATTTATTATTAATATTAAACATTTATTCACCATAATATTAGTTATTTGTTCATTCTGTCTCCCACTCCACCCTCCTCAATTGCCTCTCTGACAACCTTGGTAAACAATTTCAGCTCTCAGCTGGTTTCAAGTCAAGACACAGTTCGTCACCCTCAACTACTTCAACTCCCAACCTATCCCAGTCAGTCAAGGTGTGCCTCAAGGCTCTGTCCTTGGACCTCTACTTCACCGTCTACTTGCCCCTCAGTCAGGTCATTCACCACCACGACTCAATTTCCACTGCTACGCTGATGATACTAAGCTATATCTCAGCACTACACCATCTACTCAGCTTCCACTCAGATCGCTGGTCATCTGCCTACATGTCACAAAATCATGGATGTCATCCAATCTGCTGAAACTCGCTTTTAAATGCCATTACTTCTTTGTATGGCAGGAATTTGCTCAATGATTTTGATGTGTTACATCGCTCCATTGTATAATGTTTCAGCAGTTTATTCTGCTCCCTGGTGGATGAACCTTTGCTCTCTTCAACACCTTGGATACTAACTATCAAATATTATCTTGTGACTATCCAGCTAACTGACTGTAATTGTGCTATCAATATTCTGCTAATTTGCTACACAGCACTACACAGTCAGGATAACACAATACAACAAATAGATAAAATATGGATCACAGTTCAGACAGCATAGAAATGATACAACAGCATTAGAACAACACAATAGGCAAATAATCATTCAAGTAAGTCTGGTCAGTGGTCACACTTTTGGCTAGTTTTAAGCCATTGTTTGAGGTTTCCTTTAAAACAAGAGTATGTAGGACACCTTTTTGTGGAGGGAAGACTGTTCCAGACCTTCTTGCTGCGAGGAATCAGTGCTAACCACCAAGCCACATTTAGACAACATGGAGGAGCAAATGCAACTGATAGAGAGCATTAGTAGAGAATGAAGGTGGAGAAGTGGGTGTGGTCTGACAGAAGCACTACCTCTTTCAGAAACTGAGATTAAACCAACCCTAATAATTAGGGAGGACTTAAGAAGTGAGAGCTTTCATCAGTGGATTGATGCTGAGTTTAAAAACAGACAGCCTTTTGTCTGTAACTGGTTTATCACAGATGGCGACAGAGGTTAAAACACAATACTTGGTGAGATGCTGTATATTTGGGGCACCTTTTATGAGAGAGACCCATAGTGTATTATAGGAAATGGGATTAGGGTTAGGAGGTTAGGTTCTATAACCTCATTTTCAGAGGGATTTTGACATTTTAGGATGCTGTTTTCTTATCAAGAGTTAGGTGAGAAGATTGATAACACAATGGGGAAGATCACACTATAGTAACAGGATAATAATTAATAGTTGGTATCCAAGGTGTTCAAGTGGGCAAAGGTTCATCCTGAAGGGAGCATAATAAACACAAACATTCAAATCTGCTCCTTAGAGTTTAAGATTTCTATTCTATTTCAAGTTCATATTTTATAAAAGTCAACGTACTCTGAAAAATGCAACGCACTGCTAATTCAAAAGTATCAATCAGTCAGTATATATTTCATAATTTTATCCCCTTCTGAGTCTAGTGTATATTGTTAGACGTAGAAAGACTGTATGTCATGAGCAAGAAGCAAAGTCAGTAGTGGATCTAACTTATGTGACAATGCTGTACTCGTCTTGAAATTTGAATCATGCAAAACAAGACCTGCTCGTAAAGAGTCTATTTACAGGAAAGCAGGCAGCACTTGGTTTTCATTTCTCAAGAAACAGTACATCAACACAACTGACACCCAAGATCAACAAGGAGGAACGACACCCAACACAATGAGACACTATGACTTATCCAAGATATAAGAATGAAAAGTATGTAGGAGGCGTGTCTCAAACAGCTTATAAATATGCTATCTGTTCTTTAGACAACCACAAACCTACTGAACTTAGGTACGTAATCAATTCAGACCCCTCCAGTCCATGGCCCTGCAATATCTCTCAGACCTCCTCCACCCACACACTCCATGCCTCCTAAGAGATACACATCGCCCCAACTTATCAAATTATCAATTATCTGAATGTTATCACAATTACAGTTATAGAAGGACAGACTCTGACAACCTTCAGTTGATATTGACGATGTAATGTCATTAATAAGTATTTGACAGAAAAAAGAAAAAGAAAAAAAAGAAAATATTATCTCTTCAATCCAAGCCCAAGTTGGAATTTTTGTGTGTGTGTGTGTCTATGAACATTGCAGTGTAATGAAATTTCCGTCCTGCCAGAAAGTCTGGAGTTCCACAGTACGTGTTGCAGTCCAAGGCCTGCAACAAACCCACCTCACCGTGTCAGTTTAGCATTCTGAGAATATAATTTATTCCTCACTGTTTGTGAGTTTTTTTTTTTGTTTTGTTTTGTTTTTTTGATATACTATGTTGACCCCCGAGAGGAAATTCTGTCCTGCTGTTTGACCCAGCCCACAGAGTTCTGTTGGTGTTTGGCAGCAGACCCACTACATCACAGCAGGTATGTTTAAAACTTAGTGCTGTTAATTGATAGAACATTATTATTTCTTTTCAGATTCCACCTTAATACACTTTTAACTTCATATTAAAAAGGGAGAACGCTGACGCTTTCTTGTACTTGTGCAGAGACAGACCATAATCACCATCTATCATTCATGCATCATTTAAATAATATATCTTTATAATCCACTACAATAATAATAATACACAAAACCAAGCAGAATTTGTATCGTGCATACATTAAGTAAGCGTGTGCGGTACAGTGTACAGTCACAGCACTTTTCTGTAATAAACCAGGTAAGAGAATTCAAAACACATATTCTACAGTAGTTCCTCCTTAAATCTCTGCATTTAAAGTTTTAAAAACTTTGCAACTGCACAGCGTAAATTTATCATTTTACAGGCACGACCAACACGAGACATATGACATGACTTTTTCCAGTAATCGTGAACATGGAGGACACATGAACAATAATTTAAGTGGAAATTTGACATAGTTACTTAAAGAAAATGTTAAAATCACATTTCTCTAATGGGCATCTGTTGTATTTTCAGAAGTAACCACCAGGAGTCACTGCTTCCACTCTGCCAATGCTCAGCTGTCCTATGGTGATGTTTGAGGCAGCGCTAGTCTCTCCAGGTGAGCTTTGAGCTGCAGTAGAAAACGAATAGTTAAGAGATACGATCAGAGTTAATTACATGTTGTTGACACTTGAACAGATTTTGTGCATGATAAGGCAACAAAGTTAAAATGGGTTTGGAAGTTGTGTAATCAGGGAAAAGAAGATTGAAATTAAACACAGAACACATGGGACAAAACCTGCAAACTGATCAATGTAGTCTTACACAATAATTACTTATTAATGGAATGTAACATAAATAGGGTGTGAAATATAAGAGAGTCAATTTCATACAGCTGATTTTAAAAAAAATCTATAAAAAATAATTGTCAAGTTTGGTGCAAACCAAGTTTGTCAATACTAGTCCTTGAATCCTAGCAGTGCATGGTTTACATCTTCATTTGGTGTAAAATTTGTTGTTATTGAATTGACTTGTGTGATTTCAGGGATGTATATACATTCTTATGTTGCCGATGGCTAATGAGAGTGTGTGTGTGCATGAGTTGGTGGGTTTTATACCATCAGATTAAGGACATTAGTGCAAAGTGAGGACCTCACTTGTCCAGTAGTGGTGTGTGTTGTGGGGTGGGGGGCGTGAAGAGTCCTTGGTTAGTGTGAGTTGGTGAGCAGCGGGGGGAGGGGGTCAGAGCAGGTAGAGAGTTCAGTTTTTCTGACAGCCTGGTGGATGAAGCTGTCCCTCAGTCTGCTGGTCCTGGCCCACAGACTCCACAGTCTCCTCCCTGATGGCAGCAGACTCAGGAAACTGTGTGACGGGTGGGTGACATCACCCACAATGCAGAGGGCTTTGTGTGTGAGTCGGCGGTTGTAAATGTCCTGGAGGGATGAGAGAGAGGCACAGATTATCCTTTCAGCTGCTCTCACTGTGCGCTGGAGGCTCTGTACCAAACAGTGATGCAGCTGGTCAGGATGCTCTCGATGGTGCCTCTGTAGACGTTGCACATGATGGGGGCTGGGGCTCTGGCTCTCCTCAGTTTGCGGAGGAAGTAGTCACGCTGTTGAGCCTTCTTGGCCAGTGATGCCGTGTTGGTATCCCAGGAGAGGTCCTCTGTGACGTGCACACCCAGGAACTTGGTGCTGCTCACCATCTCCACAGCAGCACCGTTGATGGACAGAGTCCACAACAATCATCCCCGTTGCTGATGAGACCCACTGAGATCAGGACATTTTATATTTTTTGAGGTCATGTTCCCTCCGTTTTTTTTTGAGGCGACAGGTGACAGGTGTGTTAATGAGGGAGACTTTGGTGATGAAGTTTATACAGTTAATACCAATGTTTACATCAGATCACTGCTCTGTGTGTGTATGTGCACACTGACTGATCGTCACTGGTCAGTGAAGTAAATGTAAATGAATGAATGAATGTAACTAACTTCACATTGTAAGGCTATGGTTCCCCTTTAATTTTCATAAACGGATTTTATAGTGTAAAACCCTTTGTTACACTTACTTGTCTTAGAGACAGAATGATAGTTGGTTGATTAGTATTTGTAGTTACTGCCAAGCATGTAAACAGAAGAGAAGATAAAAATAGCTTTCCGATAAAATTGTTTCGTCCCACTGAGCCAGTTGAAATTCAAATTTAAAACCCGAAGAACAAGGAAGTAGGGAAGGGCTGTACTCACGGTCTCCAGTTATCACAATTATGCATCGAAGTCCAGAGTGTTACTTCGTGAGACTGAAGAGATAATCAATACAGTAGCTCCATTATATAATCATACGGTTTGGTAACAGCATAGTGGAACTGGTAAAATTCTTGACATTGAATAGCATAAGACTGCATTCACATTATACTTTATCATTGAGGTTGTGGAGAGTTATCTGTTCATTGGTCACAAATAGTATGGTTTGTGTTTAGTATAATTCATGCAATTTGAAATCTATTTTATGTCAGGCCAATGTTTACTGAGTATCCACTTACTATCTTTTTATCGATTTTCTACTGTATCTTGCATCTTGTGCATTTTAGGATTTTATTTTTGAGGCTGCTTCCTATCTCAATGAAGATTTCACTAAAATGTTTACAGATATTAAAAGTGACTAGAGGGTCGATCTTAATGTTAAGTGGTTAACAACTTCTTTGCCATGAATTCTCTTGTGGTGTCAGTATGAGCACCTTTCTTTTTAATTTCTTAACATTTCTCAACATCTACTTTAGGTTTCACTAAAACAGCATGTAATGCACTGCCAATACAAACGCATCTATCCGTCAGTGTGTGTTTGATAATTTTATCTCCTTCTCAGTCTACCATGTATTGTTAGACTTAGAAAGACTGTATGTCATGAGCTAGAAGCAAAGTCAGTAGTGGATCTAACTTATGTGACAATGTTGTACTTGTCTTGAAATTTGAATCATGCAAAATAAGACCTGCTGGTAAAGAGCCCATTTACAGGAAAGCAGGCAGCCTTTGGTTTTCATTTCAGTACATCAACACAACTGACAACCAACACAATGAGACATTATGACTTATCCAAGATATAAGAATGAAAAGTATGTAGGAGACGTGTCTCAAACAGCTTATAAATATTCTATCTGTTCTTTAGACAACCACAAACCTACTGAACTTAGGTACGTAATCTATTCAGACCCCTCCAGTCCATGGCCCTGCAATATCTCTCAGACCCCCTCCACCCACACACTTCATGCCTCCTAAGAGATACACATCGCCCCAACTTATCAAATTATCAATTATCTGAATGTTATCACAATTACAGTTATAGAAGGACAGACTCTGACAACCTTCAGTTGATATTGACGATGTAATGTCATTAATAAGTATTTGACAGAAAAAAGAAAAAGAAAAAACAGAAAATATAATCTCTTCAATCCAAGCCCAAGTTTGAATTTTTGTGTGTGTGTGTGTCTATGAACATTGCAGTGTAATGAAATTTCCGTCCTGCCAGGAAGTCTGGAGTTCCACAGTACATGTTGCAGTCCAAGGCCTGCAACAAACCCACCTCACCGTGTCAGTTTAGCATTCTGAGAATATAATTTATTCCTCACTGTTTGTGAGGTTTTTTTTTGTTTTGTTTTTTTGATAACATTTCTCAACATCTACTTTAGGTTTCACTAAAACAGCATGTAATGCACTACCAATACAAACGCATCTATCCGTCAGTGTGTGTTTGATAATTTCATCTCCTTCTCAGTCTACCATGTATTGTTAGACTTAGAAAGACTGTATGTCATGAGCTAGAAGCAAAGTCAGAAGTGGATCTAACTTATGTGACAATGTTGTACTTGTCTTGAAATTTGAATCATGCAAAATAAGACCTGCTGGTAAAGAGCCCATTTACAGGAAAGCAGGCAGCCTTTGGTTTTCATTTCTCAAGAAACAGTACATCAACACAACTGACACCCAACACAATGAGACACTATGACTTATCCAAGATATAAGAATGAAAAGTATGTAGGAGGCGTGTCTCAAACAGCTTATAAATATTCTTTAGACGACCACAAACCTACTGAACTTCAAACAGGTAATCATTTCTTTCTATTACAAAATATGGATTTAATAATGTTGAATACAATGTGTTTAAGTATATGTGCAGTTACTTTACCAGACTACTGTTCATCACTATTACTAATAATAGTTTCTTTCTACTAAATTCATTGAATTGGCTGTTAATAGATCACTGTAATAATATTAACATAACATCACATAAGGAATAATTATGTGGACTGTTTCAGTTTATGGAGGCAAGGTTTGATTAGTTGTGATTTTTTGTCTGTTCATACGCTCTTGTGAACCTCTTGTTGTTAGTAATTTCTTTTCTTGGTCCTCAGGTTAGAAAGCCACATTGCATGAGAACTGAAATTATAGGTTAGCTACCATAAAAGTTTTGTTAGTCTTATGTAATGTTTTATTTAATAATACTTTAAAATCTGCAGTAAATAATGAGATGAATAATGAGAACAAGCGCTACTTTTTTAAATAACTGTTACTTATATTTTCTTATATTTCTGAAATTCTAACTATCAATAAGTAAATAAATGCTGAGAATAGTTTGTAATTACATTTGTAGATGTTGACAGAATAATCCCTATTGAGGTTGGCAGTTTGCAGCTAGGTCTTAAAATACATCCACAGGTTCACTGCTCGTTGATTCAAATGATAATCAGCAGAAGCTCCTAAAGCCATTTCCAGATCTCTGAGGACAGAGTCAGCTGAGTGTATGTAAACCTCTAACCCACTGGGATTAAATTCTAAATGACACAATCCATCTGTTACAAATGGACAACAAAGAAAAAAAAACACCTCTGGAAAAATCAACACTAAATCAGTAAGATTCATCCTCTGGATACATTGTATAAGTGAAACAAATTTTAGGGCAGTCTATCATAAATCCTACCTATCCTCCAGGAAAAAAGTGACAATCTCACAGTGACACTACAGGAAAATCACATGTCTTCAATAAACAACCCAGTCTCATGAGACTGGGTTGTAATAAAAGCCAAACCACGTCACACACCAATCTACACCACGGTTTAGGCCAATATATCCTAGTTAATGAAATATTTCACTGAAAACTTAACAATGGCTCTTCAGAAACAGTTAGCTACCACTAAAGTCCTCCTCTGGGTATTTGCACCACATTTACACTAATCTGTTTGGGGGAAAAAAAGACTGGATAAAAAAAGACAATATATAATGAAATGATAAATTCTTGAGATTAAGCGATGATCATCACACTCTTCTCCTCACCTTCTCAGGCATTTGGACACTGCTGAACAATCATTCATCTTCATATTGCAATGGAGCACAACTCAACACAAACTGTGACCCCAGATGATAGTGTTGTGAATGTTGAGGAAGAGTCAAGGATGGAATTTAATAGTTGTAAAGAAACACTTAAACAGTATATAAAAGATCATCGACAGGCCCCCAACACAAAACTCTTCTCGTTTCTGGCTCTCTTGAATGCGTACGTCCCTGACTCCTACATCACGATGGATGAGTGTCAACGCATCCTTGGACCACCTGATCCCATCCATGGAGGCCCCCCCTTTGAAGAAAGAATGAAGCCTTTTACTGTCTTCATCAAAATGTCTGGTCCACTCCCTGGAAGAGTTTGTATGATTCACCCAGAGATCGCAAAGAGCGCTGTGGAGCTACTGGCTGACTTGAATATTTCCAGGGGCCGTACAGCGAGGCAATTCTTCCGCTCATTTTGTAACAACGAGACCGAAGATATGGTCCAATTCATCAAAGATCTGTTAACAAAGAGAGAAATGGGAGAGCATGGTAAAGCCAAGTTCTCCAGTTTAATCCTTGATATATGTGAGAATCAGGACTTTCATCAGGCTCTTTCTGTCTTGGAAATGGCATCAGATACTTTCGGACAGAACCCAAATTTTCCACAAACCATTGCTCGTCTATATTATCTAGAGAGTGGTGACTATAACAAGACTGAAGAATGGGCACAGGAAGCTATCAGAAGAGCTCCAAACAACTCATATGTGGCTGACACTCTTGGACAAATTCATAAAAACAATTTATTGAGGAGAGTCAGTGATCAGAGGGATGTTGAGGAAATAGCAGAAAAGGCCTATTCAGCATTTAAAGATGTGGAGGAGAAAGCTGAGAGGGAAGAGGGCCCAGAGATGGAGGGCACACCTGGTGTTGTAAGCACTTCAGATTCCTTCAACAACAGAGGCCTTTTTGGCTTCATTCAAGTGGCAAAGATAGTCTTTAAAAAACTTGGTAAAACACGTGCTGCAGCTTCTTATCCAAACTTACAAAAGGAAGTAGAAGACAAGTTTGACTTCTTTGAATGGTACCTGACCTACTCCAAGCCTGATATGAAAACCTTTGAGCCAGATTACTTCTGGAGGGACGTTGCACTGTGTTATGAATATTACACTGGCAAAACAGCAGCTGAATCCACCAGCTTCCCAGGTCTTCTCAACTGTCTGGATCGTGGCCTTTTCTCCTCAAAGGGAAGCCGTGCTCGATTTCAGGAGACTGAGAACGATTTACAGCAAATCCGGGACGAGTTAAAAACTATGTATGAGACAAATGTTGATGATGTCAAAGTGGCAGAGAGGTACATCCTCTCCAACATCGTCTTGAGCAACAAGGAGCCTGATTCTGCTTCACTCAGTCCGGTCCAAGAACTCCAAACAGTCATTCACAAATTCCTGTGCGAGGTGGGGTGTAGAAGCCCTGAGTTTTACCTTTTGGTTCTGTTGTTGTTTTGGCCTGAAGAGCCTGTTGAGGTCAAGCAAGAAGAGGATGTTGAGGTCAAGCAAGAACCTGAACTAGAGGCCACAGAGGAGGACGGATCACAAGACAAAACCTGGGAGGATGTGAACACTGATGAGGACCAAGACACAGGAGGAGAGGCTGCACAGCCATCTCCTGATCTCATGTCTGACCCTGACCTACAAGATATTGTGACACTCATGAAGGAAGAATTTGCGAGGGCCAAGTATGCCAAGTACCTTCGGGGCCGTTACCTGTTGCCTCTGTTTTTTCTGGGAAAAGGCTCCGGACTGAGCAGATGGATTCACAAATCGAAGCTGGATGTGGTGGTGGAAACAATGGTTTTGGACAAGTTAGAAGCTCAAACTGATGAAGAAGATGAAAGAGAACAACTAAAGAAGGAGCTAGATACTCAAACAGATGAAGAGGAAAGTCAACAACAGAAGAAGAAAATGAGGCTGTTTCATGATATGTGGATCAAAGGGGAAGTGTGGCAGAACTCACAAATCAAAGAGATGCTTCTTCCAGTCCAGGTGGAGCCATGCAACTCTTCTATGACACTGGAGGAGCAGGAGGAAGTGTTTGTTTTGGCAGGAGGGAAGAAAATAAAGGCCAGAGTAGAGGACGAAGCAGATGAAAGACCACTGAGCACCATGCTTTACTACCTTGGCTTCACCATTCAGGGTCCTGTGGTCTTCAGAGTGGGGGCCCCTCACAGTGAACAATAATCATCCATGGACACCTTGGATAAAGGTGTAATAAAGACGCACTGGATATTAGCTTCATAGGTTTGGTACACTTACTGTGATAGTCATTTAAACAGATGCAAAGTTATATGTTATTTTTGGGCAGATAAGTATTTTTTTATTCACTTTGGATTTGGGACCTCTTGGATTATACAAATTTGTCTAAATGACAAAGTCTGTCTAAAAACTAAGTGCGCTCACAAGAAAATTTAGAGTTTTATGAAATTCTGTGGGTTGATGTTTGTGTGCCTGTAATCAATCAATCCAATGTATCCAATAGTTCTGGCAATAAATTTAAGTTTAATTATTTTCTTTGTGTTTTTTTGAAGATCTGAACGAAGGCTTGAAAGGACCAGATAATGTGCTGAGGTTTGCTGCCTTCATGTACAGTTGGAAATATCAGATCTAAAATGCGTCTACGCACTTGATGGGTGGGATGGGACAGGGAGGTCTTTTTTTTTTTTAATGTATGATATTTTATTCATCTCCCCAGGCATTGGTTATTTAAGTCTTTTTTTTCTTTTCTTTTTTACCCATTTTTTCCCAAATTTCCAAAATTACAGTTTTACAATGTGTTGGTTATAAGGTAAATAATTCAATGTTTCGAGAAAAATTATAATACTGTTTATTTAAGTATTTTTTTTTTTTTCCCAATTTTGCATGTACATTACAATTTTACAATGTTACAACGTGTTGGTTATAAGGGCAATGGGGCAATGTTTATTTTTTCTTAAAAAATTACGTCTATGAGTTATTTCGCTGGCATATGACAAACTAGGAATTAGACCTATGTTTATTTTTTCATTCTTTACACCTTCTGCTTGGTAAATGCATATATGTTGTATGGTACAAAAAATAAACAATAACTTAAAACACTACAGAATTGTCTTTCAATCATACCTAGCAGCCTACTGGAAGAAGTACATTGATTCTTTACTCGTAAGTAAAAGAGGCAATAAGGTTATGTAAAAATATTATACTATATTGGTATACAGTTCAGCACAGTGGTTCCCTTAAAGGGTCACAAGATGAATCTGAGAATCTGAGGGGAGATGACTTATGGAAGAAAAAGAAGAAATGAAAATAATAATAATAATAAGAAGAAGAAAATAACATGATTAATACTAGAATAAATACCTCTAAACTTAACCCAAATAAAAAGGATGGCATACATTCAATTTACTTCAAGACAGTTATTTTTCCATGTTGAAATTTGCTGCTTTACAGGGAGCTCATGTCTTTTTTGAGCTGAACTTCACTTTTAATTATGAACCCTTTTAACGACTATTAATACATTTTTGTAAATATACTTATTAGTTAAAATGCTAAAAATAGAATAGAATACTCATAGTATATAATGCATAATACACTGCATAATACATATGAGATAGAGATATATAGTTATAATGATATGTTAGGCTACCATCAGCAGGAGGATAACGTAGGGCTAGAGTCGAACCTAGTGTAAGGTTCGACTCTTGGAGCCATGTGAGGATTAATGAAACACAGGACACAGAACGGATGTTACTGGTATTATATTGAATATACAGCAGGTAAAATAAGTATTGAACACGTCACAATTTTTCATAGTAAACATATTTTGAAATTTTCACCAGGTGTTGGTAACAACCCAAGTAATCCATACACAGAAAGAAACCAAAACAAATAAGTTCAGAAATTAAGTTATATGTAATAATGTAAAATAACAGAGGGAAAAAGCATTGAACACACTTACTGATATTTAATACTTCGTACTAGGGGTGTAACGATTCGTTTAAACAACGATTCGATTCACGATTCATGGTTGCCGATACAATTCAAGGACGATTTTGGTTCATTTAGAATGATACGATCCGAAATGTTTCGGAAACGAAACGATTCAGTGACTTGAAATTGATTCCGTAACTTTTTAGCCAAAAATTAAACCAGTGTGACTGAAATAAATACCTACTCAGTGTTTACTCTACATCCATTTAGGAGTGTCGGGCCGCCAACAGATAACTATCTTGCTCAGTATCTATTCTTTGGGGCATTTAATCTACCGGTTACCGTCACTTTTTAAACTTCCTCAAGTGTCTCAATCCGCTGGAAGGCGCTCGGTTTATCAATAAAGAATGAGGTTATTATGGCCCAGAAGTTGAACACCACATGGCCGTTTCTGTTTATTATCTCATTTGAACGCTGACGTTCTCACTATTCAATTCAATTCAATTCAGTTTTATTTATATAGCGCCAATAACAATACAAATCGTCTCAAGACGCTTCACAAAAACCAGCCTGCAACCTCCAGAGCAAGCCTGAGGGCGACGGTGGCAAGGAAAAACTCCCTTTTAATAGAAAGAAACCTTGAGCAGAACCAAGCTCATATGGAGGGACCCATCTGCCGAAGGCCAGCTGGTTAGAAACAGAGAAGATAGAGACAAAAGAAGAGCAGGAGAAACAAGATAAACTTCTGTCATAGATACATACATCAAGCAGAAGGAAACATGTAGGGTCTAGTAATATAACACATAGCTGATGATCTGTGACAGTTTGTGAGTATAACAGGAATCATGGTCAGGTTGGTGAATTGTTCATCTAGGTAGGAGTGGACAACTGGAGGAGGCCATGATGACTGGGGCAGATGCAGTTTATGGAGCTCCACAGGTCTGATACACAGCACTCCAGACCATGAAGACTGGGCTGGTTGATGAGGCCACGGCAGCAGATGTAGCTTAAAACTCCACAGGTCAGATATTCAGCACTCCAGACCAGAGACCCTCACAAGATGATGGAGGGGAAGGGGAGAGGAGGGGAAAGAGTAAGACACAGTGGTTAGTAAATTATAAGAGATAGAAAATAAAATGATAAGATATTAGAGGACAGGAGCCAAAGAAGAAAGAGGAGAGGACATGTCCTCAGTGCATCGTCCCCCTGCAGCCTAGGCCAATAGCAGCATAACTAAGGGATGGTTAACTCCAGCCCTAACTATAAGCTTTGTCAAAAAGGAAAGTCTTAAGCCTGACCTTAAACGTGAAGACTGTGTCTGCCTCCCGAACCCAAACTGGGAGCTGGTTCCATAGGAGAGGAGCCTGATAGCTGAAAGCTCTACCTCCCATTCTACTTTTAGAAACTCTAGGAACCACAAGCAGACCTGCACTTAGAGATCGTAGTGATCTGTTGGGACAGTATGGTACTATGAGGTCTTTCATATATGATGGAGCTAGGCCTTTCAGGGCCTTGTATGTAAGGAGGAGGATTTTAAATTCAATTCTAGATTTTAAAGGGAGCCAATGAAGAGAAGCTAATACTGGAGTAATATGATCTCTCTTGCTAATTCCTGTCAGTGCTCTTGCTGCAGCGTTTTGAATCAATTGGAGGCTTTTTAAAGAGCTACTTGGACAGACAGTAACGAGTTACAATAATCCAGCCTGGAAGACACAAATGCATGAACTAGTTTTTCCGTATCACTCTGAGAAAGGATGCTCCTAATTTTGATGATATTACGAAGGTGAAAGAAAGCAGTCCTGGTCACCTGCTTTATGTGAGAATTAAAGGACATATCCTGGTCAAATATAACACCAAGGTTTTTCACAGTAGTACTGGAGGCCAAGGTAATGCCATCCAACAAAAGCAGGTGATTAGAAATGAATCTCTGACATGTTTAGAGCCAAATACAATAACTTCAGATTTGTCTGAGTTTAAAAGTAGAAAATTACAGGTCATCCAAGCCTTTATGTCTTTAAGGCATGCTTGGAGTTTAACTAGCGGATTAGTTTCATCTGGTTTCATGGATAAATATAGCTGGGTATCATCTGCGTAGCAATGGAAGTTTATGCCGTGCTTTCTAATAATATTGCCTAAGGGAAGCATGTATAATGTGAATAATATTGGTCCTAGCACAGAACCCTGAGGAACTCCATAGCTTACTTTGGTATATACAGAAGAGTTGTTGTTTACATGGACAAACTGGAATCTGTCTGACAGATATGATTCAAACCAGTCTAGTGCAGTTCCTGTAATTTTGATCACACTTTCAAGTCTCTGTAGTAGAATATTGTGATCAATAGTGTCAAATGCAGCACTGAGATCTAGCAGGACAAGTATAGAGACAAGTCCATTATCTGAAGCCATGAGGAGATCATTGGTAACTTTAACCAGAGCTGTTTCTGTGCTATGATGAGCTCTAAAACCTGACTGAAACTCTTCAAACAAACCATTCCTGTTTAAATGATCAAACAACTGATTGACAACAACACTTTCCAAAACTTTAGAGATAAAGGGAAGGTTGGAAATTGGCCTATAGTTGACTAAAACATCTGGGTCAAGAGTGGGTTTTTTAAGTAATGGTTTAATTACAGCAGTTTTAAAAGACTGGTGCACATATCCTGTTAATAAAGATAAGTTTATCTGATTACACTACACTACACTAGACTACACACTAGTCTGTTGACAATATCGCATGATGGTGGTGACAGATGCTGCATGTTAAATTATCCAACGTTTCATCAGGTTGTTTTCTTTTTGCTCAGGTCACTGTGTGTCACTGGTGGGACGAGGTGGGGAGGCGGTGAGGAGACGTGAACGCGAATGTTAGCATTAGCATATACATTCATTTTGACATATATGTTAGCCAGAAGCTAACGCATATTTGTATAACTGTGTTTTCGGTATATAAAACTAATTTGTAAATTTTATTTGTCCAGTTTTACAGTGTTTTTCAAGTAAATACGTTAAGCTGATCCTCTGACGTGCTTAATCCAATGCGTTATTTCCTAGTATGTTACAATCGATTGATTACCTTTTAAATCGATATTAGATCGATGTATGTCGTCCGGAAAACCAACTTGCCGAGCACAGATCGATGTAGTTTGATCGTAGGAAAATAAACTGATTCATCGATGTAGTGGATGAATCGTTACACCCCTACTTTGTACAAAAGCTTTCGTCGGTAATGACAGCTTCAAACGCCTCCTGTATGGAGAAACTAGTCTCATGCATTGTTCTGGTGTGATTTTAGTCCGTTCTTCCACACAAATAGTCTTTCCATAGTTCTTTCCATAGATTTTCAACTGGATTCAAGGCAGGTGATTGGCTGGGCCATTCTAGCATCTTTATTTTCTTTCTCTGAGTCCAGTTGAGAGTTCAATTATATGAGGTTTGCCAGTACCATATGCAGAAAAACGTGGTGTGTATTATGGCAACTAACGAGTTCAGTTTTGCTCTAATCTGACCAGACTTGACATGTTCTCCCAGTACTATACAGGCTTGTCCAAATGTTGTACAGCAAACTTTAAACGAGCTTCGACATGCTTTTTTTTTCAGACACGTCTTGTCTTGCGTGGTGAGTTTGCATACGGGTCGTGGCTTATTTTTCTCTTTGAAACAATTGTACCTGCTAATTCCAAGTCTTTCTGAAACTCTCCACAAGTGGTCCTGGACTCTTGGACAACTCTTCTGATAATTCTTTTCACTCCTCAGAAATCTTGGTCGTGATCAGTTTATGGTCTAATGATGTTCTTTTTACTTCAAGATTCTGGCCCCAACATTGCTCACTGGAGCATTCAGAAGTTTAGAAATCCTTCTGTAACCAATGCCATCAGAATGTTTACAACAATAAGGTTGGGAAGGTCTTGAGTTCTTTGCTTTTAGGCCATCAGTTTGGACTGAACCAGCTGATATATATTTGCACTGACAAGGGGGAGGATGACTTTCTGATCACTGATAGATTTCAGCTGGTGTCTTGGCTTTCCATGCCTTTTTCCACCTCCCTCTGCGTGTATTCAGTACTTTTCCCCTCTGTTATTTTACATTATTACACATAAGTTAATTTGTGAATTTATTTGTTTTGATTTCTTTGCTTTCTTCTTGGGTTGTATCCACCACCTGGTGAAAAATATGTTTACTATGAAAAATTGTGATGTGTTCAATACTTATTTTACCCGTTGTACATACAATAGAAAATACTTGAAGTCAAGGAAAACAATGAGCAAAATAATAAAGCAAAACAGTAACACAATTTCTACTGGTAGTGGTTCAATATAGTTTTTGTCAGTGTTCCTTTAAGTTCAGAATCTCAGAATAATAAAGTAAACAAATCCTACCACACCACTACACCACAAGGGATAAAGCTTTTACTTTTGAGGCCTGCCAAGGAGTGGATTGGGTGAAGGGGTGAATCTTCTCAGTTCAGTTCATCTTGGTTCTTCCAAACAGCAGCTCATTATCATCACCCTCATCACCTGTCTGTCTATATTAACATATTTACCCAATTTCGTGTCATGCGTATGCAGCAAAATGTTTGTCCCACAGCAGTGACACTTCAGCACATCCAGAAATCCAAGGCAGCAATAGAAATGTTTGGGCAGTGTTGGAGCAATAGCAGCTTCCAACTTGGTTAGGGTGATATTTGACTTCAAGGGGTGAATATAAAAGAAAAAAACATTTTCCTGCTTCCAGTTGGTTTAAGGTTTAAAGTGATTGTTTCCAGTATGCAGGTATCAAGTGGCTGCTGTGTGTGTGTGTGTGTGTGTGTGTGTGTGTGTGTGTGTGTGTGTGTGTGTGTGTGTTAAGGCTCCGCTTAAGGGCTCCATAGTTTTCCTCAGCTGCGATGGATGTAAGTGCAATAGACCTGTAATTTGATGGATTTGATGGGTCTTTCCCTGGTTTTGGTATTGGAATAATTACCAATTCCTTCCAATTTGCTGGTATTTTGCCCGTATCCCATATTCTACTGAACCATTTTAACACCACCCTCAGTGCTCTATCACTCATGTGTGCTAACATATAGGACATATGTCCTTCCCCGGTGATGTCTGTTTTGCATTAGCTATTCTTTCTATGTTATGCTTTCTTTAGCTCAAACAAATCAAATGATGTATCTATAACCTCCCCTAATGATGGTCTTCTGTTTCTTATTCCTGGATTATGTTCCATTGTCTTTTATCTACAATTCTTTGCTTTTGTAGATAAGTTTTCAGAACTATGAATCTTTACAAAAGCTTTTGCCAGAACCTCTGGTCTATCGGTACCAACTGCAGCTTAACTTCCTACCTGTAGCACTGGCATTACTTTTTAATCCATTCATTTTCCTTATCATTCCCCATATGTCTTTTAACTGTGTTTCTCTCCCTGTCTTACTGCAGTATTGCTTCCAGTGTGTGTTCTTTGCCAATCTTAGTTTTTCAGACTATTGCTTGTGCTTTTCTATACTGTATTAATGTATCTAGTGTATGATGTTTTTCAGCTGTCTGAATGCTCTATTTCTTCATTTTATTGCTTTGCTAATCCTCATTCCACCATCACTGATGACCCTGAATGCTTCCCAGTCAGCTCCTTCCAATTTCCACTTTGACAGTTTTTGTTCACTATCCTGACTTGGGTCAACTCCAAACGTACTGCCGTATAGTGATCACTCTCTAGTGCTGACTGATTTAACACTTCCTAAGTGCTCACTCTTGCCATTTCAGAACATGTAAGAGCTAAGTCAGTAACACTTTATATATTCAGTGAGTTATAATATCTTTTACCCCTTCCATCATTAATGCAGACCAACTCTCATACTCATACTCATAATATTTAAACGTGCATCTGTCCACTTGCCTCATTTAGATTGTCCTTGCTTAGTCTATTCCCAGTGTTATAATTATTAACTACAGCCACAATGCTCCTCCCTATCCCTATGTTGATTACAAATGATTCATGCTCTTTGCTTACTTTTTCCAAATTATAATTTATGTACTCTCCCTATCATTTCTCATAGCAACATAATCATTTATTCTAAAGTTCCACTGTGGCTTTAACCATGTCTCTTGGATACAAATTACATGTGGTGTTTCAGATAATTCTGACAAAAAGACCCCTGGCATGCCCCTGTAGGATGGTTAGGACCATGAGGAGTCACCAACCCACGCTTGATAGTTAGGAGTTTCTGCAGCTAACACTTCCTTGACAGTTTCCCAGCTCAGCCCCTTAATGCTAACATATGTCTACGCTGCCTTCACAGTGATTTCAGTCTTTTCCATTTTGTTTCTTGTTTGAGCCGAACAGTTGATCAATTCCACCTTGCGCAAGACAAAGTCATTCTTACTCACTATTAGAGCATCCTCCTTTATTTTTAACCATCACCCACATGATCTATTGCGACTCTCCACTCTCATTGTTTTGTAATCTTGCTAAGTTGTCCCCACTTTATTCACCGCTTCTGCATATGATACTCCCTGGGAGACTCTTGGCTATACTGCTGCAACCTTCTTACCTGCTTCACATCCTCTATAGGCCAAAGCATGCTATCCCCCACAATTGCAGTTCTTCAGTTTAGCTCCCTTTTCACAGTACCCGGCTGGCCTTCAGCAGATGGGTCCCTCCATATGAGCTGGGTTCTGCTCAAGGTTCCTTCCTGTTAAAAGGGAGTTTTTCCTTGCCACTGTCACCCTCAGGCTTGCTCTGGAGGTTGCAGGCTGGTTTTTGTAAAGTGTCTTGAGACAATTTGTATTGTTATTGGCGCTATATAAATAAAACTGAATTGAATTGAATTGACCTTTCCATACTCCAGATTCCCCGCACATCTTCCACCTCTTTGTTTTCTCTTGAAGAAACTGCCACTATATGTCCATACTTCTGGCATTTATAACATCTCATTGGTTGAGGGATGAATGGTCTAACTTCATAACTCATGTGCCCAGTATATCTATATTATTAAGTAGGTTCCTGAAAATGATTACTCTCAAACATGGTGCAGAAATTCAGGGTTCCCCATCAATGAATCTTCCTCACAGTAATAAACACATGACCTTTCTTCTAAGTCCACCATGTCATTTTTATTTTTAAGTATATCTCTTAAAAGGATGGGGTGCTGTAAAATTTGGGTCAGATTTTAGGTTTGCCAGAGGATGAATTTTAATGACTATAGTACCAAGATACCAAGAACCTACAAGCCACAAGCTCCTTATTTACCCACTAGGTACATACTGGTGTTGGCTTTCATTTGGATTTGTGATTGGAAACATGTCACAAACAGAATACTCACTCTAGTGCTGTTAATTTGTGCTCTAATAATTCCTGAAGGAACTATCAGATTATTTTGCCACTAAAGGCTGAAAACTAAGTTTGTTAGAGCAGTTATCATGAACTTAATCAGGAATCTGCTCTACATGTTGAGCAGAGTAATGATTCTCAGTTGATATATTACAACTGTACTTAAGTCACTGCTAATATTAAAGTATGTATCGGTCAGTGTGTGGTTGATAAATATATGATCCTTTGACACTACCATATGTTTTTAGACTTAGAAAAACTGTGACCTAGAATCTCATTAGCAATAAATATAACAAGTGTTATGTCAGAACTGTAAAAAGTGCTACTGAATAATAGTAGAAGAATATATATATTTAACATTACAAGCACAATCGTTGTTTTGGATCTGTGACAAAGCTGTACTCATCTTGAAATTTGAATCATGCAAAATAAGACCTGCTGGTAAAGAGCACATTTATAGGAAAACAGGCAGCACTTGGTTTTCATTTCTCAAGAAAGACTACATAACAACAAATGACGTCTAACATCACCAAGGAGAAACGACACCCAATGCAATGAGACACTAGGCTTATTCAAGATGTAAGAATGAAAAGTATGTAGGAGGCGTGTTTCTAACAGCTTATAAATATGCTATCTGTTCTTTAGACAACCACAAACCTACTGAACTTCAAACAGGTAATCATTTCTTTCTATTACTTACAAAATACGGAGTTAATAATGTTGAATATGAATGTGTTTGTTAAGAATATGTGCAGCCCCGTTTAGCTATGTGCAGCTACCCTCTTCACCCTAGTTAAAGTCCATCTGCATGCCATGATATTTTCACACATTTAAATTACTGTTTTAAAACGTGGACACACACAAAAGAAAGTACATTAAAACCTCAATCAAGGTTAATTCAAATCACATACATATAATATTTTTAAATGCTCTTGCCCCAACACCACTGAATGAATTCATCCAGAGGAAAAAAAAAAAAAAAAAAAAAAAAGAACAAGAGCTGTAACTAGAGGTGATTGAAATGTACCTTGGCACAGGACTAAATTTTCTTAAATGGTCGTATCAGTAAGAGGAACACATTCCTCCACCACTCACATCAGACCACTTACTCAAAAAACAATACATTGGTCAAAAATGAATCAGACATGTACTCATTTAGCTTAAATACTGTTCTTAATCTGATGCCTGTCCTGGGTTCTTGGTCCATTAATCTTTTTGTCTGTAATTTTTTTATTACTTTATTTTTTTGGTTTGTTTTTTTCATTTTCTATTGTATGATTTGATGATTTGTAGTTGTGAGGTCTTAAAGTCTTTTGTGTAAGTACCTGCTTTGGGACTACAACTGAGATTTAGCATTTGTGCTAAATCCAGTTTATTTACGTTGATGCCTTTTGCACCAATTCTGATTAAAGTGCATTGTCTCAATTCAATAAATTAATAAATGAAAAGAAACAAAAAGTGACAATCTCACAGTGACACTTAAGGAAAATGGCATGTCCTCAATAGAAGCATTAAGATTCATCCTCTGGGCACCCTGAATAACTACATCAAAATTTAGGCCAATATATCATAGTTAATGAAAACTTTCATGAAGAAACAAAACCTTCAACTTCGCAACGGTTCAGGTCTCACTGAAGTCAATCACATTTGTCTTCTGGGTTCCCTGAATATATGCAACATATTTAGAATAATCTGTTTAGGGTTAAAAACAAAACAAAAAAAACAACAAAAAACAAAAAAAGAATATATAATGGAATGATAAGTTGTTGGGAATTTAATTATGATCCTCATCTTCTCAGGCATTTGGACACTGCTGAACAATCATTCATCTTCATATTGCAATGGAGCACAACTCAACACAAACTGTGGCCTCAGACGCTGTGATTTTATTTGATAGCTGTCAAGTACAACTTTCACAGTATGTACAACAGCATCGCCTGGCCACAAACACAAAACTCTTCTCGTTTCTGGCTCTCTTGAACGCGTACGTTCCTGACTCCTACATCACGATGGATGACTGTCGACGCATCCTTGGACCACCTGATCCCATCCATGGAGGCCCCCCCTTTGAAGAAAGAATGGAGCCTTTTACTGTCTTGATCAAAACGTCCGGTCCAGTCCCTGGAAGTGTTTGTATGATTCACCCAGAGATCGCAAAGAGCGCTGTCAAGCTACTTGCTTGCATGAAAATTTCCAGGACTGATACAACGAAACAGTTCTTGTACTCACAATATAAGGCCCGGCCCTATATGGTAGAATTCATCAAAGATTTGTTAACAAAGAGAGAAATGGCAGAGCATGGTAAAGACATGTTCTCAAGATTGATCCATGATATATATGAAAGACAGGGCTTTAAGGAGTCTCGTTCTGTTAATAAGGAGCAGGAATTCAAGCAGGCTGATTCTGTTTATGAGAAAAAGAACTTTCATCAGGCTCTTTCTGTCTTGGAAATGGCATCATATAAATTCAGGCATAAGCGAAATTTTCCACAAACCATTGCTCGTCTATATTATCTAAAGAAACGTGACTATAACAAGGCTGAAGAATGGGCACAGGAAGCCATCGCAAGAGCTCCAAACAACTCATATGTGGCTGACACTCTTGGACAAATTCATAAAAACAATTTATTAAAGAAAGTCAAACAACAGAAGGATGTTGAGGAAATAGCAAAAAAGGCCTATTCAGCATTTAAAGATGTGGAGGAGAAAGCTGAGAGGGAAGAGGGCCCAGAGATGGAGGGCACACCTGGTGTTGTAAGCACTTCAGACTCCTTCAACAACAGAGGCCTTTTTGGCTTCATTCAAGTGGCAAAGATAGTCTTTGAAGAACTTGGTGAAACACGTGCTGCAGCTTCTTATCCAAACTTACAAATGGAAGTAGAAGACAAGTTTGACTTCTTTGAATGGTACCTGACCTACTCCAAGCCTGATATGAAAACCTTTGAACCACATTTCTTCTGGAGGGACGTTGCACTCTGTTATAAACAGTACACTGGCAAAACAGCAGCTGAATCCACCAGCTTCCCAGGTCTTCTCAACTGTCTGGATCATGGCCTTTTCTCCTCAAAGGGAAGCCGTGCTCGATTTGAGGAGCCTGAGAACGGTTTACAGCAAATCCGGGATGAGTTAAAAACTATGTATGAGACAAATGTTGATGATGTCAAAGTGGCAGAGAGGTACATCCTCTCCAACATCGTCTTGAGCAACAAGGAGCCTGATTCTGCTTCACTCAGTCCGGTCCAAGAACTCCAAGAAGTCATTCACAACTTCCTGCGCATAGACAGGAGACGTAGGAGTCCTGAGTTTTACCTTTTGGTTCTGTTGTTGTTTTGGCCTGAAGAACCTGATGAGGTCAAGCAAGAAGAGGATGTTGAGGTCAAGCAAGAACCTGAACTAGAGGCCACAGAGGAGGACGGATCACAAGATAAAACCTGGGAGGATGTGAACACTGATGAGGACCAAGACACAGGAGGAGAGGCTGCACAGCCATCTCCTGATCTCATGTCTGACCCTGACCTACAAGACATCGTGACACTCATGGAGAACTCATTTGAGAGAGCCAAGTATGCCAAGTACCTTCGGGGCCGTTACCTGTTGCCTCTGTTTTTTCTGGGAAAAGGCTCCGGACTGAGCAGATGGATTCACAAATCGAAGCTGGATGTGGTGGTGGAAACAATGGTTTTGGACAAGTTAGAAGCTCAAACTGATGAAGAAAACAAGAAAATGAGGATGTTTCATGATATGTGGATCAAAGGGGACGTGTGGCAGGACCAACAAATCAAAGAGATGCTTCTTCCAGTCCAGGTGGAGCCATGCAACTCTTCTATGACTGGAGGAGGAGCAGGAGGAAGTGTTTGTTTTGGCAGGAGGGAAGAAAATAAAAGCCAGAGTAGAGGAGAAAGTATATGGACAACCACTGAGCACCATGCTTTACTATCTTGGCTTCACCATTCAGGGTCCTGTGGTCTTCAGAGTGGGGGCCCCTCACAGTGAACAATAATCATCCATGTACACCTTGTATAAAGGTGTAATAAAGACGCACTGGATATTAGCTTCATAGGTTTGGTACACTTACTGTGATAGTCATTTAAACAGATGTAAAGTTATATATATATATATATATTTTTTTTTTGGCAGATAATGTGCTGAAGTTGCCTTCATGTACCATTGGAAATATCAGATCTAAAATACATCTATGAGTTATTTCACTTGAATATGTCAAACTAGGAATTAGGCCCATGTTTATTGTTTCATTATTACATCTTCTGTTTGGTAATTGCATATATGTTGTCCAAAAAAGAAAGAAATAAACTTATCACATTACAACATTGTCTTTAATTGTACCTAGCAGCCTACCGGAAGAAGTACTTTGATTCTTTAGTCATAAGTAAATATATTTTGTTGGTCCATAGTTCAGTGGTTCCCAAAGTAGGCTTAACTTAACTTTTAACTATGAATCTATATGTAATTTATCTAAACTATTTATTTATTTATTGTGCTAAAGTTGTGTGTACTACTGAGATAATATGGCTGGGGCTTAAGTAATTATGGTAGCTCTAAAGTGTAACAAATCACAATAATGAAAATAAAAACCAAACACAAAACCTCAGAAAGGTACATCCCATTTGCACCCCCAGGAGCTTAAATGTCTCCACTGGCTCCAGGATGATTTAAAATTAAGCTTAAGATCTTACAGATTCCTTTTAAAGCTCTTCACATCTGTGCCCCATGGCTATATTACCAGTGTTGGGCAAGTTACTTCCAAAATGTAATATATTTCATATTACAAGTTACTTGCATTTGAAAGTAATACGTTTCTTTACAATACTTTCTGTGTAGAGTAATAAGTTACTTATTACTTTTTAGTTACTTTCACTAAGATAAACATTTAGGACAAGGCATTACAAAATAAAGGCAATATTTTGTTATGGTGAATAGCCCGTTTAATATTTTCACCTTATTCTTTTAATCTACTACAAGTATATGAACTGCAATTTACATTGCAGTTTTAAAGGTTGTCTTCCGTGAATGATTTTTACTCAGACACAGAGACACAAATCTCTAGTGACTCATAACTTTATATATTTCTATCCATATTTTTTCTTAGTTAGAGCTTTGTTCATTACCACCCACAGTCTCATTTATGAGTACTGTAAAACATGTATTATTGTTACTGTTAAAGTATTCTGAGATGATGTGACAATAACAACCATGAAAATCCCTCTGCAAACACAACTGACTTAACAAATTAAAACAATTTTTAATCATTAAATCACCTCTAACACCACCTGCAGTGTCTCATCTTAAATGAACTATCTGTGGAAATGTGTTTATACCTTAACAATAGGACTATATCATTATAGATTTGTTTTTACCTTGTCACTTGATCGAACAGGGATTTTGCCGACAAGCTTTTGAAACGCCGGCGACTCAACTGTAGAAAGAGACAGCACATCATCCACGACCCACGCAGCCACCAGCCTCCTCACTGCTCCTGGGTCAAACATCTTCACCTCTGGTCTGGAGAAATACAACTTTCCTTGTTTAGATTTGCTCGCCCCGTCATCTTCCGTCTGTTTGCTAGCAAGAGGTCGTTTAGCCTCTAACTCCAGGGGTTTCTTCAGGTTACTTGTACTATTTTTAGCCATAGACAGTTCACTCAGCCTCTAACCAGCACATAAAGCTCAAATCGTGGCATTGGCAACTAGCTGTGACATTTCCGGTGGCATCCCCAGATGCCACGGCCGATGCCACTGTCAGGGTAGATGCCGCTGCTTCTGCTATTGGGATTTTAGTATTATTTTTCAGGGTTTTCCTGATTAACCATGAACCAGGTACCACCTTAATTGTACTGGCATTAATATTGCTTGAGACCCAAAATCCCCTTGCAGTTGCATTAAAAACAACTGATATTTGTTCTGCTATTTTTGCACAATGTTCTTAAACCTCTTCTGCCCTGTCCATACATTTTTTCATAATTTTGAGGCACTTAAGACTATATGTCAATGAAGCTTCATTGATTTGTGTGTGTATGAGTGAGTGAGTGACACTCTGTTGTTTACCAGATGTTGCTCTTTTCCCATTATGGGCATATGTATGAAATACTTGTCACTTCTTACATACAGATACAGAAAGTATCTGCAAAAACACTGAAGTAAATCTATTCCCACAGAAATTGTTTTTTCGCAACATTTATTATCAAATACAATCCTCAATCATACAGAGTCAAACTAAACAAACATTTCAATATTTGAATGAAAGAATCAAAAAAGGTGTGTGTGTGTCCGTATGAGGATCAATCACACTTCCTCAAATCTTGCAAATATTGTTAATTTTTTTTTTTTTTTTTTTGACCAGTTCCACATTGAACTTTTCAAAGTCCTTTTTTTCGAATGCAAAAGTCAGCAGTTCTGCTGGAGAAGACTCATCATTTTCTTCCTCCCAGCTGTCCAGTTCCTGGAGCACTTGTTTTTTCTCCTCCTCATCCATGGAAAGGACAGCAGGCAGTTTGAGTGCCCCCTCAAACTGTGTCTGGCGGCACCACTCAGCTGCAGCCGCAACATCTCTTAAATTCACGTTTTCCTGTAGTAAAGATGAAAAAAAAAATTGTATATTCATGTCATTCCTAATTGTTATTTTAAAAATGGGAAAGTATATTGTACACCATCATATTTTCTAAGAATGCTGTTTTTATGAATAATTGTGTCATTCTGCAACCTAAATTCAAATGTTCATTCACAGAAATAAAAAATGGACTGAAAATGTGACTGAATGAACACATAGCAAGACTAAGTGGGTCCCGTGATGTCTTCTCTGTTGTCCGGCGTGTTCCTTTTGTATGACTTCATTTCCTGTTTTATTGTGAAATCTACACCTTATGTCTACCACCTGTGTATTGTTGCTTCTGTATTTCAACCCTGTGTTTTCCCTCTGCCTTTCTCAGATGGTCTGTGCCTAGCAGTCCTGGTCTGTTTGTTTGTCTTCTGACTTCATCTACCAGGTTTGTATTCAGCTCCATTGTTATTTATTAACATGCATAAAGTATGAATCTTGCATAATCTTGCAAAATCTACCTATTTGAGTTTGATGTGATATCATTTAATATTAATTAATGTTTTGATGTTAGGAAATGTACTGTACGGCTTCCACCATCAGTGTGCTATGACATAAAAGTTGTGAATCAAGATTCTTATGCTATGCAATATGTATTTGTAGAGGCAATATGTATTTTAAGGTTTTTTGTTAAGTGCAACAATAAAGCAACTTGTTACCTCTTCCGTTTCTCTCATTTCACATAGTAGTAGATAGTAGTAGATAGTATGTAAATGGACAGGTGCACAACCACTATATGCCATGATAGCAGAATGAAAATTTTAATGCCACACATGGGCACGTACACCCACAATGCCAACAATGCTGAGTACCCTTTCTCTTCCTTGGCAGGTGTGCTCTCCAGAAGAACTGATTCAGCTCGATATCGGCACATGTCACCATTGTTTTGCAACCACTGAATCAATACCTGAAAAATAGTAGCAACGAGCAAGTGTGTAAGACAGTGAAAGCCTTAACCAATTTGAATTCATTCATGAATTATTCATGTTGTGCATATCCTCATTGGCTCACCTCTGGCAAAAGGACCTCCGTAATAAACAGCTGCTTGTCAGATGCTGTTCCAGGCATGGACAACAGTTTCTCCAAGCGCTGGATAATCTGGTCTGTCTGGGGTAACAAGTAGAGAAACATGAAAATATATATGCAGATAGTGGAGATTATTATTCAACTATTAAAGGCTTAAAAGCTGTGTGAAACTGGCATCCAGACAAATTGCAAACTGACAAGTTAACATTTTCTTTATCTGTTCCCTCCCCCCATCTAAAAAGCATGCATGAAAATTATATATATATATAATTATTGTCATCAACAAATTGTATATCTTGCTATACAAATGCTTCTCTTTTATTGTTTTGTTTTGAGGGGGATTAATTTTTATAATTGTATTTTTACATTTCATAATATATATATGTATATATATATATATATACACATATATATTTCAATGGCTGCAGTGGGTCTGACATGAGATTATGCTTACACATCTTGTGCAAGGTCACATCCACAAAAGAAATCTTTACACACCAGCACACTCAAAATGCAGCCAGTTTTTACGAACTGTGCATTGCACACATGAGTATGCCTTGACGTGGTCATGGTTTCAAATTTTGAAATGGATATAACCATAAGTGGCTTTAAAATAAATGAGCTGGTCAACTGTGTCATGTGCACAATACTATGGTGTCTTTTCTACATACCAGTTGCTCACTGAAACAAGCAAGATTTTAATTTTCAGGCCAGGCAATGGCTGCTGGAGTCTGACTCTTTGGCTCTGCTTTCTGCAGCTTTTTGTTCTACTTTTAACAACTCATCCTTTGTAGGTGGAAAGTCCTGAATAACAAAGACCTTTGATGTAATCATAGCGTTACTCTTATTAACAGTGAAGATTATGACATATTAAAACACCAGCTAGTCTAACCTCAGTCTTCAGGTTTTTGGATTTCTCAGAGGCATGGTGCAGACGCAGAGTCCTGCACTGGTTCAGGCTCAGGGCCTCCACAGTAACCTCCCAATTCTGAAATTAATTTTCAGCTGCCTAGAACAAAAACAATTTATACTTATGAACCCACAGACCACTCATGCACTGAAGAAAAAGAGAAGCAGGTCACACAAGTGGCAACTCACAGAACACACAAAAACACCACAGTTAACTGAGTCCTGCTGCTTCCACTGCGGAGGATACCCGACACTCCAACCTTAGAACCACCAGGTAATCGGAAGAAATTTCTAGACAAAGGTGGCAATATTTTAGTAATTACATTACTAATAGATGATAAAGCTACTCTCTGTTTACCTGAGGATGTCTATGTCATTGTCTTCCATACTTGTATAAAGGCAAGTGAATCATAGATCCTAATTTGTTTGACTTTGAAGTCAAACACCTATAGTAAAATCAATCTGTTATCACTACATAACATAACACATAACAAAGTAGCTCTACAGACATACGTGTATATGTACTTCGTGGGATTCACGGGTTTCATGTGACGTCACACATGAAAAAAAACAAACGGACACAATCCCAAAGGAGAAAGTGCCGTAAAGCCTAACGGGAACCTCCAGAAATGCGCCTCCACAGCATGTCACCTAACCCTGACAGGTGAACAAAAGACCTCTTGCTACTCTGTAACAAAACTCAAAACAAGGTAACGTAACCGAGACGCGGACGAGCCCCCATTTGTTACAACCTGGCTCAGGGGTTACAACAAAGCACATGGGAGGGACAAGAGGGGGAGCGAATTTACCAGTACTTTATTTAGCAGAAAATAATCGAATACCCAAAACATAACGAGTTAAACCAGTGGGATGTGAAAATCAGTGGAATCAGTAGTGAGGGTGTGGATGCCTGGGTAAATGTAATGTGTGCGAGTGTTGTAATGAAGAACAAAAGCATAGACGCTGGCTGTGAGTTGGGTTGGAGCAGGGAGAAGAGAAGAGAATGAGACCATCGGAGGCAAGGCTGAAGTAGCTGCGGAACACTGGGCCCAGGTGCTCCACATCAGGTGTCAATCAGTCACTCGGGTTCCATGGCAACCTTAGGGAAACACAGGTAGTGAGACACACCCACCATACGTCATTTCCACAATTCAGACGCCCACGAAAGGGGTCGTCACACAGATACAATGACCTTGCAACCATTACTTTTACGTTTTAAACACAGCAGTGAATACATAGGTAAATAAACACTTAGCTAACCAAAAACAAGCTAGCAAATGTAACGTTCGTGGTAGTTTTAATCGGCCAGAAAGCTCGTGAAGTAGTAAATAAATACATAACTTACCTTTCCCATGATCAAAAACATTTTGAGGTAGATTGAAGGGGAATTAGCATTTCAAGGGCAATTAAGTAGGGATCGAAACCCAAAATACCAATGTTCTTTAAATAGCGTTGTTTTTTGGAAGGTGAAAGATGCGCATTTGCAGTTTGACTGGCCTTTGGAGGCGCTAGGTCCAAAAGATGGCGGCCGCAACACTGTTTATTCCGCAACAAACGTGACGTCACTGAAACCCATGAATTGGTTGAAGCTTTTGGTGTTTCTGCATCATTTAATGTAGGCTGCTGAACAAAACCACTTCTGACAAAAATGTCACAATGACATATTCACCCATCCAAATTTATTAAAGTTAAACAATAAAATAAGACTTTTAAAGTTGTGGTGGCTCACCCAAAGAATGAAGTGGTTCCCTGTTTCTGGGGTTGAATGACACAAATAAAATTCAAACAAACAAACAAAAAGATGATCTTACAGGGGTGCACTTCATAACATGGTCACTGACAGCTCCACTGCTTTGCCATTCACGGTGCCACAAAATGAAGTCATACTAAGCCAAGGAGCTGCACTAAAACAGTAAACATTGCATTTATATATAAACAAACCTTGATTACACATTACAAATCATATTGGTAACGGAGAAAATTTAAATCTATTACCATGTGTCCTTGAGCCAGCTCTGACACTCAATAGTTTACAGACTTCAATTCAATGTACTTGTTAAAGTACATCTCTGAAGTTGTGATAAACATAAAGAAAAAAAAATAAACAAACACTGCTGTAACTGTCATATCATTGCAGTATGATTCATCTTCTCTTACATCATCAGTCAGCCATGGCATAAACAGTAAAGACTGTCCCAACAACTCCGGTGGGCACACACTGCAAAGGTCCCTTATAGACAATGGAAACCTCCTTGAGGCATGAGCCAGGGCTTGACTTTCATCCCGAGAGCCAGTGAATAGGTCCTTGAGTTTTGCCTTAATAGACACATTATAATGAAATTGGAATTGTTAACATTCATAATTTATGACTTTCTAAGATCAAAGAAAGTAAAACAGAGATTACCTTGTCATTATCCCAAACAGTATATGATTGTGCAACAAATGAGGATTCCAGATTGGGAATCAACAGAGGCAGACTGAAGACCTTCTCCTTAAAAAAACAAAACAAACAAAAAAAAAAACACATCAGCTGTACATTCTTAATATTTGCTCACTTTGTCTACTTTTATATTATCATAAATTAGTCTGCAATATCATATACTGACCAAACTTACCAGCTGGCTGGAGTCCCAGCATCCCATGCAGGCCAATACATAACTGGGTGTTGCACAAGGCCTCCATTTCCGCCTTAAAGCTCCTGTTGATTTTGTCATCGTGCAAGTCAATCAGTTTTCTTGCAGTCTGCTTGAAATGTACCTCTTTCATCTGGCACAATGAATATCTCACAGATGCAAGTTCACAATTGAGCTGTTCCACAACAAAAGAGTTCACTTCTCTTCGTAGGGTGGGGCAGATGTTGAGGCTTCTCAACTTCTCTTCTGCACGTTTTTGATTTTTCTGATGGAACCTATCATACAGGGAGTACCTATCACATGTCCCTGTGATTGGATGTCTTCTTGTGAATCTGACGCTGTCAGGCAGTCCCTGTAGTGGGTATGGGAACCGGAGGTTCTTAACCCACTCCATGTCAACCTTTAGTTCCTTCTGGGCTGCTAGTTTCATATTTTCAGAGGTTGGGGCACACAGTCTTCCATCATGTGGATGGAAAAACAACTGTTTGGTGCGGTTGTTTGTGTGTCGAGCAATGTGTGTCGAGTATATCTGAAATGTAACACATAGGAACGTTTTTGAAACTAAGCAGGCCGTCAGTGTGGTCTCTTGCTGACTCGATCCAAAAGAAAAAATTCAGATAGTACACAACACCGTGAAAAAAAAAACAAAAAAAACATGGAGCACCACATTAATGTTATTGGAACATAACAACAAAACAGCAAATTAATTAACCACGGTATGTCTTACCACCAGCTTTCTGTAGCTTCACGAAAAGCTTTGGATATACATCCTTGAAGTTTAACATTTCCTGAAGCCTGTTCATCAGATCAGCAATGGAACCCTCAGAGGACACACCCAGGGCATAACAAGCCTCCTGGAGTTCTTTTTTTTTTTTGAGGCTGCAAATTCACCATTTACATTAGATGAAGCAGCTATTACAGCATGTTGTAGTCAACACACACAAAAAAATAATTTAGTAGGACTGAACACTGCATGGAGTACGATGTCTATATAGTCAATGATACATAGACTACCATTATCCATACCTTCTTTGAGTCAATGATGTCTAATATTATGTCCTCATTAATCTTTCTTGTGGGTTGCTTTATGTCATCTGTCCTTTTTCTTAGTGCCTTTTTAACTTCAGTTTTAGGCAGAATATTTCCCACTCTGGTGTACTCTCCCATCCATGGTGCCAACGTGGAGTGGTCAACAGATGTGGAATATGGGTTGGTCAGAGATGCTCCTATTAGTTAAAAATATAATGTTGTAAATTTTTTTTTGAAGAAGAATTTAAGAATGTAGCATACATTTACCCAAAACTGTATGGTTGAGATCACTGATCCTTTTGCTCTATTACACATTTACGATAATCGAGATTACTAAGAAGTCCATACCTGATATAAGACCTTCTGCTATGAGTGACCTGTCCAGATCTGACCAGGCCTTGACTATGTCCACTTCAATGTCTTTATCTGTTATAGTTTCTGGATCAGGTCGTTTAAATGTCCCAACTACAAGTAAAATTTTTAACACTATTACAAAACCATAACAGCCACGCAAACTTTCACAAAGAAACATATTTACTGCCATCAATACTTAATTCCAACAAAGAAGTGGAGAATTCCATAACAAAATTAGAATAAGTTGTTAAATATTATATCATTGCCTCCCAAACTTATTTGACATGACTGCATGTTTTCATGTGTGCATCATTTATCACAATTAGCATCATTTATTCATTGGTAAAATACAGACTTACATATGGAAAAAAAAATACTTATGTGGGACATCGAAGGCTAATTTCCAATTTGCATCTCCTGACCACGGCTGGGTGGTATCCACATTCGTTACAGTAGAAGTTATATTAAAAATCGGTCAGGGACAAAAAATGGTGGAATGCCCTCCTCACTAACTGATGATGGTAGCGGTTGTCACTGAAGAATGACAGAGTGTCCAGCATGCGTCCATTGATTGTCTTGTTCTGTAGTTACACATATTTAATTGATATACGTAACAAAAAAAAATCATAGAAGCCCGATTTCCTCACATAATATATATAAGCGATTTTTTCCCATTATTAACTGTATTACACAAGGTTTTAATGGCTCTCTTACCGCCTAACCTCGCAGCAGAAGCTCACACAGTGGCAGTGTTAGGATCACACGGTTGTTGAAGTATGAAGATGAGTAAAACTGTATTACGTAAACAGAACACTGTTTAACATCTCATTGAAGTCATGTAATAACATGATGGATACAACCATGATAAACTATACAGTTTATACGTTTTTCATGAACTTACCTTTTATTGCGTAATTCATCCCATACACCGTTGCTTGGGTGGTCACCACTTTGTAGGGATTAAGTGCTGGAGGGGTGGGCCCTGGACAGTAGGGGCAGGTGTTCTCAGAGGGTACAAAACAGGGTGGTGTTTTTTCCTCCTTTGTTCTCAGCTTTGTCGGTAAGTCCTGCACGCATGGGATGCGCCTTTGTTTTTCAAGTAATCTGTCATTGTGCATATTTTTGGTGCATTCATGAGTTGTGGATCACAGGTGATGCTGCTTTCCACCATATGACTTTCTAAGTCATCAATGTCATCCACTTGGATGTCTGAGGTGGCCACTAGGGTGCTAGGAGACTCCTGGAAAATCCACCACATTCCCATCATACGATGGATGCAACGGTGGGATCTTCCAGTCGACCGACATGGACAGTTCCACTGCCCTGCCACTGAATCAAATGTAAGTCTTGTGCGCCCAAATTGACACCAGCTTCATTGGTGAAAACCGAGAAGAAGTACCAATGTTGAGGTGTTTCCTTATTTTCAAAAACAATAGGAAAAACACTGTCAACTCCACTGTTCATTGCAGCAGTGTTCAGTTCTGCACACTTTTCACCCCACTCAGATGACATCAACCCTTTGCTCAACATTTCCTGTAGTGAGCTACATGTGAGGACTGCAGGCTTGATGTATGGTTTTGCCTTGCTAGTCCTTTCCAGATGTGAGCACTCTCTTCCAGGGTTTCCAGATGACCACCCAATTTGCATAAATGTTCTGCATTTCTCTGCTTCACTGTCTATTTTCTGTAAACTTGTGGACTTTATGACATGAATGTGGAACACTGGACTGTGGTTATATTTGGGTGTGACATAAATTCTGTCCTTCCATCAACACATAACATTGGTGTGCAGTCAATGTCATGGACATCTCTGATGTGCCGTTTGAGGTTTTTCTGTGCACTTAACACAGCTGTGCAGTGCGGACAAGCAAAATCCCCAGGCTTGGACTTCTCTGTTGAGTTATCTGTCATGTTGTTGGCTTTTCTCTTCGTAGCAGTGCTTCTTCTCTCTGCAAAAAACAACAACAAAAACAAGAATAAACAACTGTTAGTGTAAAACAGGTTAACACTGAGAAAACAACAACAATGAAGCATTATTACAGCCATGTATTACCATGTCTCCTGTGTGATTCAATACCTGCAGGAGATAGACATTGTGAAAAAGCAGCACACATTAGGATTACATGACTATATAGGGTATACAACATTAAAATGTTTATAGATGCTAAAACAGAACACCTACCATGTATGCAGTTTAAATGTTTTATGAATACAATTGACCGTGTAAAAGCATTAAATCGACACAAGTGGCAATGGTAGTGGCCTCTGGATTTTTGCTTGCTGTCCTTGCAGAAACAGGCAGGCTATTCAAAATTAAATGCATATTGAAAAACAATGGAAATGCAGAAAAAAAGGCATATGGCACATTGTGTCAACTGGAATGGGTGTTGAGGTGAGGACCCAGATACAGGACTATTGATGAGACAGGGAGTTCCAAGGAAAAGGGGGTATTTAATAATTGACAAACAAAAGGCACTGCAAGCAAGGCAGGAAAATCCAAAATTCAAAAGAATCATGAAACATGGCATGGTAACATGAAACAAGACAGGGAAACATGGCGTGGAGACATTAAACGACGCGACCAGGAACAAAGGGAAAGGCAGGGCTATATATACACAAGAGGACTGAGGGATGAAAAGACACAGGTGAGACGCATGAGAACAATCAATGCAGGTAAGACAAATTAACAATCAAGAGACAAAGAGGCACAAGACAGGAAATCTGGAACTTAACAAAATAAAACAGGAAACACGACACAAACAGACAGACATGACAAAACCACAAGGAAACACGATGGACAGGAAACATGACAAAATAAAACAGGAAACTTCAAAACATGATCACAAAATAAAAGACAAACATAAAACCTTGACAAATTGTTGGTTAACCAAGTCTGTCTTTACACAAATTTTGAAGGAAAAAAAAAAATCAAATATGTCAACAGAACACTGTGAAACAAAATTACCATGCTCTTGTAACCTTAGCAACAAAAATGTCTGTCAGCCATGGCACAAAAAAAAAAATCATTCATTCCGCAAGGTTTTATTTATGAGAAAATGCTCAAATTTGTCATTTTTAGTATTCAACACTACAATCTGTCATTTCGCTGTTACAGGGCCAATGCAGAACATGTTTGTTATTTCTTTAGTTTCATTCGCAGTCTGTATGGATACATTATCAGTCATGATTTCTATTAGAGCAATTCATTTATTGTTTCCAAATGACATAATCTTAGTTTTCTTCAAATCAAAAGATAATTTAGAAACCTCTGCAGGGACTTTCTACAATTAAAAAAAATAAATAATAAGGACAAAATCGATTTTTATATACCTCAGCTGGACACCATACCTTGGTGTCCAGCAGCAAAATTGAATTGCTTGTTCAAGATGCTTTTTCTTGAGGTGTTCTTTATTTGCCAGTTCCTTTTTCTCACAGAACATACATTCAGAACCAGCACAGGCCAACAACGCGGCGACATCACAGAGCGAATGATGTACACCTGTGATGAATAGTAACAACGTCGGTTAATAAATCACCCCCCTCCCCCAACCCCCTGCCCCCGACTCCAACTTTGGAATTACCATTTAAAGTTAAAATCAGAGTCAGAATATCCTACAAGATTTATTACACATTTTCTTTCATTTGATTGTAAAGTAGGCCTATTGGTCCTTTCATCATCAGAATTAAAATGTGTGTAGCAATTCTTACCTTCCATTGTGAGAGTCAGACCAAGCCAATAACTCAAAACTCTGTGGATATATTAAAGGGAATGGTCAACAAGAAATTACATCAAATGAATGAATATCACTTGTCCTTTTACATAATCACGAATTATCCATGCATGTAGCAAAGTCATTATTTATTGTTTCTAGCAAATGTTTGTTACTGCACTGTGGTTAGATTTGAATTTGATTTCAAACATTTGGATTTTTTTAAAAACAAGAGAAAGGTTTTAACTTTTCCATGACATTTCTCTGCACAGTTGGCTGTACTGTGTAAAATTCTAAAACTTTTTCGTAATACATGATGCATAATGACAGTCGCCATTAGCCTGCTGTTGAACCTTCTCATACTAAACTATGTGTAGTGGACTTAAAGACTGCTGTTTTCGTGCAAACGTTGTTATAAATGAAAATGACTCTCTTCCTTTTAAACACCTGAGCAAAACCCGTAAGAGTGAGTAGCCTTGCTAGGTTCAATTGTGAATTGTAGCCTACTTAACTGTCTATTAAGTTGTGGAGAAATAATAATAATAATAATGATAAGACATTCTTTAAAAATGTTTAAATATATATATATAATAAAATAAAGGCAGACTTTGACTAAATCTGCTTACCTACCAAGGTTTCTCCAGTGGTTCTCCTGTCTTTCAGGTTTACAAATACACAGGACTAACCAATGTGTTGTAAAGGTTGATGTGACAAACTGTGGGCCAGTCATCACTCTGATTTGACGGCCTGCAGGGTTGCCAGGTGTGGTGGGTAAGGTTACGTAGACATATTGCCGCTACAATTCCGTGGTGGGTTATGTTATTGACATCGTGATTTGTTTACTATTTCCTAGTAATTTAGTACTTCCTTTTTATCATCAAAATCAGCCTATTTTCTTTTGTAGCACTATGCCAACATACACTGTGTTTATGAGTAATTCTCATCTAATATATAGACTACTTTCAAAATGTGACCTTTAATATCCCTTTGTGTCATGAAGTGTCATAAACTCTATGGTAAGTGTTGCCTCTGCAGTTGGTATTTTCAGTCAAACTGTAATGGATAAAGTAAGAGAAAATAAACATCACCCCTCATTTTTGTGTTAAGCATTCAATTACCCAAAGTAACAGGAAAAAAACAAACATGGCAACCAGTTACATATGTATTCTGTAAATGTAACCCTTTTAATCCCAAGCAGTTTCGGGACGTTTTTTGTTTCTGTCACATTTTTACTCACTGTGGTCTAATGTGTATGTGCGATTTTATTTTGTGAAGATTAAAAGAAATTATTAATTAGTGTATACTATACACTTAAGGTACCCTGAAGCCTAAGGAACATAGGAAAAAACATTGGTGATGTAACTACGTGAACACAAGACTTAGCATGAAAGACAAAAGAATTGGTGAACTAGAACTACATTATTACAACCTATTACACGAATTTAGTCTTTACAAAATACTATTTATACGAACACAAACAAATTTAGGCACTCAGGGTGCTTCTTCTCCATCTGTAATCCCACTGTTGTAAATCACTCAAACTCCGTCCCACTGCTGGACACTCATACAAGCCCCCTTCCCCCTCCAGCCACATACACACACCCTGACTTGCCTTTGGACATAAACATACATACTCACAACTCCTCCTGCGTTTCACAAATGATTAAGATTAAGCCATTTTGTGGTCATGGGATTGAATGTTCACTCTGACTGTACTGTTGTGCAGTACACATGCTGGTTTCTTGGCAAGAGTTAGATGAGATGATTGATAGTGCAATTACAGTGGCACAGTAAAAGCCACTAGCTAGCATCTAGGCATCAGTTAGCTTAACTAGTGTCAGTGTTCGAATCTTGATGAATGAAAGTAGCTCAACCTAATTTACCAAACAAAACAGCAACAATCACAAAACAGTACATATTAAAAGTCTCCTTTTGGTTTCAGAAGTGAAGCTCAAGAGATTTGTGGTGAAAGTGAAACTAAGTTCCTGCGTAAACCTGAGCCTTTTTACAGGCGGTGCTTCACTCCTGCAGCAGGTGAGAGGAAGAAAAACAAAATGATTCAGGGAAAATGCAACTAATCTTTATATATTCATACCTGCTTACAGTTTCACTTACTGTTATAGCACAGTGTGTCTTGTTTTACAATAAGCTGGCATGGTAATTATAAACCAATCTTTCATCATCAACAAAAACACAACGAGGGAACAAGTAAAACAGGTACGTTCAAGTTTGATCTCTTTAGCCGTAAACTCCACTTTTGTTACTTATGTTTTTCTAAACTAGTAGCTGGGTGGTGGAACCGGTTCGTATGTCATTCCTTACTCTTGACTGGTTGAGTAATGTATTTCATTTATCCTCTAATTCTAAATACGTATTAGTGAATGAAGGAAGCATTCAAAGATATATATAATGCGGTTGTGGAGAGTTATCTGTTCACTTGTGACAAATACTTGTAACATGGTTTGTGCTTAGTTTGTTTAATTCATATAATTTAAAAATCTATTTTATGTCAGGCCAGTGTTTACTGAGTATCCACTTACTACTTCTATACTGACTTTCTACTGTGTCTTGTTGATTTATTCATTTATTTATTTTTAAAATGGGACAGTTGATATTAATGATATGTTTACATGTAAATACAAGAGATTACAGCCATGCAGCTAATTTCCATCTCTAGTCCCAAGAACTTGACTGACCTGCACAGAGTCCTGACCTCAACCTGATAGAGCACATTTGCAATGAATTAGATAAGACTATGAGCCAGGCCTTGTCATTCAACATCAGTGTCTGACTGAATGGAAGAATTCTGGAAGAATCGTCAAAATTGACATCGTATTAAACCCTATGGATCAAGAATGGGACGACACTTAAGTTCAAATGTGTGTAAAGGAAGGTGAGCAAATACTTTTGGCAATATAGTGTATGCGGTTATCTCAAGACATTTCCTATAGTGCCACCATGTGGTTTGTCATTTCTCAGCAATGTAGAGAGATTTGACAGATTGTCCTAAACACTGGCATGGATATTCAGGGTGACCAGAGGATGAATCTTAATAACTTTAGCGACACCATCATTTCTCTTTTGGTGTCAAAATGTAGTTGCCGTTTTACTCAACATTTGGTTTAGGTTTCACTAAAATTTAGTACAGATACTAAGGCTTCTCAGAGGATGAATTCCTGTGTCAGCAGCAATCATGTGACTTCTCCTGTGTTTCAACTGTGATTCACATTTTTTCTTAAAACCCTTCCTGAAAACGATGGCTTACTCTCAAACATGGTGCAGAAATTCAGGGTTCCCCGTCGATGAATCTTCATCACAGTAACAAACACATGACCTTTCTTCTAGGTTGAACAGAGTAATGATTCTCAGTTGATACATTACAACAGTATTTAATTCACTGCTAATTTGAAAGTATCTTCTGGTCAGTATGTAACTGATAAATATATGTCCCTTTGACACTACCATATGTTTTTAGACTTAGATAAACTGTGACCTAGAATCTCATTAGCAATAAACACACCAAGTGTTATGTCAGAACTGTAAAAAGTGCTACTGAATAATAGTAGTAGAATATATATATTTAACATTACAAGCGCAATCGTTGTTTTGGATCTTTGATCTTTTTCATTCTGAAATTTGAATGATGCAAAATAAGACCTACTGGTAAAGAGCCTATTTACAGGAAAGCAGGCAGCACTTGGTTCTCATTTCTCAAGAAAGACTACATAACAACAAATGACGTCTAAGTTCACCAAGGAGGAATGACACCCAATGCAATGAGACACTAGGCTTATTCAAGATGTAAGAATGAAAAGTATGTAGGAGGCGTGTCTCTAACAGCTTATAAATATGCTATCTGTTCTTTAGACAACCACAAACCTACTGAACTTCAAACAGGTAATCATTTCTTTCTATTACAAAATATGGATTTAATAATGTTGAATACAATGTGTTAAGAATAAGTGCAGTTTGCTGTTTATCACTATTACTAATAATGTTGAATAATAATAATGTCAATAATGTTGACAACAATTAGTTAAAAAAAAAATCTGTGCAAAGGTTAAAAAAAAAACAAAACAAAAAAAAAAAAAAAAACAGTTTTTCATGATCTATAGATCAACCGTGTCGCTTATAATTTAATCCCAGTGGGTTTACATACACTCAGGTGACTCTGTCTTTAGAGATCTGGAAATTCCAGGAAAACAACGGCTTTAGAAGCTTCTGTTAATTATCATTTAACGTGCCTGCCTCACTTTGGATTATTACAATAACATTGGACATAACATTTGCTAAGTAATGGCCTATTCTCATCTTTTATCAATTTATTTAAAGTTTGAATTGAAAAAAAAAATATATAACAGTTATTAAAAATAAATGTTAGTAGTGATTGTTATCATTAAAGGATTACAGGATGGGCAGCAAAAATAGATGTTGAATGTATTGTTCTCAATATGACTGTTTCCCCTAAAATGTCTTTCACTAGGATATGTCTGTACCAACCTCTTTCTTCTAAAAATACATTTTATGATCATCTTAAAACCATCTTAAAATACAGCAATTTTAAAAGAGAAACTTATTGTATATTAGTGATTTTAATATTAACTTGAACAATAAATCTGACAGAAAAAAAACAGTGGAGGGAGATCAACCATCTGTAGGAGTCAACGGAGATAGTGTTGATGTAGTGGAAGAGTTTAAATATTTCAGAGTGACTTTTGACACAAAACTACAATTTAGAGGAAATGTTAAAAATACCATTAAATTCAGTCTGGCAAATTTCTTTTATATGAGACAAAACGCATAAATCACTGTTTTACAACATGGACACACAAAAGAAAGTACATTAAAACCTCAATCAAGTCTCTGTTTAAGAAGGTAGTTAAAATTTTGGACAAGATACCTCCTCATTTTCATTGTTGTAATATTTTTAAATGTCTTGCCCCAACACCACTGAATGAATTCATCCAGAGACAAAAAAAACAAAAGACGAAGAACGAGAGCTGTAACTAGAGGTGATTGAAATGTACCTTGGCACAGGACTAAATTTTCCTAAATGGTCGTATCAGTAAAAGGCACACATTCCTCCACCACACACTCCACATCAGAAACTATACAAATACTGACCTTTTAAAAAAAAATTTAATTAAGTTAAAAAAAAAAAAATAAACCTTGGTCAAAAATGAATCGGACATGTACTCATTTAGCCTAAATACTGTTCTTAATCTGATAGTCCTGGGTTCTTGGTTCATTAATCTTTTTTTTTTTATTATTTGGTTTGTTTTGACATTGTCTCTTGCATGATTTGTAGTTGTGAGGTCTTAAAGTCTTTTGTGTAAGTACCTGCTTTGGGACTACGACTGTGATTTAGCATTTGTGCTAAGTCCAGTTCATTTACACTGATGCCTGTTGCACCAATGCTGATTTACGTGCATTATCTCAATGCAATAAATTATTAAATGGAATTAAACAAAAAGTGACAATCTCACAATAACACTTAAGGAAAATGGCATGTCCTCAATAGAAGTATAGAATTAAGATTCATCCTCTGAGCACCCTGAATCAAATTTTAAGCCAATATATCCTAGTTAATGAAAACTTTCATGAAGAAACAAAACCAACTTCGCAACTGTTCAGGTCTCACTGAAGTCAGTCACAATTGTCTTTTGGGTTCCCTGAATATATGCAACATATTTAGGATAACCTGTTTAGGATTAAAAAACTACAACAACAAAAAAAGAAAGAATATATAATGGAATGATAAGTTGCTGTGAATTTAATTATGATCCTCATCTTCTTAGGCATTTGGACACTGCTGAACAATCTTTCATCTTCATATTGCAATGGAGCACAACTCAACACAAACTGTGGCCTCAGACGCTGTGACTTTATTTGATAGCCATAAAGAATTACTTTCACAGTATGTACAACAGTATCGACGGGCCAAAAACGCAAAACTCTTCTCTTTTCTGGCTCTCTTGAATGCGTACGTTCCTGACTCCTACATCACGATGGATGAGTGTCAACGCATCCTTGGGCCACCTGATCCCATCCATGGAGGCCCCCCCTTTGAAGAAAGAATGGAGCCTTTTACTGTCCTGATCAAAACGTCCGGTCCAGTCCCTGGAAGTGTTTGTATGATTCACCCAGAGATCGCAAAGAGCGCTGTGGAGCTACTGGCTGACTTGAATATTTCCAGGGGCCGTACAGCGAGGCAATTCTTCCGCTCATTTTGTGACAACATGACCGAAGATATGGTCCAATTCATCAAAGATCTGTTAACAAAGAGAGAAATGGGAGAGCATGGTAAAGCCAAGTTTTCAAGGTTCATCAGTGATATACTCTGTTGTGTTAAAAAGAAACAGGCCTTTTATCAGGCTCGCTCTGTCTTGAAATTGGCATCAGATACTTTCGGACAGAACCCGATTTTTCCACAAACCATTGCTCGTCTATATTATCTAGAGAGTAGTGACTATAAGAGGGCTGAAGAATGGGCACAGGAAGCCATCACAAGAGCTCCAAACAACTCATATGTGGCTGACACTCTTGGACAAATTCATAAAAACAATTTATTGAGGAAAGTCAAAAAACAGAGGGATGTGGAGGAAATATCAGTAAAAGCCTATTCAGCATTTAGAGATGAAGAGGAGAAAGCTGAGAGGGAAGAGGGCCCAGAGATGGAGGGCACACCTGGTGTTGTAAGCACTTCAGACTCCTTCAACAACAGAGGCCTTTTTGGCTTCATTCAAGTGGCAAAGATAGTCCTTAAAAAACTTGAACGTGAAACACGTGCTGCAGCTTCTTATCCAAACTTACAAAAGAAAGTAGAAGACAAGTTTGACTTCTTTGAATGGTACCTGACCTACTCCAAGCCTGATATCAAAACCGTCGAGCCACATTTCTTCTGGAAGGAAGTTGCACTGTGTTATAAAGATTACACTGGCAAAACAGCAGCTGAATCCACCAGCTTCCCAGGTCTTCTCAACTGTCTGGATCATGGCCTTTTCTCCTCAAAGGGAAGCCGTGCTCGATTTGAGGAGGATGAGAATGATTTACAGCAAATCCGGCATGATTTAAAAACTATGTATGAGACAAATGTTGATGATGTCAAAGTGGCAGAGAGGTACATCCTCTCCAACATCATCTTGAGTAACAAGGAGCCTGATTCTGCTTCACTTAGCCTGGTCAAAAAGCTCCAAACAGTCATTCGCAAATTCCTGTGCATAGACAGAAGACGTAGGAGTCCTGAGTTTTACCTTTTGGTTCTGTTGTTGTTTTGGCCTGAAGAGCCTGTTGAGGTCAAGCAAGAAGAGCCTGTTGAGGTCAAGCAAGAAGAGGATGTTGAGGTCAAGCAAGAACCTGAACTAGAGGCCACAGAGGAGGACGGATCACAAGACAAAACCTGGGAGGATGTGAACACTGATGAGGACCAAGACACAGGAGGAGAGGACAGTGCACAGTCATCTCCTGATCTCATGTTTGACCCTGACCTACAAGATATTGTGACACTCATGGAGGAAGAATTTGAGAGAGCCAAGTATGCCAAGTACCTTCGGGGCCGTTACCTGTTGCCTCTGTTTTTTCTGGGAAAAGGCTCTGGACTGAGCAGATGGATTCACAAATCGAGGCTGGATAAGAGGGTGGAAAGAATGGTTTTGGACAAGTTTGAAGCTCAAACTGATGAAGAAGAGGAAAGAGAACTAAATAAGGAGCTAGATACTCAAACAGATGAAGAAGAGGAAAAGGAACAACAAAAGAAGAAAATGAGGCTGTTTCATGATGTGTGGATCAAAGGGGAAGTGTGGCATCACCCACAAATCAAAGAGTTGCTTCTTCCAGTCCAGGTGGAGCCATGCAACTCTTCCATGACACTGGAGGAGCAGGAAGAAGTGTTTGTTTGTGTAGGAGAGAAGAAAATAAAGGCCAGAGTGGAAGAGAAAGTGGATGAAAGACCACTGAGCACCATTCTTTACTATCTTGGCTTCACCATTCAGGGTCCTGTGGTCTTCAGAGTGGGGGCCCCTCACAGTGAACAATAATCATCCATGGACACCTTGGATAAAAGGTGTAATAAAGATGCACCAGATATTAGCTTCATAGGTTTGGTACACTTAATATGATTTATACAGATACAAAGTTATGTTATTTTTTGGCAGATAATGTGCTGAGGTTTGCTGCCTTCATGTACCTTTGGAAATATCAGATCTAAAATACGTCTTTGAGTTATTTCACTGGAATATGACAAACTAGGAATTAGACCCATGTTTATTGTTTCATTATTACATCTTTTGTTTGGTAATTGCATATGTTGTCCAAAAAAGAAAGAAATAAACTTATCACATTACAACATTGTCTTTGATTCTACCTAGCAGTCTACTGAAAGAAGTACTTTGATTCTTTAGTCATAAGTAAAAATATTATGTTGGTCCATAGTTCAGTGGTTCCCAAAGTAGGCTTAACTTAACTTTTAACTATGAATCTATATGTAATCTATCTAAACTATTTATTTATTTATTGTGCTAAAGTTGTGTGTACTACTGAGATAATATGGCTGGGGCTTAAGTAATTATGGTAGCTCTAAAGTGTAACAAATCACAATAATGAAAATAAAAACCAAACACAAAACCTCAGAAAGGTACATCCCATTTGCACCCCCAGGAGCTTAAATGTCTCCACTGGCTCCAGGATGTTTTAGAATTAAGCTTAAGATCTTACAGATTCCTTTTAAAGCTCTTCACATCTGTGCCCCATGGCGATATCACCAGTGTTGGGCAAGTTACTTCCAAAATGTAATATATATTTCATATTACAAGTTACTTGCATTTGAAAGTAATACATTTCTTTACAATATTACCTTCTGTGTAGAGTAATAAGTTACTTATTACTTTTTAGTTACTTTCACCAAAATAAACATTTTGAACAAGGCATTACAAAATAAAGGCAATATTTTGTTATGGTGAATAGCCCATATATATATATATGATGTAGTTTTACAGTTAGATTACATCACTAGCCAGAATGGTATGAACAAACAGGAAATGTTATACCAAAAATAGTACTATTAATTGGAGAAAATGTACACTATATGTTATTATCATTATCTGTCCGTCAGAAAGAATGTCATCTGCTTCAGAGGACTTCAGAATGTTGTCTCTTTTTTAGACAAAGCATTGCCAAGATTTGATGGATAAATATTTATATTTTGTTTTACTTTAACAATATACACTTCAAATGACCAAATATATGAAATTGTTAATTGATAATATTGTCAGTATTTAAGTCTTAGTCAGTATTAGTCTGTTGTCTGATTATATGTTTCTAATAACCTTTTATGTGAGTAGCTTATTATGGCATCAAAAGGTATTTAATTGTTAATTTAGTTCTTTGAAATAATTTATGTTCTTTGCCAGAATACCTCCTCCTGTGAACCCACAATGAGTTTTTCCTTAACATTTAATGTAAAGGAAGTGAAAATGACTGGACACTTAAAGGTAAATTCCTCTTTAATCTTACTACTACGGAGTTATCCCATTGATTCAATGGCTGCGGTGGGTCTGACATGAGATTATGCTTACACATCTTGTGCAAGGTCACATGCACAAAAGAAATCTTTAGATGTCCAGTCGCCCTCCACACCAGCACACTCAAAATGCAGCCAGTTTTTACAAACTGTGCATTGCACCCATGAGTATGCCTTGCCGTGTTCATGGAAAACACTGGTGAAAAACAGAAGTGGGAAAGCTTCACCAATATTCCTCAAGACAAGATGTACAGTCAAGTTTATCCATTTCAAATTTTGCAAAAATTGTTCTTACCTATAACCATAAGTGGCTTAAAAATTAGCTTGTCAACTGTGTCATGTATACAATGCTATGGTGTCTTTTCTACATTACAGTTGCTCACTGAAACAAGCAAGATTTTAATTTCCAGTCTGGGCAATGGCTGCTGGAGTCTGACTCTTTTGCTTCTGCTTTCTGCAGCTTTGACTCTTTTTGTTTCACTTTTAACAACTCATCCTTTGTAGGTGGAAAGTCCTGAATAAGACCTTTGACGTAATCATAGCATTTCTCTCATTACCAGTATAGATTATGACATATTAAAACACCAGCTAGTCTAACCTCAGTCTTCAGGTTTTTGGACTTATGAGTGGCATGGTGCGGACGCAGAGTCCTGCACTGGTTCAGGCTCAGGGCCTCCACAGTAACCTCCTGATTCTGAAATTAATTTTCAGCTGCCTTGAACAAAAACAATTTATACTTATGAACGCAGAGACCACACCTGCACTGAAGAAAAAGAGAAGCAGGTCACAGAAGTGCCAACTCACAGAACACACACAGTTAACCGAGTCCTGCTGCTTCCACTGCGGAGGATACCCGACACTCCAACCTTACAACCACCAGGTAATGTGAAGACATTTCTAGACAAAGGTGGCAATATTTTAGTAATTACATTACTAATAGATAATAAAGCTACTCCCTGTTTACCTGAGAATGTCCATGTCATTGTCTTCGATACTTGTGTAAAGTGCAAGTGAGTCATAGATCCTAATTTGTTTGACTTTGAAGGCAAATACCTATAATAAAATCAATCTGTTATCACTACATAACATAACACATAACAAAGCAGGTCTGCAGACATACGTTTATATGTACCGTATTTTCCGGACTATAAGCCGCTACTTTTTCCCACGCTTTGAACCATGCGGCTTATGCAAAGATGCGGCTTTTCTGTGGATTTTTTTTTTTTTTTTTGCGATAAATCCTTCACAAAAACTGGCCGCATGCGAAAAGCATCATTTTCAGCCAGCTTTACCCCAGGATGACAGCGACACGGAGAGCAACACTGACATAGACAAAGAAAAGGTATGTGACGAAGCGACAGTGGTTTCAGTGCGTAGGAGGATGAATAAACCAATCAATAACTTTTCTGTTTTGTTTGATCAGCACTTTTACTTTTATGTTACAGGCACTGATTAAACTGAAACTGATCAGTTCGGTTATGTTCAGTTAAACTCATCAGTTCAGATATCAGTGGCTTATAGCCCGATGCGGTTTTCATATGTATATTTCCTTTTTTTTTTTTAAACTTCGTGGGTGCGGCTTATATTGAGGTGCGCTCTATAGTCCGGAAAATACCGGTACTTCGTGGTATTCATGGGTTTCATGTGACATCACATCGTCTCAACGGCGCCATCTTTAGGACCGTCAGATACCGGAAGTACGCTGTCAATATGCCGTCTATCTGCTGTGCGGTCGGCAGCGATAGAGCTAAAGCTACAAATACAGGACTTACGTTTTACAGTATCCCCAAAAACAATGAAAGAAGACAGAGGTGGGTCGCTGCCATTAAATGGATCACTGGACTCCCACAGAACACTCTAGACTCTGTGCTGACCACTTCATCTCAAGTAAATTATGTTTACGTACGTAGCCAAGCGTTAGCATGCTAAGAATCGCAATATTAGTCACAGAATAACAATAGCCGCGGTAAATCAACGCTTCTGTATTGTTTCAGAAAATTAAGATTACTTTGTTGTGTTTGATTCACATTGAATTACTAGTTAGTGTTGATGACCTTTCTGATGTCAACATCAGCCAGGACTGAATACACGAGGGCTGCTGCATGAGAGTGTAACAATTCACTTTTTCGGGTTGAAGTTACTTACACACAAGGGGGTTCTTTTCAGGATAATTATTTCCCTTTAAGTGAAATGAATAATATACAGAAAGTATAACCCAAACCTTTTCCATAAACCCATAGAAAAAAAAAACACAAAAATCCGTCATGGAATTATGGGGTCCCTCATTTAATTAACAGAAATAAGGTTTCGTTTTATAGTACGTATATTCAGGACAAATCACCATCTAACGAAAAAACTTAAATTCCCTTTTAACCCCTCTTGAATGTCTTTTAAATTATGTTAAATTAGTCCGACTCCGCGGCCGCCGATGCCGTATAATCCAATGGGCGCTGGTGTCCAGATGAAAAATAAGCAATAAGTTCGTTCCAAAAGGAACAGGAGAAAAACAAAAATGTGCGATCGATCGCTAGTGGTATGTCAGAACATAAAAGACAACAAAAGCCTTGATCTCACCCGGATCCAGACAGAGCGATAAATCCCTCCGGGTAAGGCTATCCCGTCCGCTCCTCGCTTGGCTCGCCGAGGGTCGGTCGGGTAGGGGGGGGAGAGACCCGCCGGAACGATCCAAAGTAGATGATGCCCGTAGCCCGCTCGCCAATGTCTTTTGTTAAGGTTACTTGAATTTTTTTCGGTTGGGCTTTCGCGGTCTCCCGCTTCTCCCCCCTACCGCCACGACACATCCTCCATATATAACCTTTCCGGTTATCACATAGACCAATTAAAGTACAATTACAATCAGACAAACCACCCATATAATACCTCGTCATATACAGTGAAAGTGTAATTCTTCATATGATAGAGAAAACACGCCGTTTTACTACAACTTCCATTTTATTGCTTTACGGGCTACACTTGATTAATTTTTTATTTATTTTGGTGACACCGTCTAAGCCTGCCTTACAGGTGCAGTGAGCCATGACAACTGTTCCATCCTCCTGCACTGTGATCCAGGGGTGTGGGGTGGTCACACTCAGGCTCTGTGAATGTTTAACTGCAGTTTTAAAAAAATCTGAAACGTAGGCTTAGTATGTCAGCAAGAATACTACCTTGCAATAACGATCCTTTCATTAGGCGCAGCGGGGTATTTTGCCATCAATTATAATGAGGTTGGTTCATGGATCTATTATAAGAACCACGGGTTGGTTAAAACGACCTCTCAACCTGTATCATTGATACAGTGACACAGATGTGACAACCCAGCTCAGGGGTTACAACAAAGCACATGGGAGGGACAAGAGCGGGAGCGAATTTACCAGTACCGGCACCAACACACAAGGAGATGCCCAGCTGGACGCAGATGGGACGGTAATACCAATTTTCAACATGTAATCTATTTCAGTGTTCAGATGTTCAAGTTTTTCAGGACTCATGTGGTAAAACCGCTGTCTGATCAGCTGCGCCTCTCCCACATCAATATCGTGCTCAATCCAAGATGTGCACGATGGAACATCCCCAAACAGCTGCGGAAATCTACCGACTAGCTCCAACAACTCAACACGCTGTTCTTCGGTCAGATGTAACAACCAGGAACGCAGATTACACAAAGACTCAGAATTCTTTAACCTACCACTCAACAGACTATCATCTGGCTCAGGAACGCCGTCTTTCTCCTGCACCATACCACAGGCGTCCACGGCGAGCGCTGGACCCACGTCACTTTTTACGCACTCACCTTGCCCCGAGCGCTGGTAATACGGCTTCAGTAGGTTTACATGATATAGCTGAGACGACTTCCTTCGACCTGGTGTAGCGACACAATAGTTAATATCAGAAACCTTTTCAGACACAGTATATGGGCCTGAAATGGCGATGTGACCAGCAGTGTCAGCGCGAGGACCTGGTCCCCAGGACTATACTCATGGCGCACCGTAGTCTGGTCATACCGGGCTTTCATTTTCACCTGAGCCTGCTCCAGTTTTTCTTTTGCCAACATACAAAGTCCTGGGAGGACGGTCTCCCCTGGACCGTCCTCCCAGTCTCGATCCAACTCTACAGTAAGCGCGCAGCAGGGATTTCAGCATCTGATGGAATCGTTCTAACGCACCCTGACCCTGAGTGGACTGATTGTGGCTCACCCCCAGCGTTTTTAACACTTTAGCAAACATATGCGAAGTAAAATTTGACCCCCGATCACTCTGTATGACCTTGGGTATTCCAAACACTGAAATAAACTGTGATGGTGATGGAACGAAGCGGATAAGCCGCTGGGTAACGAGTACACTGACACATTAAAGTCAACAGATACTTAGAACCTGACTTAGCATTAGGCAAAGGCCCCACACAGTCTATAATCTAGTATTCGAAGGGTTCCCTCACAACAGAGATGGGCTGCAATGGTGCCGACTTTAAGCGCTGGTTGGGTTTCCCCGTCAGCTGGCACACATGACACGTCTTAATATACCCAGCTACATCTTTCTTGGCCCGTGGCCAGAAAAATGTTTGAGCACCGACAGATAGGTTTTACGCACACCAAGGTGACCACTTTCATCATGTGCGGTTCTCAAAACTTGGGAACGAAAATCCCTTGGCACCACAACTTGAAACACAGGCGCTCCCACAACATCACCACAAGGCAACAACTTACGGAGCAAGACCCCATCCTGAACAAAGTAGCCCTGGGCTACCTCGCCAACCTGGTGATGCGGCACAACCTGCTCCCACAGGGAAAACAACGATTCATCAAACTTTTGTGCCTCAACCCACTCATCTCTGGACACAAGTGGAGGCATTTCAGGCAGCATAACAAGTTCCACTGAGGCCACAGCCTCCGATGACGCAGCTGCACATTTACTTTGAGCGTGCGTCATGGCACAAACAGGAACTTTCAGCGCCACACTGTCAGACGCCACCGCTAACGGTTTGGACACCACCATAGGCGGTGGGGGACTACCAGTCCAAACCCGGCCCACACAGATATCATTGCCCAGGATCATCGACACGCCCGGCAAAGGTAACTGGGGACGCACACCCACCGAAAACACACCTTTAGCCAGATCACAATCCAACACTACATTGTGGCGTGGCACGGGGACGAAACCAAGCTCCATCCCCCTCATCACAATGAAATCCCCGGTCTGCGCAGAAGAAAAGGAGAGCGCTGACTGCACAATAAAAGAACGCAACACTCTGACACAAACACGCTCAGCGCTGGCCACCAAAGACACCTGTGCGTCTATGATGAAAGGCTCAAACCCAGAACTGTCACTCATCTCTACCTCCAGTTCCAGTGGAAGCTGCAACAACTCTTTCTGCTGCTCAAACGTGAGCAAACTGTCCTGACCCGCAGACACCAGTGCTGACTCAGACTTGGCTGCCACCGCAGCCACCGGCTCAGTAACAGGCTCGTTCTCAAACACACCTCTCTTAGCCAACGTCAACAACACCAACATTTTTAACTCATCCTTAAGCAACCCCTCTTGTACCACAATCCCATAGTGCTGGGCAATTTCGACCAACTGATCCTTCTTACATCAGTCCAAAAACACCGCACAAGGCGCTTCGTAAAAAGAGAGAGCCGGATCGACACTGCTGGATGCACAAATGAGCAACAATGCCCCCCAGAGTGTTCCCTTAACTGCCTAACCCAGAATCTGACTAAACTCAATCCTGGTCTTCATGCGGTCTGCAGCAGGTCGATTAAGCACAAAACCAGCGGGACCGCCACAAGCAATCCCACGGAGTGCCCCAAGATGGTTGCTTGCGCAACCAACACTAGCTGCTCCCCACAACACTGAAAAAAAAAAAACAAACGGACACAATCCCAAAGGAGAAAGTGCCGTGAAGCCTAACGGGAACCTCCAGAAATGCGCCTCCACAGCATGTCACCTAACCCTGACAGGTGAACAAAAGACCTCTTGCTACTCTGTAACAAAACTCAAAACAAGGTAACGTAACCGAGACGCGGACGAGCCCCCATTTGTTACAACCTGGCTCAGGGGTTACAACAAAGCACATGGGAGGGACAAGAGGGGGAGCGAATTTACCAGTACTTTATTTAGCAGAAAATAATCGAATACCCAAAACATAACGAGTTAAACCGGTGGGATGTGAATATCAGTGGAATCAGTAGTGAGGGTGTGGATGCCTGGGTAAATGTAATGTGTGCGAGTGTTGTAACAAAGAACAAAAGCATAGACGCTGGCTGTGAGTTGGGTCGGAGCAGGGAGAAGAGAAGAGAATGAGACCATCGGAGGCAGGGCTGAAGTAGCTGCAGAACACCGGGCCCAGGTGCTCCACATCAGGTGTCAATCAGTCACTCGGGTTCCATGGCAACCTCAGGGAAACACAGGTAGTGAGACACACCCACCATACGTCATTTCCACAATTCAGACGCCCACGAAAGGGGTCGTCACACAGATACAATGACCTCGCAACCATTACTTTTACGTTTTAAACACAGCAGTGAATATATTGGTAAATAAACACTTAGCTAACCAAAAACAAGCTAGCAAATGTAACGTTCGTGGTAGTTTTAATCGGCCAGAAAGCTCGTGAAGTAGTAAATAAATACATAACTTACCTTTCCCATGATCAAAAACATTTTTTGGTCCTCCTGTAGGCCGGTAGGCTTCCGTGCTCTTGTAATTTTTCAGGGACTCGCCGGTATAGGGGGATTGATTATGAATTAGATAAATGTGCCAAATTTGGGGTAGATTGAAGGGGATTTAGCATTTCAAGGGCAATTAAGTAGGGATCGAAACCCAAAATACCAATGTTCTTTAAATAGCGTTGTTTTTTGGAAGGTGAAAGATGCACATTTGCAGTTTGACTGGCCATTTTTCTCCGGGACCGGGTGGTGGCGCTAGGTCCTAAAGATGGCGGCTGCAACACTGTTTATTCTGCAACAAACGTGACGTCACTGAAACCCATGAATTGTTTGAGGCTTTTGGTGTTTCTGCATCATTTAATGTAGGCTGCTGAACAAAACCACTTCTGACAAAAATGTCACAATGACATATTCACCTATCCAAATTTATTAAAGTCAAACAATAAAATAAGACTTTTAAAGTTGTGGTGGCTCACCCAAAGAATGAAGTGGTTCCCTGTTTCTGGGGTTGAATGACCCACTATTCTCGGAAGGAGGATCTTGTCTGCGACCTATAGCACAACAACAACATTAGGTGGGACAACACATTCCATGTTTAGAGCAGATGTGTTTTGTTAATTTTCTACAAAATCTCTTCTACCATGCCACACAAATAAAATTCAAACAAACAAACAAAAAGATGATCTTACAGGGATGCACTTCATAACATGGTCACTGACAGCTCCACTGCTTTGCCATTCACGGTGCCACAAAATGAAGTCATACTGAGCCAAGGAGCTGCACTAAAACAGTAAACATTGCATTTATATATTAGCAAACCTTGATTAGACATTACAAATCATATTGGTAACGGAGAAAATTTAAATCTATTACCATGTGTTCTTGAGCCAGCTGTGACACTAGATAGTTTACAGACTTCAATTCAATGTTAAAGTACATCTCTGAAGTTGTGATAAACATAAAGAAAAAAAAATAAACAAACACTGCTGTAACTGTCATATCAGTGCAGTATGATTCACCTTCTCTTACATCATTCGTCAGCCATGGCATAAACAGTAAAGACTGTCCCAACAACTTCGGTGGGCACACACTGCGAAGGTCCCTATAGACAATGGAAACCTCCTTGAGGCATGAGCCAGGGCTTGACTTTCATCCCGAGAGCCAGTGAATAGGTCCTTGAGTTTTGCCTTAATAGACACATTATAATGAAATTGGAATTGTTAACATTCATAATTTATGACTTTCTAAGATCAAAGAAAGTAAGACAGAGATTACCTTGTCATTATCCCAAACAGTATATGATTGTGCAACAAATGAGGATTCCAGATTGGGAATCAACAGAGGCAGACTGAAGACCTTCTCCTTAAAAAAAAACAAAAACAAACAAACAAACAAAAAAAAACACATCAGCTGTACATTCTTAATATTTGCTCACTTTGTCTACTTTTATATTATCATAAATTAGTCTGCAATATCATATACTGACCAAATTTACCAGCTGGCTGGAGTCCCAGCATCCCATGCAGACCAATACATAACTGGGTGTTGCACAAGGCCTCCATTTCCGCCTTGAAGCTCCTGTTGATTTTGTCATCGTGCAAGTCAATCAGTACTCTTGCAGTCTGCTTGAAATGTGCCTCTTTCATCTGGCACAATGAATATCTCACAGATGCAAGTTCACAATTGAGCTGTTCCACAACAAAAGAGTTCACTTCTCTTCGTAGGGTGGGGCAGATGTTGAGGTTTCTCAACTTCTCTTCTGCACGTTTTTGATTTTTCTGATGGAACCTATCATACAGGGAGTACCTATCACATGTCCCTGTGATTGGATGTCTTCTTGTGAATCTGACGCTGTCAGGCAGTCCCTGTAGTGGGTATGGGAACCGGAGGTTCTTAACCCACTTAACCTTTAGTTCCTTCTGGGCTGCTAGTTTCATATTTTCAGAGGTTGGGGCACACAGTCTTCCATCATGTGGATGGAAAAACAACTGTTTGGTGCGGTTATTTGTGTGTCGAGCAATGTGTGTCGAGTATATCTGAAATGTAACACATAGGAACGTTTTTGAAACTAAGCAGGCCGTCAGCGTGGTCTCTTGCTGACTCGGTCCAAAAGAGAAAATTCAGATAGTACACAACGCCGTGAAAAAAACAAACAAAAAAACATGGAGCACCACATTAATGTTATTGGAAGATAACAACAAAACAGCAAATGAATTAACCACGGTATGTCTTACCACCAGCTTTCTGTAGCTTCACGAAAAGCTTTGGATATACATCCTTGAAGTTTAACATTTCCTGAAGCCTGTTCATCAGATCAGCAATGGAACCCTCAGAGGACACACCCAGGGCATAACAAGGCTGCAAATTAACCATTTACATTAGATGAAGCAGCTATTACAGCATGTTGTAGTGAACACACACAAAAAAATAATTTAGTAGGACTGAACACTGCATGGAGTACGATGTCTATATAGTCAATGATACATAGACTACCATTATCCATACCTTCTTTGAGTCAATGATGTCTAATATTATGTCCTCATTAATTTTTCTTGTGGGTTGCTTTATGTCATCTGTCCTTTTTCTTAGTGCCTTTTTAACTTCAGTTTTAGGCAGAATATTTCCCACTCTGGTGTACTCTCCCATCCATGGTGCCAACGTGGAGTGGTCAACAGATGTGAAATATGGGTTGGTCAGAGATGCTCTTATTAGTAAAAAATATAATGTTGTAAATTTTTTTGAAGAAGAAGAATTTAAGAATGTAGCATACATTTACCCAAAACTGTATGGTTGAGATCACTGATCCTTTTGCTCTATTACACATTTACGATAAAGGAGATTACTAACAAGTCCATACCTGATATAAGACCTTCTGCTATGAGTGACCTGTCCAGATCTGACCAGGCCTTGACTATGTCCACTTCAATGTCTTTATCTGTTATAGTTTCTGGATCAGGTCGTTTAAATGTCCCAACTACAAGTAAAATTTTTAACACTATTACAAAACCATAATAGCCATGCAAACTTTCACAAAGAAACATATTTACTGCCATCAATACTTAATTCCAACAAAGAAGTGGAGAATTCCATAACAAAACTAGAATAAGTTGTTAAATATTATATCCTTGCCTCCCAAACTTATTTGACATGACTGCATGTTTTCATATGTGCATCATTCATTGGTAAAATACAGACTTACATATGGAAAAAAAAATACTTATGTGGGACATCGAAGGCCAATTTCCAATTTGCATCTCCTGGCACCACAGCTGGGTGGTATCCACATTCGTTACAGTAGAAGTTATATTAAAAATCAGTCAGGGACAAAAAATGGTGGAATGCCCTCCTCACTAACTGATGGTGGTAGCGGTTGTTACTTTTATTGCGTAATTCCTCCCATACACTGTTGCTTGGGTGGTCACCACTTTGTAGGGATTAAGTGCTGGAGGGGTGGGCCCTGGACAGTACAAAACAGGGTGGTGGTTGTTCCTCCTTTGTTCTCAGCTTTGTCGGTAAGTCCTGCATGCATGGGATGCGCCTTTGTTTTTCAAGTAATCTGTCATTGTGCATATTTTTGGTGCATTCATGAGATGTGGATCACAGGTGATGCTGCTTTCCACCATATGACTTTCCAAGTCATCAGTGTCGTCCACTTGGATGTCTGAGGTGGCCACTAGGGTGCTAGGAGACTCCTGGAAAATCCACCACATTCCCATCATACGATGGATGCAACGGTGGGATCTTCCAGTCCCCTGACATGGACAGTTCCACTGCCCTGCCACTGAATCAAGGGTAAGTCTTGTGCACCCAAATTGACACCAGCTGTCATTGGTGAAAACCGAGAAGAAGTACCAACATTGAGGTGTTTCCATATTTTCAAAAACAGTAGGAAAAACACTGTCAACTCCACTGTTCATTGCAGCAGTGTTCAGTTCTGCACACTTTTCACCCCACTCAGATGACATCAACCCTTTGCTCAACATTTCCTGTAGTGAGCTACATGTGAGGACTGCAGGCTTGATGTATGGTTTTGCCTTGCTAGTCCTTTCCAGATGTGAGCACTCTCTTCCAGGGTTTCCAGATGACCACCCAATTTGCATAAATGTTCTGCATTTCTCTGCTTTAATGTCTATTTTCTGTAAACTTGTGGATTTTATGAGATGAATGTGGAACACTGGACTGTGGTTATATTTGGGTCTGACATAAATTCTGTCCTTCCATTAACACATAACATTGGTGTGCAGTCAATGTCATGGACATCTCTGATGTGCCGTTTGAGGTTTTTCTGTGCACTTAACACAGCTGTGCAGTGCGGACAAGCAAAATCCCCAGGCTTGGACTTCTCTGTTGAGTCATCTGTCATGTTGTTGGCTTTTCTCTTTGTAGCAGTGCTTCTTCTCTCTGCAAAAAACAACAACAAAAACAAGAATAAACAGCTGTTAGTGTAAAACAGGTTAACACTGAGAAAAGTTAAAGCCATACCCAACCTACAGTATATGTTACATGTCTTGAGAATCAAAACAATTACAAAAAAGAAAAACAACCAACAACAATGAAGCATTATTACGGCCATGTATCACCTTGTCTCCTGTGTGATTCAATACCTGCAGGAGATAGACATTGTGAAAAAGCAGCACACATTAGGATTACATGACTATATAGGGTATACAAAATTAAAATGTTTATAGATGCCACAACAGAACACCTACCATGTATGCAGTTTAAATGTTTTATGAATACAATTGACCGTGTAAAAGCACTAAATCGACACAAGTGGCAATGGTAGTGGCCTCTGGATTTTTGCTTGCTGTCCTTGCAGAACCAGGCAGACTATTCAAAAGAAGAGAAAAGAATCAAATGCATATTGAAAAACAATGGAAATGCAGAAAAAAAGGCATACGGCACATTGTGTCAAGTGGAAAAAGTGTTGAGGTGAGGACTCAGATGCAGGACTATTGATGAGACAGGGAGTTCCAAGGAAAAGGGGGTATTTAATAATTGGCAAACAAAAGGCACTGCAAGCAAGGCAGGAAAATCCAAAATTCAAAAGAATCATGAAACATGGCATGGTGGCATGGTAGCATGGCAACATGAAACAAGACATGGAAACATGGCGTGGAGACATTAAACAACGCGACCTGGAACAAAGGGAAAGGCAGGGCTATATACACAAGAGGACTGAGGGATGAAAAGACACAGGTGAGACGCATGAGAACAATCAATGCAGGTGAGACAAATTAACAATCAAGAGACAAAGAGGCACAAAACAGGAAATCTGGAACTTAACAAAATAAAACAGGAAACACGACACAGACAGACATGACAAAACCACAAGGAAACACGATGGACAGGAAACATGACAAAATAAAACAGAAAACTTCAAAACATGATCACAAAATAAAAGACAAACATAAAACCTTGACAAATTGTTGGTTAACCAAGTCTGTCTTTACACAAATTTTGAAGGAAAAAAAAAAAGAAATTCAAATATGTCAACAGAACACTGTGAAACAAAATTACCATGCTCTTGTAACCTTAGCAACAAAAATGTCTGTCAGCCATGGCACAAAAAAAAATAATCATTCATTCCGCAAGGTTTTATTTATGAGAAAATGCTCAAATTTGTCTTTTTTAGTATTCAACACTACAATCTGTCATTTCGCTGTTACAGGGCCAATGCAGAACATGTTTGTTATTTCTTTAGTTTCATTCGCAGTCTGTATGGATACATTATCAGTCATGATTTCTATTAGAGCAATTCATTTATTGTTTCCAAATGACATAATCTTAGTTTTCTTCAAATCAAAAGATAATTTAGAAACCTCTGCAGGGACTTTCTACAATTAAGAAAAATAATAATAATAAGGACAAAATCGATTTTTATATCAGCTGGACACCATACCTTTGTTGTTTTCCAAAAATTGAATTGCTTGTTCAAGATGCTTTTTCTTGAGGTGTTCTTTATTTGCCAGTTCCTTTTTCTCACAGAACATACATTCAGAACCAGCACAGGCCAACAACGCGTCGACATCACAGAGCTAATGATGTGCACCTGTGATGAATTGTAACGTCGGTTAATAAATCACTTAAAGAATGCTGTTTTCGTGCAAATGTTGTTATAAATGAAAATGACTGTCTTCCTTTTTAACACGTGAGCAAAACCCGTTAGAGTGAGTAGCCTTGCTAGGTGCAATTGTGAATTCTAGCCTACTTAACTGTCTATTAAATTGTGGAGAAATAATAATAAGACATGCTTTAAAATGTATTAAAAAACATGAATAAAATAAAGGCAGACCTTTGACTAAATCTGCTTACCTACCAAGGTTTCTCCAGTTCTCCTGTCTTTCAGGTTTACAAATACACAGGACTAACCAATGTGTTGTAAGGGTTGATGTGACAAACTGTGGGCCAGTCATCACTCTGATTTGACGGCCTGCAGGGTTGCCAGGTGTGGTGGGTAAGGTTACGTAGACCTATTGCCGCTACAATTCCGTGGTGGGTTATGTTATTGACATCGTGATTTGTTTACTGTTTCCTAGTAATTTAGTACTTCCTTTTTATCATCAAAATCAGCCTATTTTCTTTTGTAGCACTATGCCAACATACACTGTGTCTCATCTAATATATAGACTACTTTCAAAATGTGACCTTTAATATCCCCTTGTGTCATGAAGTGTCATAAACTCTATGGTAAGTGTTGCCTCTGCAGTTGGTATTTTCAGTCAAACTGTAATGGATAAAGTAAGAGAAAATAAACATCACCCCTCTTTTTTGGGTTAAGCATTCAATTACCCAAAGTAACAGGAAAAAAACAAACATGGCAACCAGTTACATATGTATTCTGTAAATGTAACCCTTTTAATCCCAAGCAGTTTCGGGACGTTTTTTGTTTCTGTCACATTTTTACTCACTGTGGTCTAATGTGTATGTGCGATTTTATTTTGTGAAGATTAAAAAAATTAATGAATTAGTGCATACTATACACTTAAGGTACCCTGAGGAACAGGAAAAAAACACTGGTGATGTAACTACGTGCACACAAGACTTAGCATTAAAGACAAAAGAATTGGTGAACTAGACAAAATACTTATAAAAAATAAAAAATTTACAAAATTCTATTTATACAAACACAAACAAACTTAGGCACTCAGGGTGCTTCTTCTCCATCTGTAATCCCACTGCTGTAAATCACTCACGCTCCGTCCCACTGCTGGACACTCATACAAGCCCCCTTCCCCCTCCAGCCACATACACACACCCTGACTTGCCTTCGGACATAAACATACATCCTCACAACTCCTCCTGCGTTTCACACTTTGAATGAGGGAAGAAGTTTGAATTTGCACTGAAACAAGGCTGTAAGGCACATAGAGCCTGTTCATTGATACTGAGCAGCTCAGTGAATTGTCGAAGTGCTTTTATTCATCTAATTTAATTAATATAGAGCGAACGATATATTTTCTGCAAATTTCCGAGGACGACATTAGACTGTTCCAAATGCAGCTGATAGACACCATTAGCCCTGATGTGACGAGTCACCCTACTTATGTGCAAACAATTAAGATTAAGCCATTTTGTGGTCATGGGATTTAATGTTCACTCTGACTGGTTCACATGCTGGTTTCTTGGCAAGAGTTAGATGATTGATACTGCAATTACAGTGGCACAGTAAAAGCCACTAGCTAGCATCTAGGCATCAGTTAGCTTAACTAGTGTCAGTGTTCGAATCTTGATGAATGAAAGTAACTTAACCTAATTTACCGAACAAAACAGCAACAATCACAAAAGAGTACATATTAAAAGTCTCTTTTTGGTTTCAGAAGTAAAGCTCAAGAGATTTTCGGTGAAAGTGAAACTAAGCTCCTGCGTAAACCTGAGCCTTTTTACAGGCGGTGCTTCACTCCTGCATCAGGTGAGAGGAAGAAAAACAAAAAGATTCAGGGAAAATGCAACTAATCTTTATATATTCATACCTGCTTACAGTTTCACTTACTGTTATAGCACATTGTGTCTTGTTTTACAATAAGCTGGCATGGTAATTATAAACCAATCTTTCATCATCAACAAAAACACAACGAGGGAACAAGTAAAACAGGTACGTGCAAGTTTGATCTCTTTAGCCGTAAACTCCACTTTTGTTACTTATGTTTTTCTAAACTAGTAGCTGGGTGGTGGAACCGGTTTGTCTGTATGTCATTCCTTACTCTTGACTTGCTGAGTAATGTATTTCATTCATCTTTTAATTCTAAATGTATGTTGCTGAATGAAGGAAGCATTCAAAGAATCCCGTATAGTGAGGTTGTGGAGAGTTATCTGTTCACTTGTGACAAATACTTGTAACATGGTTTGTGCTTAGTTTGTTTAATTCATATATTTTGAAATCTATTTTATGTCAGGCCAGTGTTCACTGAGTATCCACTTACTATTTTTATTGATGACTTTCTATTGTGTCTTGTTGATTTATTGATTTATTTATTTTTAAAATGGGACAGTTCATTAATGTTACGTTTACATGTAAATATGAGAGATTAGGGAAGATTGTCAGGAGCTGGGTTTGGCCCCTTAGTCCCAGTGAAAGGAACTCTTCACAATGCCAAGAGATTTTGGACAATCGTATGCTCCAAACTTTGTGGGAACAGTTTTGGGATGACCCCTTCCTGTTCCAACATGACTGTGCACTAGTGCACAAAGAAAGGTCCATAAAGACACGGATGAGCCAGTTTGGTGTGGAAGAACTTGAATGGCCTGCACACTCCTGACTGTTATGTCTAAATATGCACTTAACAGCCGTGATGTCACGCTGTCGTAACTTTACATGCTGTGGCATACAGTCAGATGCTACACTGACTTCAACCCAATAACACCTTTGGGATGAATTAAATGATGACTGTGGGCCAGGCCTTCGTGGCCAACATTAGTGTCTGACCTCACAAATGTGCTTCTGGAAGAATAATAACTCCTGACAGAACTATCAGATTATTTTGCCACTAGAGGCTGAAAACTAAGTTTGCTAGAGCAGTGAGCATGAACTTAACCAGGAATCTGCTCTACATGTAGCAATGAATATAACAAGTGTTATATCAGAACTGTAAAAAAAAAACAAAAAAAAGGGCTACTGAATAATAGTCGTAGAATATATATATTTAACACGTGTAATATTACGTTGTGTTGGATTGGTGACAATGCTGTACTCATTTTGAAATTTGAATCATGCAAAATAAGACCTGCTGGTAAAGTGTCCATTTACAGGAAAGCAGGCAGCACTTGGTTTTCATTTCTCAAGAAAGACTACATCACAACAAGTGACGTCTAAGATCACCAAGGAGGAATGACACCCAATGCAATGACACACTATGGCTTATCCAAGATGTAAGAATGAAAAGTATGTAGGAGGCGTGTCTCAAACAGCTTATAAATATCCACCCGTTGTTTAGCCAACATCACACCTACTGAACTTCAAACAGGTAATCATTTCTTTCCATTACTTACAAAATATGGATTTAATAATGTTGACTACAAATGTGTTTGTTAAGAATATGTGCAGTTTACTGTTCATCACTAACAATGTAGATGTAGATGAACAAGGTTTTCTTTGATCTTTCCACTAAACTGATTTGACTGCTAACAGACAACTGAAGAACAACCTAATATCACATAGAATAATTATGTGTATATTCAGGGTGCCCTTAATGGGTGACTTTCCATCTAATTCATCAGGACTCTATTCTTGGGGGAAAAAAACTTGTATGCTGACTCCTCAGAGATCTGGAAATTCCAGGAAAACAATGGCTTTAGAAGCTTCTTTAAGCTTTGAATCAATTAGACCTGTACCTTTAATATCTTTGTTCGAGAGGCTTCAGACCACACTTCGTCCCCTCTGTGTCTGTCAAGTTCTGCCTTGTTTTACGCAGCTTCCCCACTTGAAAGGCATATGGTAGGTCTATGCGGAATTAAACTGGATTCCACTTGAATGACCAAACAGTTTCTTCTTTGCATCATCCATTTATTTTCAGTTTCAATAGTTTGACAATCTTGGTTGTGAAGCAGGTGAAAACCTTCAAACAAACCCACAAAGAGAAGAAAAGACATTATAAATAGTGTACATGTATTGTAATTGCAAAATCTTATATTACCCTTACTCGCAACAACAGAATAAATAAACAAATAAATACCTACAAATCCACAGTCCATCCCTTCCCCTGAGGGTGCTAAAATAAAAGTTTTGGTGCACTTAAAGTGAGCAGTTCATAATCATGTGTAGCAGACAATGTAACCAGCAAATATTTTAATTAATGATTTAAAAATTGCACTGTATTAAGATACTGTATATAGTTATTAAATGTCTGCATTTTAAATTTATATTCCATTCTTCCATTTACACTTCTTTAACCATCACCAGCTTACTTTAGATACATGAAATCATGAAATGTTTTTTAAATCACATACTTTAAACTGTATATTTTATTATATTTTTAACTATGTTCTAATGTAATTAAGTAAATTAGTAAATACTTATGATATGAAACATAATAAAGAAATAAAGTGTCACACTGAATTCGTCCATCTAGTGAGTGTAGGGGTCGGTGAATATAGTCCCATCAATCTCTAAGATGCATTTTCCTCATCCATTCTTGCTGAAATATGCTAAGGTTTAAGGTTTTTTAAAAAAAGAATATATAATGGAATGATAAGTTGTTGTAAATTAAATTATGATCCTCATCTTCTCAGGTATTTGGACACTGCTGAACAATCTTTCATCTTCATATTGCAATGGAGCACAACTCAACACAAACTGGGACCCCAGACACTAGGGTTGTGAAAGCTGACGAAAAGTCAAGAGCAAAGATTTTATTTGATATCTGTCAGGAATTACTTTCACAGTATGTACAAAACAATCAAGATGCCACAAACACCAAACTCTTCTCTTTTCTGGCTCTCTTGAATGCGTACGTCCCTGGTTCCTACATCACAATGGATGAGTGTCAGCGCATCCTTGGAGGCCCCCCCTTTGAAAAAAGAATGGAGCCTTTTACTGTCTTGATCAAAAAGTCCGGTCCAGTCCCTGAAAGAGTTTGTATGATTCACCCAGAGATCGCAAAGAGCGCTGTGGAGCTACTGGCTGACTTGAATATTTCCAGGAGTGATACAATGCGCCAGTTCTTGGACCAATGTGAGGCCAAACCCCATATGGTCAAATTGATCAAAAATTTGTTAACAAGGAGAAAAAAGGGAGAGCATGGTAAAGACAAGTTCTCCAGGTTGATCATTGATATATATGAGAATCAGGACTTTCATCAGGCTCTTTCTGTCTTGGAAATGGCATCAGATACATTCAGAAAGAACCCAATTTTTCCACAAACCACTGCTCGTCTATATTATCTAGAGGTACGTGACTATAACAGTGCTGAAGAATGGGCACAGGAAGCTATCACAAGAGCTCAAAACAACTCATATGTGGCTGACACTCTTGGACAAATTCATAAAAACAATTTATTGAGGAAAGCCAAAAAACAGAGGGATGTGGAGGAAATAGCAAAAAAGGGGTATTCAGCATTTAAACATGTAGAGAGGAAAGCTGAGAGGGAAGAGGGCCCAGAGAAGAAGGACACACTTGGTGTTGTAAGCACTCCAGACTCCTTCAACAACAGAGGCCTTTTTGGCTTCATTCAAGTGGCAAAGATAGTCTTTGAAAAACTTGGTAAAACACGTGCTGCAGCTTCTTATCCAAACTTACAAAAGGAAGTAAAAGACAAGTTTGACTTCTTTGAATGGTACCTGACCTACTCCAAGCCTGATATGAAAACCTTCGAGCCAGATTACTTCTGGAGGGACGTTGCAGTCTGTTATAAACATTACACTGGCAAAACAGCAGCTGAATCCACCAGCTTCCCAGGTCTTCTCAACTGTCTGGATCATGGCCTTTTCTCCTCAAAGGGAAGCCGTGCTCGATTTGAGGAGACTGAGAACGATTTACAGCGAATCCGGGACGAGTTAAAAACTACGTATAAGAAAAATGTTAATGATGTCAAAGTGGCAGAGAGGTACATCCTCTCCAACATCACCTTGAGCAACAAGGAGCCTGATTCTGCTTCACTCAGTCCGGTCAAAGAACTCCAAAAAGTAATTCGCAAATTCCTGTGTGAGGTGGAGTGTAGAAGCCCTGAATTTTACCTTTTGGTTCTGTTGTTGTTTTGGCCTGAAGAACCTGATGAGGTCAAGCAAGAAGAGGATGTTGAGGTCAAGCAAGAACCTGAACTAGAGGCCACAGAGGAGGACGGATCACAAGACAAAACCTGGGAGGATGTGAACACTGATGAGGACCAAGACACAGGAGGAGAGGCTGACAATGACCCTGACCCTGACCCACAAGCTATGGTGACACTCATGAAGGAAGAATTTGAGAGAGCCAAGTATGCCAAGTACCTTCGGGGCCGTTACCTGTTGCCTCTGTTTTTTCTGGGAAAAGGCTCCGGACTGAGCAGATGGATTCACAAATCGAAGCTGGATGTGGTGGTGGAAAGAATGGTTTTGGACAAGTTAAAAGCTCAAACAGACAAAAGAAACAAGAAAATGAGGATGTTTCATGATGTGTGGATCAAAGGGGAAGTGTGGCATCACCCACGAATCAGAGCAATGCTTCTTCCAGTCCAGGTGGAACCATGCAACTCTTCTACAACATCACAGAGGCATGAGGAAGTGTTTGTTTGTGTAGGAGAGAAGAAAATAAAGGCCAAAGTGGAGGAGAAAGTATATGGACCACCACTGAGCACCATGCTTTACTATCTTGGCTTCACCATTCAGGGTCCTGTGGTCTTCAGAGTGGGGGCTCCTCACAGTGAACAATAATCATCCATGGACACCTTGGATAAAGGTGTAATAAAGACGCACCAGATATTAGCTTAATAGGTTTGATACACTTACTATGATAGTCATTTAAACAGATGTAAAGGTATATGTCATTTTTGGGCAGATAAGTAAATTAATAAAATGTATTTTTACATCAGATTTTCATATAAATATACAAACTAAATGCACTTGCCTGCATGATAATTTGGTTTGGGTGGATTGATGTTTGAGTTCCTGTTATGAATCAATTCAGTGTACAGAATAGTTGTGGCACTAGACCCATGTTTATTGTTTCATTCATTACATCTTCTGTTTGGTAATTGCATATATGTTGTCCATAAAAGAAAAAGAAATAAACTTATAACATACCAGCAATGTCTTGAATCGTACCCGGCAGCCTACTGGAAGAATTACTTTGTTTCTTTAATCATAAGTAAAATACTATACATAGTACACAGTACACAGTGGTTCCCAACAATGGGGTCTTCTCCCCTGAAAGGATCACAAGACGAATCTCAGGTCTAATCTTTTGGAATCATAAATATCCTTAAACTAAACTTAAATAAAACATTGGTTTATTATATTATTTTTTTCCATTTTTTTTTAAATTAACATTTAACTATGAACAATGATTAACTTCTATTTCTTTTCTTTTTTAAATATTGTTATTACCTAAAAAGGCTAAAAAAATATTATTCTTGGTCTTTTGTTAAATTCATTTATTTGTTTAATCATAGTGCTAAAGTTGTTTGCATTACCAGGATCAAATGACGGGGGCTTAATTAGATTTAGACTTAGACAGATTAGATTTGAGAACATGAAACAAAACACAAATATCAACATTTCAAACTAAACACTGGTATTATTGAGTTTTGAAATTTTTCACACTTTTAAACAAGCTTGTCTGGTTTATAAATTCCTTCACGGTCTCGCACCCCCGCCCCTGGAGAAATTCATAAATTGCAGTTCAGACTAACTACCACAGGTCAAAACACCATGTCTGTCAAAGGTTGTCTGAGTTGGAATAGTCCCAAGTACTATTTGAGAAAGTTTGTCATTCCCTGTTTTTTACAGCTGCTTCACAACTGTGAACATCTGTGAAGTCTCATCAGCACTTCTATACTCTAAAAGTAGAAGCCCACTTTTAAGCAGTCTTTTATTTATTCTACTGAAATGTTATGTGTTGCTTTTTGTAAGTTATATGTATGTATGTTTATGTTATGTCTGAGGACTACGGGTGGAAATGAGCTTGTAGCTAAATCCGGCATATTTACACAAGGTCATACATTTGTAACAAGCGTTCATTAATTTAAATAAATAAAATAAATAAACACAAAGCATGTCAGAAAGGTAGGCTAATTTCCAGCAGCGCTCCCCAGTGGTTACATGTTGCAGTGATCGCAGAATATCATTACCAAATTTCCGAGGAGCCGTGAAGGCAGCGTTTTCCCCGCATTAACCTGCTCAGTTTCAGTCCTCGCTGCCTCCGTCTCTGTCGCGCAGGTGAGAGCGTTTCGACTCGTTTGTGTCACATACAGAAAACTCCAGATGGGAAACTGAAAGGCCCGCCACTGGAACATTTCCTCGGACGAGAGCGGACTGTCGGGGGACAAAAACCGGCCGAGCTAACGGCTGGTGACATGTTAGCCCCAGCACCACGACAGGTGCACCGCGGAGATTTGAGACGTTAGCCTCTTTGATAAACCGCCTCCACAGCCTGGAGATTTGGGGGTTTCAGCTCTGAACGAAGCCAGCCTGCATTTTAAATAAAGGTAAGAATGTATTTGTCGTGTTTCTTTTTAGCCTAACTCCGGAAACTCAGCCAGGAGGGGAGATTAGTGAAGCAGGCAAGTTAGCCAATTGTCCGTTGACCCCTTTCACCGAGAGTTCGTGAAGGCACCAGGAAGAAAAACACTACACACAAATTGAAGATGTATTGTTTTCTATCAAGTCTTTAAATAACACCGTTTCCAGCGCTGCTTTATAGGCCCGTGTGACAGGTCGAGGACGGGAAACAAGCGCTGACTACTCCTGATGTAAACAACCGACAGTAGATTGGCAGGTTTCCACGTTATCTCGAGGTCAGAGCCTTTAAACAAACTGTTTTCAAGTTGAAGCTTGTAGGGGAGACTCGGCGTGGGTGTCAGGCCTCCATACTTTCATATTTCAGCCTTTATTGAGGCACAGACAGGAAGAAGGAAGTGACACTGACACTGAGCAGTGTGATTATTCACACATGTGCTTCTTTAAATATTTGAAATGAGTCAAAGTAACAAGTGACAGAGCAGTTGGTTTCATCGCGCATGTCAGAAAACAGAAAAACAAGAAAAACGTACCCAGACAGTTCATTTTATCCAAACTATTAGTCCAAAAGCCAAAGAGATTTTATTTACTGTGACACGAGAAGTGGTAACTTTGCATGTAAGACACTTGGACTAGTAGATTGAAGCTTTTTTTTTATTATTATTTATTTTATTTATTTACTTTTAAAAAACAGTTTAAACTGGTGAAATTAAACAACGTGTGTTTGTTTTAAAAATATAAAGTGCAGCAACTAGTGATCTGTGTCCAACATTTAGGTGGTTTGTAGGATTATAGTTAAAGTGTAGCTTGTACCTTGGCTCCAAGAAAACCCATGTTCTCTACTCCAGAAATGTTCTGGTCATCCAACCCTGCTGTCATCTGCCTAACCCTTCGTCACCTTGACGCCGTCTCTTTTTTTTTTTGAAAAACGCAGCGTTCAGTGTTTGCCGTGGTTGTTTCGTTGCAGCTTTTCGTTGCAGGAAAAAGAATGACACAAGACACACAACTCAAAAAGTTTGTGTACCCCAGCTTCATTATCACAAGACAGCATCAGTTGAGGTTGGCTCACCACAGCCTAGTGCATTTTATGTGAAATAATTCAGTTATAAAACAGTTAAAAGTGATAATAGTAGGTGTCAAAATGTTCCTCGTCCTGAAGTGACATCGGTCTGAGACTCAAGCGATTTTTGATTTACTCTGAAACGTGGCAAAACCTCATTGGTTTTACACCGCGCCTTATCATAGACACTCAAAGTGCTTTACAATTGATTGCATTATTCGTCCGCTTGCACAGTCACACCCTGGTGGTGATGAACTACCTCAGTAGTTGCAACTGACAGAAACGTGGCTGCCAATCAACGCCTCCGGCCTCCGACCGCCACCGACGTCACTCACACCCAGTGAACAGCAGTTCACACTGGGAGCAAGGTGCGTTGTATGTCTTGCCTAAGTGCACAACAACAGACTAGGGATAGGACGGAATCAAGCCGCCAACCTTTTGGTTATTAGACGACCTCTCTACCTCCTAAGCTACTGCCTCAATCAATGCTCCAAACCAAGAAACCAAACTATCATGTTTATCCCTTTATTGCCGTTCACCTTCTCTTCCATCCCTAACCTCTTTCCTCCCTCTCCTCACAGTCTGAGCGGCGCCATGGCTTCGGCCCAGTCCGAGCGCTCCAGCGTCCTGCAGGAGGAGCTCACCTGCCCGGTGTGCTTGGACCTGTACCGCGACCCCCACCTGCTCCCCTGCGGCCACAACTTCTGTAAGACGTGCCTGGATCGGCTGAAGCGGCAAGCGGACCGAGGCCGCTTCCGCTGCCCCGAGTGCCGCGACAGCCACCGCTGCGGCACCAACTTCCAGAAGAACTTCAAACTGGCCAACATCGCTGACGATTACCGGCACAGGCGCAGAGCCACCTCCGCAGCGGCCACCGCTTTAAAGTCCAGGGAACTGCTGCCGTCTTCTCTGTCGCCGCACCAGGCCAGGAGCATGTTCGCAGTCCCGTGCGACTACTGCCCTCCGGCCGCGGCCGATGCGCCGGGCGTCAGCGCCGCCGGGGGTGAGTCCTCGGCTGCTTCCGACTCTCAGGAGCGAGGTGACAAGCAGGAAGCCCCCGCCGCTGCGCCGATGTTCGCCGTCAAGACGTGCCTGAAGTGTGAGGTGTCGATGTGCCAGGAGCACGTGAAGCCGCATCTGGAGCTGCCGGCGTTCCGCGAGCATCCCCTCACCGAGCCCATGAACGACTTCTGGAAGAGGAAGTGCCCCGACCATGACGAGATATTCAGGTAACGGAGGAACCCTGTCCCGTGAGGATCACTCATTAACTAATTAGTCCAGAGATAACTATACAAACATCTTTTCACCTCCTATCAGTTCAGGCACCTGCTGATGGAGGTTCCCAAATCTGTACATCATGTGAGAGGGACTGCTTGTTGTTATACTGGTTAGATGGTATTTTATCACTATAAACTGCAGATACAGAGTTAGACTCCACGAGGGCCACCCTTTCAGGTGCATTTTTCAAAAAAAAAAAAATTCTGTTATTTTTGTTTTTTGCAACTTTCATTTATCTTTATTGTCAGCTATTCTGTTGATTGCTTACAGTTGAGAAAAGTCCTGTTGATGTCACCATCAGTCCGAATCCCCAAATTCTTCAATTAACCGTCGCATGTGGGGAAAATAAAGAACTTACATCTGAATGTGTTAAAATCGTAGACTGGACAAATACGGACAACGTCTCCCCACTTCCTTGCATTGCACAAACTGGTGCTATTTTACCGGGATACGGGGGTCGCCATGTTGCGGGTTTGGAGCCAGAGTCTCTGCAGTACAGTCTGAGAGCGGGACTCTCATTATCGATGAGCCGCCCACACTTCCTACAGACTCACTTGCGTTTTCGTTTAATAATACTGCACTTTGCTCTACCTCCGCCACAAGGAAATGTTGGATTATACACTGCACTTTTTTTTATTTTTCTCACTGGTTCCACAGGACTGGTTCACTGAGCGGTTGGCATGGCAATAGCTGGTTGCCACTATGTGTCAAATAACTAAGACAAAACTTTTACAGAAAACCAGGAGGAGCTCTGCTCGCTTTGGCTTCACTTTTGAGGGACTGTTCCGCATCCATCTTTATACAGACTGTGGTTACAGACAGTACACAGACAGTTAAAAACGGCTTTATATATTTGAAATTTATTTGCAACTGCTTGGCTGCATTCATTCTTGTGTGAGATGACGTGAGGCCAGTGATTCCTGTGGCGTTTTAATGTAACGAACCGGTTTAACCTGTAATGCTATTGCTGTTTTATAATGCTTTTTGTACCAAATTACCTCTAGTGCTTCTTTTTTTACTTTTAACCTTTACAAATGAAATGGAGCAAATACTCGCTTTTTCAGTTTATTTGTCACCTCAGTGACAACAAATGCATTATAATTAAGAGCCACAAAGGTTCAGATACTCAGTGTTTCACCTGTGTGTCTAGTCATGAGCCCGTGGTTTATAGTGCTACTAGTGCTATTCTGTTGCAGGACTGTTACAATAGAATGCATTTGTCTTCACAAGGGTTTCTAATGATCAGTCAAGTGAGCGTCTTTTAACACGCTTTACTCTGAAAGTGGTCGTATCCGTTATTTCCTTAACGATTTGATCTGAACGCCCATGTTTTAATTTGGTGTGAATTTCCAGATACTACTGCATCGACGACAAGATGTGTGTGTGCAACGCCTGCACCATAGAGGGGGGACACTCGGGACACACAATCAAGACCCTGAAGAACACGATGAAGGATCTCAAGGTACACGTTTCACGGCAGACAAGCTTTCTTTATGGTCTGAATTAGGGCTGCGATGACTGGTAAAAATGTTGATTTGTGTCAAATACATATGCACAACGCAAAAAACCTTACTCAAATGTTGGGAAAACGGGTTTATTTTACAGAGGGCAGTGGCCTTTAAGATCCTAACCCTAATTCAATCCCTAACCTGTTGGAGGGTTTTAGCAATAGCTCTCTTAGCACAGTCATATGTTTTGTGTAGGAAAACAGAAATATGCACATTGAAGATACTGAAATAAATCTACTGGAGTTGAGAGTTGTGGTTCCTCTTCCACTCTGTTCCCCCGCCCTTTCTTTAGTTTTAGGCTTAGACACATTCCTGGGATGAATGTGGAATCCTGCTGAATGACTGCTGTCAGCTGTTCAGCTTTGTGGGAGACACATGACGCTGTGGCCTTTCCATAGGGGAGTTAAATCCACTTCCTGTTCTTTCAGTCTCCTGAACAGAGTGCAGCGTTGAGATGCTTCCAGTTCATTGCACGACCTGTTGAACAATGGACTGATGACCAGTGCCATTAGGTACATGAGTGAAAACACAATTATTCGCAGATAAATGTTATTGGAGCGTCTGGTGAACCCGGGTGAAGCTGTACTGTCGAAACTTTGGTGACACCACAAAGAGCTAGCTCTGTCCAAACAGTAGCTGTATCTTTATGCTCTGCTTGTTTCACAAGCAGGGACACACTTGGGTTGTGAAGTAAACAAAAGGGTTACCTAGGCAACCCGATCCTGAAACATCCACTGTCGGCTACAAAGAGATGGACCACGAGTAAATCCCGTCATATGTGGGCAGAGCTTTAGAAAGTGAATCAGAAAGTTAATCAGATCTGAGATCAAGTGTTGCTCCAGGTTGAATAATGGCAATAAAAAATAAAAAAAAACAATACAAATGTCAACGTTCATGTCTTCATGTTCCCCAGGTCACGCTGGATAAGCAGCTGTACAGGGTAGAGAGGAAGTACAGCATGGCAGAGAAAAAACTCCAGGAGCAGAGGGAAAAGGAGAGACAGAATAAGGTAAAATTACACATTTTGAAAACCGTTCCATATTTGCCCAAGTTTGATTTCGAGCTTCCTTCAGTGTGTAACATGTTCCATGTGGGGAAAAAAACTCAATGCATCCGTGTTATTAAGCATAACCTGCTTTCAATCAATCAGAGTGTTACACACCAATGAGCCACAACATAAAGCCATCGGTACGACAAGTAAATAACATTGACCGTGTTGTGACAATTTGTTCTGCTGAGAAACTTTTGGACCTGGTATTTACTCGTGTGAATGTTACATCTACCCCCCGACCCATAGCAATGACACTCCTTGATGGCAGCAGCCATCCCCAGCAGGATGCAGCCTGACACACACACACACACACACACACACACACACACACACACACACACACACACACAAACGCTTCAGGAACAACTCAGAAAACATGAAGAACAGCACCAGGTATTGACCTGGCCTCCAAATTCTCTAGACTAAAAACTGATCAAGTGACCGTGGGATGATCCACAGAGTCCCCTCCCCTCAACTCATAGGAACCAAAGACCCCCACTAACAACATTCAGTCTCAGGACCTGTTATATTCCTCTATGCACCAGTGAATGTGCATTTATTTTTTATAGCTTGTGTATTCTTTACGTATAAGAATGGCATGCAGTGATTTCCTGAAGCATTTCAGCACCATGGACAGCAACACGAGCTCGCTGCTGCTCTGCTTTAATAAAGACAGTTAAATATAAAAATGTTTTTAATGTTGCTTACTGGTTGCTACATGGCAACATTTATGGCCTCTGTTTAACCTGTAATTCATCAGGCTTCATGAGTCTCCTTGTTGTGTCACCCAGAGTTACTAAGAAAGTACTGTTATTTAAATAGTCTCAAGCCAGAGATGCCGAGGTTTACAACTTATTGTTGATAAACAATATACTTTTGTCATTACACTAAGTTCCTACATAGAATTTGGGAGTAACATTCGACGATCGTGCTGACTTTGCGTGTCCCCTCCACCTCCACCACCGCCCACCTAGAAGTTCATGGATGACTCTGAGCAGTGCTTGACCAGACTGGGAGAGGACATGAAGGCCAAAGTGCTGCGCTTCGTCATGAGATTGCGAGAATGTGCACGTGCTCACTACGACACCAACGGGTTGGCCATTCAGAAGAACACCTCCAAGATCTGTCAGGACAAGGCCCGTCTCCAGGAGGTCCGCCTCGGCATTGAACGCCTCATGGAGGAAAACGACCCTTTCCGCTTCATCGAGGTGAGATTGGTCACACAACACACCATGTGTTAATATGTGTGTCTTACATGTAACGGAGATATATGTTTGTACAGTTTATTTTTATTAATGCACTTATCATTTGTAGCACAATTTCTGAATAAATTCCTTCAGTCTTAACCTTTGTGCACAGGACTCCACCACAGAATCTTTATTTATCTCCATCCTAAAGATTAGGATCATTTGGGAGTTTTTTTTTATGTGTTTACTTTGTTCCATTTTCAGGCTTACAAGACAACAGGAAAACAGTAAGTACTGCTATTGGATTTATTCACTTGCATATATCATTTCTGAATATCAGTTAGAAAACCCATTCTTCACCTAGCAGACTAAAATCACCAACAACAACCACGGTAACTCTGTGCATGACAATACCAGTACAACAGAACATTCGCACATTTCTTTTAACGTGAAGAAGACATTTTTATGATTAGCAAGAAATAAGAACAACACAGATGAGAACAAGAACAATGATTTTTACATTTATAAATGATGTGAACTGAGTTACCACCAGAGTCTTAAAGGTCAATTTCTGGATTGATGCAACATATTTTTTGAGCATTTACTACCTTTGAGGTTATCCCAGACAATATTTTGACAGTGTTTAGTGTGGGAGGGTTTAATAATTATAATAATGATAATATTTTAATCAACTGGTATGAACGGTACAACAACATACCTCTTAGCACGTCTCTGACACACACAAGACTGATTTTAGCCATTTTAGCCTGATTTTTCTTCACTACAAATCAGATCAGGAGGAAGACGAACAGCAATTTAAATAAAAGGACAAAGAAACCGCATGCATGTTTTTCACGCTATACTATTAACTTGTTTGTGTGTACCAGTGGATCAAATTCACTCATGTACTGATTCCTCCAGATGTACTCTGACCCACTTCTTATGTGTGCTTTAGGTGTCGTAGGCAGCTGAGGAAAAACATGTTCTACCCCGAGTACGTCGACATGGAGACGGAGGTTCTGGGAGTGATGATGGAAGAGGAAATGAGAAAATTCCTTGACGAGGAGCTAGCGTGCCACATTGTTGCTACCATTAATTCCCTGTGTAAGACAGCTACATTCATACAGTCGTACACTCTGTCAGAAAACCTGTAGCTGCATGAGCTGTGAAGACGAACATCATGTCATTTTTGTTGGAGCATGAGAACATCTTTCACATAACACAAATCTGACAATAGGTAAATCTTTTTTTTTCCCTCTCATCAGGTCATATTTCTGATCTTGAGGAGGAGGAGGAGCAGGAAGACAATGAGGAGGAGGCCGGCGAGGAGGAGGAGGACGACGACGACGATGACGACCTGGATGACAGCAGTGAGGAGGAGATAAGGACTGAGGGGGAGGAGGAGGAGGAGGAGGAAGACGACGAGGATGAGGATGAAGACTTAAATGATCGGGACACTCTTTACAGTCCCAGGGATGAGGACGATGAGGACGAGGAGGAGGAGGACGAAGATGAGGAGGACGTGGAAGAGGAGGAGGAGGAGGACGAGGAGGAGAGAGGGGTTTGACCGAGGACTTGATTCGTACACATATAGTTTTACACACAATAAAGCACTTTGAACTGGATCCTTACCTGTGGACGCCTGTTTTAGCGTTGCACACATCGTCTCCTCCAGTGTCTCATGTACAGATAAGGACTGAGCCGCTGACACCTCCTGCCTCAAACCCACCATGATATTCAGAGACACACCGGTTACTGACGTTTGATTCAACTGGACCGAACTGCAACAAGAATTTTACAACGTGAATCTCATGCTAAACCTGTGTTGCATATTGCTAAATGTAATTAAGGTGCTTTATTTTCAAAGACATTTGCTGTATACAGAACATACTCATGTGAAAGTGAATGTATAAGACAGAACATTACTGGAAGGATTCAAACTTAATTTGGCAGTGTCTGTTTTTTCTTTTCTTTTTTTTTTTTTACCACTTTGCTAAAAACTTTTACAAACTGAGAAATTTAACCTGAGTTTTTGATACAACAAAAGGTGCAGAGAAAGAATGGCCGCAGACAGACCATTTCTGAGTGACCTCCCTTGAATTTAGATGAGATAGGAATTTGAAATCCCCTACATTTTCCCTTTTCACACAGAAAGCCTTTTGTGCAGAGTTCTCGATTTTGTCGGGATAGTTGACTTGGGAGACCCAGCAAATACACCAGGCCATTAACGGTCTACTTGAAATCCTGTGGGTAGGGTTGTGATTGTTTCATGCTAAAGTTAAACATTGCGAGCCAAAGAGAAAGGATGTGTGCATGGTTAATTTAAAAAAAAAAACAAAAAAAACAGCAACTTGCTTGGCATGATATTAGAAAAAGAAAAGCAATTTGTTAACATAACCCCACATAATGGCTTTGCTTTCCATAGCTGTGCTTTAAAAGCAGCTAATGCATTGTTTTAAAAAAAAAAATCCTATGCACATGTCATTGGTCTTAAAATATCGTTTTCAGGTGATGTGGAGTTTTGCACTTTACTACAAAAAAAAGAAGAAGAAGAAGAAGAAGAGAAGAAGCTGTGTCAGCCCAGAAATATTTGAATGTTGAAAGATAATTTTTATTTTGATACAGGTGATTCTGCAAGGGGCCAAACCGAAGTAAATAATAATAAAGCTTGTTGAATGCACACATTAATTGTCTTTGATGGAACTATTGAAATCATCTACACAGAAAGACAATGGGTTACAAGCTGCCCTGTAGCCTGATTGTCTAAGAAGATGGATAAACTAAATGGAAGTTTAAACTCTTAAAAAGTTTAAATCACAAACTGATGAAAACGACAACAAAAAGCATTCAAACGTTATTATAAATGCGTAGTGGTGTAAATTATTAGCTTTATTTATTATCGTTTTTTGTTTTGTAAATACTTTCTTTTTGTTTACCACAATATGTAGGATCTGAATGTCACTTGCGCTTTACATTTTCTGTCCCGGAACCTTTGTTTTTTTCCGCGTTTATTCAACGGACGTAATAGACGGACGCGCTAGTTTCCTGTGAACACTTCCGGGATCAGCAATTGCACAGTCCATGCGACATTTTTTTTGACATCATTTATCCTTGCTACATGGACTTTAGTTACTAAATCCCGCTTCGGCATATTGTGTGAATTTTATTTTCTTTAAAGAGGAAAACTATGAATCATATTTTGCGAAAGGTAACGTCACTTTATGCTCACAAAAATATTTGTGTTCGCCTCAGAGGTCACAGTAACGTACTGCCTTTGCGCTAAACCCACTATTCACTGCGTGTACTATATTGTACTATGTTAAAGTACGCGGCGGTGGTGTGCTTTACAATTTACGTTCCGTTTCTAATGTCGACAAACGTAATAGTTATGACCGTTGTGTCTTGTCCGGCTGCAGGTGTCGGTCGTGCGGCAGGCGGTTGTGTTGAATCAAGCTCTTACGTCATGCAGGTGAGTCTATGGATTTTATTTAAAGCTATAATTCACTCACAGTTCAGTAGGTGTTATTTACTTCTCCTGTCGCTGGTTTTAATGTTATGGCTGATCAGTGTGTAGTCATATAGTCAGTTATTCTAAAACAGAGTTATTATGTAGAGTCAAGGAACACATTCAGCAACAATTACTTTCATTGTCTGCCTTCAAGACTAAAATCTATTTTCTAAAAGAGACGTGGCCGAGATAGCAGCAGTACATGCAGGAAATAAAAACAATTAAAACAAGACAAAGACAAAGTCAAGTACAATTTGATAGCCAGGTTAAACTACCTATATTTCGCCATGAAATTGCAAGAATTTCTCCTCTCTTCCATAATATGTATGACTTTTTTAACCCTCTTCCTTTAATCTTTAAAGGGCCACACCATCCATCCAGCATCCTGTTTGGTGTAAGTATTTAAAGACCAGTGGTACTGCTGCCAGATTAGCTTGTAATGCTACACAAAATGTGTTTAAGCGGTTCATTGTTTCCTTCAGGCGCGGCATCCGTTAATGAAAGGCAGTACAGGAGCATGCCAACGCACGGGATCGGGAGGTGGAAGCATCTTTTAACTAAACGGCCGGTACGTTCCTAGAGACTGGACGACAGACGCACCTGTTGTTCGGGCTGCATTGATGAATGAGCTGGAAACATGTGACTTTGGTTCGACACAATGTGAGACTGTGATGTCGATGTGTGAAGACTAAAACTGATTAGACAAACTAAAATGCATGAGATCTCATTTAGATACCTGCAACATAGTATTTCTCATATGGGGCTGGATTTATCAAAAGCAATATATTCTGCAGGATTCTTCTTTTTTTTTTTCTACAGTAGCCTGAACTATGGTGCTGAAGAGAGCTCACGGCTCAAGAAAACACATGCAAATTCACGAAACACAAGCAAATATGGCAACACAAATAATCACAACTAGTGCAGGGTATCGTGGCGATTCAGTATCAGTTCAGTTAGAGGTATTTGGATATTGATATTGATATAATTATCAATCAACTAATTGTCAATCAGAATCAAGAAAATTGTTTTTTTTTTTAAACTTGCTCACAACACCAGCGAATACAAGCAAACTATGCCAGCAGCACAAACCTCAACGGTAATGCTAAAAAAGGATGAACCTGGCTGGTCGTTCAGAGCTTTAGGACTCTTGTACTTCACGGACGACTTACTTTGTTTGCATTTTGTCTATTTGCATTTGTTTTGAAGAGCATCAGCTCTCTCAGCTCTCCATAGTAACCATACCTTTAATCCCTCCAAATTAAAATATTAAGTGGGAGAATGAAAAATGGAATTTGCTGATATTTACTCTGCTGTTACCCATTTCACCCATCTGCTGTTAATCTGTTTTATAAATACCTTCCACACACCTTCACCACAGTTTGTCAGATCTGGACTTAAAGTATAAACGTCCAAGATTTAATACATGGATGTCTTGTGTTTTCTTTTTGTTTCAGCCAAGGAAAAAGAAAGGCCCGATCCAGATGAGACCAATCCTTCCTGCGACATCCCAGGCCTACGGGACTCTTAATGTGAAAGTGTCTGGTTATGACATGACACTGGTGGAGCATTACTACCAGTATGTCCACAACCTCTGCATCCGGCTCGGCATCAAAGTTGCATACAGGTGAAGATGAAAAGTTTTATTTTTATTATTTGGCATTTTAGCCCTTTACACCGCCCTGAAACGGTTATTTTTAATGTTTTCTTTCCCCAAATACAGCTATGCTTTACCAACCAAGAGCACAGAGGTCATGCTGATGCAAGAGCAAAGCAGCAAAATGTACATTGACTCCGTCCTGAAGACTCATGAACGAGTGGTCCAGGTAAAGCTCAGATTTTGCTGCTGGCTTTGTTGGAAGGTTGAAGATCAGTCCATTGAAGCTTGTCATTTACATTCGTCTAGTTGAGCCGTCTGAAAGCCACGACGTGTCCCATCTTCATAGAAGTTCTGTTAAAGAATCAACCAGAGGGGGTCCAACTGTCTGTGACGGAGGTGAGTTAGCATGAAGACACATCACAATGGCTGGGACTGTTACTTTTGAACTGAGATTTTTGTCTAGTAATGTCAAGAAAAACGGCTGTTATAATTTCCCATACACCAAGTGATGTCTTCGGATGTCCAAAATCCAAAATGTCCTCAGTTTACTCCTGTGTATGGGAAATAAATTCCTCTCTTTTCAGGAGCTGAAAATTGGCAAAACTTTATGATTTGCTTAAAAATAGTGTCTAAAACTATTGGAGCTGTGACCAACCAATAGGTCAAGAACTGACTTCAGGCTTTGAATAGCAGCCCCCTCTTTTGTATAACAGATTTAAAAAAAATTATAAATAAATAAACAATAAACTATTAAATGAATAAGGGAAAATAATACAAAGTTTAATAAAAACAGAACAAAATGAGAATTTTCACAATTAGTTTTATTTTGAAAAGCTTTAACATGTTCAGTAATCCGTCTCCCTCTTTGTTTTATTTTGAAAAGCTTTAACGTGTTCAGTTACCCGTCTCCCTCTTTGTTTTATTTTGAAAAGCTTTAACGTGTTCAGTAACCCGTCTCCCTCTTTGTTTTATTTTGAAAAGCTTTAACATGTTCAGTAACCCGTCTCTCTTTGTTTTATTTTGAAAAGCTTTAACGTGTTCAGTAACCCGTCTCCCTCTTTGTCTCTCAGCACACCGAAGCTGATTTCCACGCCCGCTTCAAGGTGCGTCCACAGCTGCAGGAACTCAGGGCTCAGATCACTTCCAAAGCTTCTCTGTGATCCCTAACTTTCCACCTCGCTAGCGACAAAATACCTGTTTGACTTTAATTATTGTCCAGCATTACTCAGTCAAATGCTGTTAAAGTTCATCATGTGAATTAAACAACTGTACATTCATATTCTTTTGTGGTCCTTCCTTTTTTCAGCTTAATACATTAATGCTTCAGTCCTTTATTATATCGATATGAAATTATGAAATAAAATACATTTAGATCATTTGGTGCTCACTTTATAAGCCCTAAGGTTTTAATGTAGTAAAGCAGCACAAAACACAACAAAAGGAATTTACATTATTTTTTCTTGTATTGCTGTATTAATGCTAGAAATGCAGTTTGCTGCGTCACATCCCTAAGAAATAATAACTGAACAAAATTTTCCAAAACACTGATGTATTTCTGTGCTCTAAGGTATATTATGCTGCATCTTCCTAAAAGCCAGTGTTTACACTACGTGATCATTCTCGATCGTCCCTTGTCAACAACTAAAAGTGAGGCTCTCTGCATGTACTCCCTTTATTCTTATTTTGGTGATTGGTGATCTGAAGAATCGCACAATGATAAAACAGAACCCCTCAGGTACCGTCTGCTTTTGATGATGTGAATTTCACACCATTTAGCTTTAAGAAGATAGGCTGGCGTAGTGACACTCCATTCACATTTAATTATGCAATGGCACCTGTTAATGAAATTTAACTGCATTGCGCTCAGGTGACAAGTGCAACTCCTTTTGCTGTTATTCGTCTGGCCATCGTCCAACGAGTTGATTGGTCAGGCAGGTCTTTGATGAAGCAGCATCAGTCCCCAAAAAGTCCCACCGTTGCCTTTGTGCCTGCTCTGTGGGTTTCAGGTCATGCACATAGGGGTCATAACGATCCCTTTTGCTTGGAAAAACTCTTAATGGATGAACCAGTTGTCAAAAAGTTGCTTGTTATTCCTCTTAATTGTTTCAGTTTTACTAAGTGCACAATTAACTCAGTTTGTAGATACATTATTTCAAAAACAACTTTTCATAGTTTAATGTTAAAAAGTAAAAGTCTTTTGTTCTTAATCACAGAGAAATTCACATTTACACCCACTTGCCAGCTCATTGAGTAATTAAACTTTTACATTCTAACTCTATGCTCTTGTAAATCCTCGTGACTCAAGAGGAATGGACCTTGTAGGGGTTTTGTATGTAGTGACGTACATTTTCGAGCCCCTCTTAAATTTTTTTCATTTTGAAATTGGCTTAAAATCGTCTATAAATGCACTATAATACTCACACTAAATACTCACATTGAAGAAAGAAAGAAAAAATATGAATTAATACAACAAAAGTAAAATACGCCTGCAGCGTTTGGCTGGGAGATACAACAGAAGCCATACTGCCAATAAGAGAAGCTCCAGTGACAATGTAGCCAAACACTCGTCTCCAGTCTTGCACTGAATAATGGGAACTGTTGTTCCAGAGATACCTCACAGTATCGTTTTTCTGCCTTGGTTAGCTGGCAATGCAAGCAGGATCTTTTTCTACAGACACAGTCACATATTTTATGTGTGGACTTCCTTGGAAATGTCTTCATTAAAGTTCACATGCACTTTTGTGCAGAGCATGACTTATTTCTTCCTCCTCTGTGAGCTGGGACGTCAGAAATCTCATGATCTTCGTCTCTTTGAGGATTGTGTAGGGAGCATCTTTTCACATGAGCAAGTGCATATCTGAGGCCATTGTCTCTGCGGATAAAAGGAATGGAAAGAAAACAACAGTAAAATACAAAACTGAGAAGTTGGCATTTGGCATTTTTACTTGCATACTGTGTCTATTTTTCTTACCTTGTCCATCATTGCTGCATGTGTTTTGATAGTCTCCTGAAATGAAATGCAGGCCCCAGGCTTGATTAGGATATATAAATATGGACGGATGGGTTTTCTGGCAATAAGCGTATAAATATAAAGTAACACTGACCTTTCCGTATAGTACAGGTCCACAGAGTGTCCTCTAGACTGTTTCTCTTTTCCTTTTCAAGTTTCAGGATAAAACTGTGGTCTGCATTCCTGATGAACATCTCAAAGTAGTTGGTCCATTCATGTCTTAGTTTTAATTTCTGTGAAGGAAAGATTGTGTTATTGGGCTTTAGATGCTATTTTTTTGCTTCTGGCTAATCAAAAGCAAAAAATAAGACATTTGGTCCTACCACTGAAACACACTAACTCGAACCCTGTTTTTTTTTTTTTTTTTTTTTTCCATTTCAGAGAGACAACACAGCAGCATCTAGATGCACTTTTGTGATGACAAAAACTGTAAAGCAAAGTGTAGTATTTGCCAGATTGCTATAGAAGTATAATGGAGAGCGTAGCTGCCTTCCAGAATTTACAAACTAGTAAGTATCTATCTAGAATTCATATTTCAGAATGATAAATGTCAGACTGCCCACCAACAGAACATATTTTGAGATAAGTTTGAACAATTCCTGCATAAAATAAGGGTTAGGGTAGGAAGGGTAGGAAAATAAACAAAAGTCAAAATGAGCCTGTCTTCTGGACGGCTCTATAATAGAACGGATCCTCAAGATCAGATGCGCTACTGACAAAATTCACAGTGTGGCACTCAGAGCTATGTTCAAAATTCGACTTTCTGACTACAGTCCTTGTCCCAGTTTACATGCAGCGCAAGAAAATCGAATAACTGTTCTCCTCTTCCACACTAGGTGGCGATACGTGTCTTTTCAGCGGGATAATACCACGTTAATACGGCCCGATTTCAGGTTGACCTATTACGTGATATAATAAACAAGAGACGTTGATGCAGCAGACCGGCATTTCAAACAACAACCATAGGGACAATACTACATTTTTTAATCTCGTATGTAATGTTCCCACTACTTCTGCTGCAGATAAGTTGCGCGATATCCTTCAAACGGTTATTCTGGCGGCTCTGTTTAGCTTCTTGTTCTGCGACTAAATGTTTTCGTGACGGGGTCACCACGCCAGCGCAGTGGTTGTGCAGCATGTGCACATGCATTATCTGATTGGAAAACTGCGGTTACCATATACATGTCGGAGAAAATCGAATTCCAATTGCATTATCTTGGTGTCTCAATCGGATAATGAGAATTCCGATCGGAGACGGACCTTTCCACACAAACTGACCCGTCCTGGGGAATTCTTTACTGCATTTTACCCAACCATACTGGGCATAGTTAGTAGATGCAGCCATAGATGCTCACTTATTTTACTTACCTATTTACTTTAAATGCAGTATTTTAAATTAATTTATATTACTGTACAAATTATTGTTAAAAGACCTAAAGGATGAGTATAGGATGGATACTTTTTATAGGCACTGTACTAATACTGAGCCAGATATTTTAAACTGTTAAAACCTCACATCAGGCTGAACGGCAGCAACCGGATCTGCCTTCAGGACAAAATGATCCCACATTTGCAGAGACTCGTTTGGGCTCAGTTTTGGGATTCTTATTGATCCATACGATTCCTCTTTTTTCTCCACTTTCTGTGAAATAAAATATACAATTAGCAGAAAGTACAATCAAAGTGGCTTTGGGGTCTCTTAAAAAGAATTGAGATCTTGGAGCATATCTGTTCCATCTTTCAATCATTAATGGAGGAACAAACCTGTTGTAAATCACGATCTGGTGGAACCAGGTACACACGCAATGTGAGGAAATCCTGTTTTGTCTTGAATATCAGCGCATCACAGTAAACCTTTAAACCCAGCTTCCTCTGGATTATGGCTCCTATTGGAGAGCGAGCTGGGTGGAGCAACTTGACGTGGGATGCTGTCACTTCAGACACAGATTCCACAGAATCACCACAGGTATCCACATGTAGAACTGCAAACATGTCTACACTTGTAGAGTCACAATCTGATTTAATGAAAATCAAAACAGACTTATTAAGTGATGAGACGAGGGTTGCATTTATTCAGTCAATCACACACACAAACTATTTTCATTATACCTGTGTGTCTACTCACCTATCCAGTGTGGCAGGTGCACCATGTCCAACTTTCCAGCCTTGACCGAAATCTTCAGTAGGGGTCCAGCTGGCATGTAATCCATGCATGCAGGACTCTCTCTATGTTCCTCCCAAGAGCAGAACTGGTACTCAATTCTGACCCTTTCCTTGCAAACCCAGCGCAGGGCAGACACACTGCATTCATAGCATCCTCTGCAAGACTGAAGGCTATGGAAGGAACAATGGACAGAAATGTTAACTAAACAACAAACAACTGGTTTGCTGAACTCCCTGATATAGGAAGATTAGTTCTAATAACCCAGACAGTAACATCTGTTCTTCTTCTGCGATAACATTAGCCATTATAAGATCCTTGTATGGTAATTGTTCCTCTATGCTCTGACATATAGTAATAACATCTTCACCTGTAGGTTTGGATGTCACCCTTAGTTTCGACCTCCGGAACAAGTTTAGTCCAGTGAGTGGATCCCTGTTTCAATAATACATGTTGTAATTGTTGTTGTAATTGTTGGTTATTTTAGAAAGGAGTGAAACAAACAATTAATGACAACCAATCAAACAAGCACTTACCACAACATCGACACAAGCTCCCAGCTTTCCTGAAGACACATTAGTGAACATTAAAACATGTTTAATTTGGGACAAAGTGGGATTAAAATTGGTACTTGTCAGTATTGGAAAACATGGCTGACTTACAAAAATCCTCAAATCCACATACAGCAAATGGACAATGTTGGTTGAAACAGAAATTTAACAAAATACTTTAAATGTTTTCACAGATTGCACTATATTTGTTTGGAGGGAAAAGTCAAAGAAACCAAACTGACTAAAGGGATAGTTTTGGTCAGCCACGTCATGTCCATGTCCATGGCCGAGGTGCCTCAAGCAAGTTCCTAACCCCCAAATGGCTCTCTGGGCCCACTACTGTATGAACAAATGGATGAGTGGATGGATTAAATGTGGAGAAAGAACTTCCCCATGAGGGATGAATACAGATTAGACTATACAATTGGTTTCATTTTGTAAATCCATGTGCACAGCAAGTGCCCACATTTCATCTGGTGCAGACAGGAATCTTCTGTCATGTAAAGCAACCATTTGTAGTTAAATATTTTAATTTAAAGTTGAAAATGTTAATGAACCTAACAACCACAGTAGTGTCTAGTGGTGTTAGCATGTTAATCATGTTGTCCTAGCCCATCATGTCTTCTAGTACTGCTTTATACCTGAAGAGGCAACAGCGAGCCTCTATACTCTAGGGCTATAAATGTGTCTTTTATGCAGTCCACGTTTCCAGTATTTATGACTATTAAAATGACTAAAACTGTTGCCATAACTGACTACCCTTACACTACTACACTAGTTTTTCATGTTGTGGATGGCCTGGAATTGTGTTTTGCTTTGTACTTACAGGTCGACCAGATTACTATTCAGTTTTCTTAAAGCCTGGCACTTTTGCTAGATTATAATAATGGCATTCTAGGACAGAAAATTAATCTTTGTTTGGGATAAAATCTACTTTCTTACCCTTAGTGGTAGTTCTCCTCTGGATGTCAAAAGCTACAGGTCCTCTGATAGTAAATCCGAGGTAAAAGGACACCTGACCTGATTTCCAGAGTCTGTCTCTTCGGTTGGCCTCAACCTCAATCTCTGTTCCTCCGAACATTGCATGTAGCCGGTAATTTTGCACCACTCCTTGAACTTTGAGAAGGTGCTCCTGAACAGTGGGATCTTTGAAAATACTCTCATTCCTCCAAATAGCATTCGACTCCTTTAGAGCGTCTTTAAGCCACCGGATTTCAAGCACCCGCCTGTGGACAAATCTGTTCAGGCCTTTCCCCGTTCCAATAAAAAACAGAGGACGAAGGTACCTTGACTGCAAGAGTCTCTTGTATTCATGTTCGTAGGATTGCTGAACATTTTTAATCAATCCGCAGAGGTCAGAGATACATCTGTCTTCATCAAATGTTGGCCAACACACAAGCAGGGCTAACATGTGAAACTCAGGTTGCGCCTCAGAGGCCAGATGGGTTTTCTCTTTAAAAGCACTTTGATAGTCAGGACTGGTTGGGGGTTCATTCATGTTTTCCAGCATGATGTTAGCAAGGATGTAGTTGGCTAAATCATGTTTAGAGGAATCCTTCCTTTGACAGATTTCTTTCCACCATGCGGCAATGTTTTTAACATCCAATATAGAACATCTTCTGTCGAGGCACGACAGCACTCCGGCTGAGGTGGCAGCCAATTTTTGTTTAAGTTTGTGAAGGGTTTGCGAGAGTTTGTCTTTTTGTTTGGGTGCTGAGTCTCCAACGTACTTTTTGTAGCATTCCGCTGTCTCGCTAGAAATGTAAGATTCATCGTCCTTTTTCATGACAGACTGTGAGTAAGTCAAAAAGGTATCAAAGAATTCAACTTTTTTCTCAACGGTGTCTCTGAGGCTGTTTATTAGATCATTAAACTTGCTCAGTTTGTTGTCGCCAAGTGATTCCAGGACAGAGCCCATGGACACATTCTTTGTGAGTACTTGCTTCCAAATTTCGCCGCGTTTGATAAGATGATTATACAAAAGGTTGCAAACCTGCAAATAACCAAAGTGCCCGCTGCTGTTAAAAGCTCGCAGCTCTTTTGTTTTCTTGTCTTCGTTCATACCTTTCCCATGCTCATATTCAGCAAGTTCTTCCTCATCTTCAAATGCTTTAATAGCCTTTTGGGCCAGCTGCAAAATTTCTCTTGGTGTGGTAGAAGGACCTTTGCTCTTTAGATGGTGCTTATGGACTTGGCCCAGCGTGTCAGCAATGAATGACTTTTTGGGATCTCTTTGCTTGGCTGTAATTGCCCACTTTTCAGCCTTGTTATAGTCTTTTAGTTCTCCATAGTAAAAACGAGCAAGTGCCTGAGGGAACACAGAGTTCTGGACAAATTTATTCGATGCAACTTTTAGTAGGGTTGCACTCTGCTTTTTCTCTTCCTTCTCCTTAATATCTAAAATCAGTCTGGAAAACTTCTCTTGAGTATCTTCTCTTCTCGGTCTTCCTTCAAACTTTTCTTCATTTTCCATGCTTTCCTCTTTTTTCATTTCTCTTTTGGTTAACATGTCTTTGATGAACCCAAATGTACATGGAGGGACTTCATCTTTGCAAAAACAGGTCAAGAATTGTATTGCTGTGTCACTTCTGGCCACTCCTGCTTCGTCTGCCATCAGTTCAGTACAACACTGTGCTATCAAAGGGTGAACCATGCGGACCTTTTTTTCAGCTCTTACATCTTGTTGGAAGGTGACAATGAGGTGAGTAAAAGGCTTCATCAGGTCTTCCAGTGGAAGGTATCCATAGATGTCGTCATCGTGTTCGAGGAGGTCTAGGCACTGAGACTCCAGGAGATATGAACCTGGGACATAGGCATTCAGCAGGGATAGGAAAGCAGCAAGCTGAGTCTGAGGTTTATTTGTTTTCTTGATTGTTTTAAAAATCTCACATGAATCCTGGATGTAATCCTGAGAGAAATTTGTTTGCAATATGTTAAAACCATGAAACAGTTTGCATCTATCACCATATCTTCTCCTAAGCTCCTCCTTCTTCTCATTGAACTGTTGCTTCTCTGTATCTGAGAGGGTTCTTTTGAGGATGACATATTTTCTTTCATTCCTCTTGAATTTTTGTTTCATTTCGTAAGACTGCTCTTTTTTAAGGATGACCTGCTCACTCGTTCGCACGCAGCTGAGAAAAACGACCACAGGGATATCGATCTCTATCTCCTGCTCAACAATCTCTTCCATAATGGCGTCCCGAAGTCTGTCTACAATGAAATCATCATTCAGTAACAGCAGCACAGTCTTTTGGTGGCCTCGACTGCCCGCTGTGAAAAGGCAGACCACCTGCTTTGCAACCTCTCGGATATCTAAGGTTGAGCCTGTCAAGACAGCACACATGAAGGTTTTCCTCAAGTCCCACAACACCTGCATAGCCAGCGTAGTGCCCCCACACCCTTGTTGGTGGAGCAATTTAATTGCTGATGTTCCAGGGCCTTCTCTTCGTCTGTGAATCTGTTGTACAAGTGTTTGATATCCATCTCGTTTAATAAAAGGAGTTCCAGTGCCATCTGCCTGGTGGCTAATGTGAAAGTTCAACCAGTTGGGTGGAGCTCCTCTGTAAAAGTTTTCCTCCGTCCGTTCAAGAGTTTCTTGACTGATGAATTCTCCTTCAAACTGATCTTCATAGACAACATCCAGAAGAGAAAGAGAATCTTTGATTTCATCCATGTAATATTTTCCAGCAGTGGCATAACAAGGAGTCGGTCTTCTGGCCATTTCAGACTTCCCGTGTTGTGAACTTCTGTAAAAATATAGAAATAAAATGGTAATGTTACACTGTATAAATGAGAATCACAAACATCACAACAGCTATAATCTTCACACCATTCATTCTCTGCACCCAGCGTCTTATTTCTTTTGGTTCTCAAAGCAGTTCCAGGTATTTATGCAAATATGCAAAACACAAGCAAATTAATCTTTCTAATATCAAAGTTGCACACACTGCAGGATACAATTTTGAATATCTTGCCAGATCAAGAACCACTGAACACAGCACCTCAAATGATCTCAAACCAAAACTGATCTGAACGAAACCGAGCTGGTTTGTCCATCCCAAACAAAACCCAAAAATAGGCCACAACAGAAGAAGAACTGAAAAAGAACAGAGCAGAAGGCTAACTGTGGATGAGAAAATGGTTACGGACACATTTTAACATCTGTCAACAGTAATATGCTAGCTCACGTAGGGGTGGGCGATATGACGATGATAAATCGTGAACGATTACAAAATGAAGACGATCTGTCAAACTGCAGAGATCGTAGGATTGTCTAGGGCACATTCTATAAATTGCAGTTCTATGCTGATGCACCGATGCACCAGACATATTACGTTGTCAACCTGACCCACCAATCATAGCGAATTAGGGGCAGTGACGTGCTTTCTTACCCGCCTCCTTCTTTATTTGTGTAGCAGTAGCCGCATGGAGAGCCATGGCTGTAAGGCAAATGGAGTTGGTCACTAAAAAAAAATCCAAAAACCCACTTCCATTATACGGAATAGGTTTGGATTTTCCTCAACTGATGAAGTGCAGGCAAATGTTCTGTGCAAAGTTTGCACAAACCAGGTTCGCACGTCAGGTGGCAACACGACAAACCTGTTCAATCATTTGAAGAGGAAGCACCCCAAACAATATACTGAGAGCCAAACAGCGAGGGGCCCGGCGGCACCAGCACTGCAGGCGGAGGCAGCAGCTAGTGTAAGACCAAAACAGTCAACATTAACACAGGCATTTAACAAAGGCACTCCGTATGACAAGTCAAGCAAGCGATAGAAAGAGGTAACAGAAGCAGTTATCTTTTATCTTGCAAAAGATATGGTACCATTCAAGACGGTAGAAAACGAGGGGTTCCAACGCCTGCTTGTAGTAGTTGGCCCACGGTAAGAGCTGCCCAACCGAAAATACTTCTCCAACACTGCCATGCCACGTCTCCTAAACTTGATTGTTTGCACATGCAGGCAAACTGTGACTATTTAAAATAAAATCGGTTAAGAAAGGTTCTTTGGACTAAATTGTCTGTTTTTCATTTTTCAATTTAACGTCATCAACTGCTCTGTCTTTTAAGGGCTGCTTTTGCTCATTGCTTATTGTGGAAGTACTGATGTAGTCATAGAAACCTTAAGTCCAATTAATCTGGACATCACAGACTGGTGTGCTATCGGTTTAGGAGCTTTAATAATGGGTCTGTTAACCCTCACACACCAGAACTTACCTGAACTTCAGAAGAGAGCGAGGTAAAGACATATAAGCATTTCTAGGCAGATTGTTTAGAGGGATCAATGCAGGGATAAATTGGATCAAAACTTCTGACATTATACCTAATGCCTGGCTAATGCCTGGCATTAGGTATGTCCTAATGTGTCCATCTCAGGCGTTTTCTTTGACTGTAAGTAACTAGGGAGTGCATCACCTAACCACTTCATTCAAAAATATTATTCCACGCTGCATACAGGCTTTATTCCCATGACTAAAACATAATGACATGATAGCAACAAACACATCTACGTTCAATATCCAGCTAATCTACTCTCACAAATGAACTGTCTTTGTTGTGGTAACAGACTGAGAAATGTGAGAAAGGAAATACAAAAGCAGAACTGAAACCTAAATCAGACATTTGTTGGTATTCATTGAATCTCCTTTCGCATTGTTCTATTCATTAATTCTACCAATGAAGTAAGGCCAATAATGACAAGGCAAATAATTGGAGAAGACCGGGCTCTCTGAATAAGGATGAAATGTGTGCTTGGCACAAAAGCTACCCATAAGTAAAAGTACTGCAAAGCTGTACTTTGTTTTCTTTGTGCACTAAGTCAAGAAAAGTATTGATTTACAGAAGCTATATGGTGCAAACTAAAATCTAAATTGTAATTATTTGCTGGTAATTACTTTTAATGAAAATATAGACACTTGAAATATGAATGTCTGGGTAGCAGTCATTTAACTGTAATATAAACTTACATATCATGTACTTAGCTCAGTGTAACATTCCACACAAAAATGTTTCTTACCTTTCTGGAAACGTCTCTGACTACAGTCTGTATCTAAATCAGGTGAGTGGAGATGGGGGTCGATTCAGTTAAAGATAGTTTCCATAGGTACACAGGCATAGGGAGTGTCAGACAGTTTGAGATCATCACTGCAATCACAGAGGGAGTGATTTGATAAAGTAAACTGAAACAGGCTCAGCAAGGTTACAAGTCAGGTCGTGACACACCATGTGATGACACGTCATGCCCAGGATAAGTCAATACCTGTTTTGTATTTATCACATTTGCAAAACAAATTCCGTTCCATTCATTTTTGTTTTTCATTAAACCTTTATTTAAAGAGTGGCAACTGACAGCTGTCAACCTTTTACAAGGACAACTAGACTAAAGCACTTTTAAGTAAGCACATATACCAAACAGGCCAAGGGCAGGATTGTATGCACTGCACAGAGACAATAAAAGGAATCTTCATCTTGATCTAATATAAAAGACAAAGTCCAGACAAGATAAACTGCTCTGCATCAGTCTAAAAAGTTTCAAGTACAGTATTCTAAAAAAAACAACATTAATATTAACATGTAGACCATGTTTAGTTGATGTCTCATACTGTATATTTAGCAATATATGTATAATATAAAAAAACAAACAACATTGAACCAAACAATATAATAGAGAAAACAATCAAGATAATAATACACAGCCATAACATTATGACAGGAGACATGGATAAGACTGATTATTTTGGCAGCAAGTCAACATTTTGTTCCCAAAGTAAAATTGACAAATGCAAAACATTTGAGCGACTTGGACAGAGGCCAAATTGTGATGGCTGGAAGACTGGGTTGGAACATTTCCAAAAAGACTGAAGCCATGGAATGCTCTTGGTAATGTCGGCTGTTCTGTGAGAAAAACACCTTGATACTGTTTCTTCTTTTTAGAATAACTGCAGCTCTCTCGAAAGACATGAATCCACCTCACAGAGATCAGTGATCAGAGCCTGAATAGCTGTTAAACCTTTTCTTCGCACCATGTCGATCACCTCCCTGGCTTTATCTGACGTTGACATGGTTGCAGGAAACTCGATTTCATTATCATTCATCAAACCACGTTCTAGGAGTTTATCCAGCAGTTGATCTAGAACAGCCTTAGACACTTTTTTGACAAACTGAGCCCGAACAGACATCAGCTTTGTTTCTGCTAAGACACTGGTAGTCTCTCTCACCTGGAAGATGAAACAAGACAAGCATTTTTTAATAACCGTGTTGTTATTGAATGAGCTAAAAGAACTTAGTTCGTTCAACCTTTCACACTCTTAACCCTCAGGCATCATTAGGGACATTTCTGCCTGCATTTTTGTAAAGTAAACTATTATTACTATTATTTTCTTGTTTTGATAGCTGCAAGCAAACATAGTAAAAAATAATTTCCCTGGTGTAATCAATACATTTTTCTGATTAAAAACTCATACATTTGATTTCTGAAGCATGTGCAGTACGTTTATTTAATGGCACACATACGTGTGCATATCTGACTACTTAAAGGGGACTATCAACTGCATTTGGCATTTGGTCCCTAACCCAACCCAAGCTTAGGCTACAGCTTAATCCATATCCTTGCAGTCAGTCTATGTGGAGCCTATGTCAAAGGGGCCTACACCAGTGAAAGGATTTATATCTGTGTACTGTATGTCAGCAATGTTCTGTAAAACACTAGGAAGCAACTAGTCAACTGTGATGAGTTTCACTCTGTAGGCGTAGTCTGTGTATATAATGGCACACATATAATTGTACACATCAAACTATCTTTGTGGGGACTATCATTGGCATAATGCATTACTTGGTTCCTAACCCTAAAGGCCAACACTGAGTTGACCATTTTCAGGTATGGGCTGGTGAACATCTCTGACACTTGTTTTGTCTATCTCTGTGAGATAGATCACTTTGATTAGCTGTTTGTGCAGCAGAAGAAGAAGGGAAGTCACGAAGTGAACAAAATAACAAAGCTAAAAAGGGAACAGAGAAGGTGATGTTTAGTCTAAACATTTAATATGAATATATGTGATGTGAATATTCAACATCATGATCATCTACAATGAATAAACTGTAGACCAACTGATCAGTATGATTAACAGCTCCGTCCATCGGTTTGTAGCTGTGAATCTTCTTAGTTTCCTAGCCTCCCAGCTAATAATAGGGTTTTCAGTTTCCCATTTTGAACCACTGCCACCTGATGATATGAAGAGTAATTCCCTTTCATTCATCCACTGGCTGTAGTCTTTGTGATGTGTGCAAGTGCAGCATTTTCGTCCACACAGAGGATGCGAGTTTGTTGATAGACCTTTTTGATATCAGTTTGGTGTGTCCGTATAGCAGTATAGCTCATAAGACCCACCTCCATGTTAGTGGATGGCACTTCCGCTAAACAAAACTCTAAGCTACATGTCTAATCTTTTGTTTTTTTTTGCACGAAAATGGCCTCCCAAAAAAATGTCAACCATTTGTAGTAAGTCTTTATAAAGTCTGAATTCATAAAGGTGCTTTCATTAAAAAAAATAAGTGGGCCATTGAGCCTCTTTCTATCATGTTAAAATCATTTTCAGAAATAAATGGAATTTCTAGATGGAGATGGGAACACAAGGTAGCTCTATATGCCGATGACTTACTGTTGTATGTGTCTGACCCGGTGCGGTGTGTTTCCTACATAGCTCAGTTGTTGCATAGGTTTGGTATCTTTTCGGGATATAAGACTAATCTTACGAAAAGTGAATGCTTTCCAGTAAACAACCTAGCTCTTGCAATCCCACAAAGGGATTTCACAAAAAAAAATTCAAATTTCACAAAATTGGTCACAATTTCGAAACCACTTCAGTTTAACAGACTTCTCTTTTCTGGCCCCTATCTGTAACAACCACCTTTTTGTCCCATCTAGATTAGACAACATGTTTACCCTGTGGAAAAGACTTGGCCTGTCCAAATTTAAAGATCTCCACAGCGATGGTGTCTTCTCCACCTTTGGTCGTCTCCTCCCTGGCTCTAGTCATTTTCAATATTTCCAGGTCCGATATTTTATGCAAAATCTACTTCCAAACTTCCCCAATGTACCTCACCTTACTGCTATGGATGATATCCTCCAAATTCCCTCCAATCTTACAGGCTTCATTTTGAGAATCGATTCCAACGTATCACCTCTCAGAGACATCTCTCTCAATAAAATTAATGAGAAATCGGAGGAGGAACAGGAGAACTTGACCTTTGACTGGATTTGTGTTGTTCCAAAACCTCTTTATCTTCAGTGGCTCTAGGATGCTCATTCCATCATCAGAGATGTGGACAACAGACAGAAGTCCTTCACAGAACAGAGCTATAAAAACACAATCAGTTGACATCTGTCTTACTCAGTGCGTTTACATGCAGGGCTTTATCGAGCTATGCTCAAAATTCGACTTTCTGACTACAGTCCTTGTCCCAGTTTGCATGCAGCACAAGAAAATCGAATAACTGTTCTCCTCTTCCACACCAGGTGGCGATATGTGTCTTTCAGCGGGTTAATACCACGTTAATACGACCCGATTTCCGGGTTGACCTTTTAGGCGGTATAATAAACTAGAGTCGTTCATGCAGCAATTTTTTAATTTTGTACGGAATGTTGGCGCTACTTCTGGTGCAGGTAAGATCCGTGCTATCCCTCAGACGGCTCCGTTTCTCTTCTTCTTCTGCAACCGACTTTCTTGGACGTTTTTGTTCTGGGGTCACATGCCAGTGCAGCGGTCGTGGAGTATGCACAACACGCATTATCCGATTGAAAACTCAGATTCAATTGCATTATCTGGGTGTCTCAAACGGATAATGAGAACTCTGATTTTAATCGAAGCAACGTGTGTACATGCACTTAAGTTCTCCTGTTATAGTCCGATTAAGGCAATAATTCGTTTTTTTCACGTGCATGTAAACGCACTGACTGACTGACAACAATCTCTCAGCTCTCTTTCCAGCTGATTGAAGGAGGCGCTCATCCCACTGGATTGTCCTGTATAGCAGCTCTCTCTTCTGAGCCATATCAAACACCAGTCCAGTCAGAGAACACTCAAAGAAAACCTGGACCAGGATTCCTGAAGCTGTACGACACAGACGTGATGAATAACAACAATTGTTAAGTCGTACAATTAAAGTTTCAGACAGACAGAATGAGTATCCTGCTCAGATCATATTTACTAAAATGATCCAAAAATGATGCAGAGATGGAACTCCCAACGGCTAACAGCTAGCTACAACTTTATATATTAAACATATATAGTACAGCGCACAATTAGGTCCATATCAATCATGAAACCCAGACGCTCTGGAAAGTTTATCTGGGAAGATGGGGGACGGTGTGCAAAATGGTTATAATTCCCTACACCATTCTTACAGCTGTGGATTGTGGAGATGTGTAACCCCCCAAATTTAAGCTAGTAATCACTTGTCAACTCTGCAAGGACAGACAGACTGAAAACTGTACAAACTGTGATTTGATTACCTGTATGAGATTTGTGCAGTTTTATTTTGGGCCTCAGGTGTGAAGCTTGATGGAGACTGGAAGTCAGAGAGGAACATTTACTGTGTTATGACAGTATTCAGTGAATAAAATAAATCTTACACTGTCCAGATATTAAAATTGAAGCACAATGTACATGTTAGTTGAAAGATGCTTTTTGGATTTTACCACCACTTGTTGTAGCATATATGTAATTGATTTTCCTACACAATTAGTGGTATACTGAGTTGCATTAATATTCTGGCTTGAGATAGGGTCAAATTCTCTGCCAAAATTATTGTTTCAGTCCTTCTTAAGAGGCCTCCAGTGTGCACAATTCCTGTCATGTATCAGATACTCCAAAAACAAAGTAAACAAATGGCTTAAAAATGTGAGTAAAATTATGTATTGAAAATAAATAGAAATAATTATTGCACAGGGACATACAATGGGTGTGTGGTTTCAAGCTGCAAGGTTGATGTAACCAGCTAATATTAAACTTACAGATGCATCTATGACTGTAAAAATCTTTGAGTACCAATATGTAGAAAAGCGCCATAAAAAAGCAAATAAAGGCAAGACCATTTATACAGTATGCTAAAGCTTTGTTATCGGTTCTGTCATAAAGCGTTCAAGTAGTTGTTTCCCTCACCTTCAGTTTGGTGTCATCCAGGTACAAACCAGACTTTGTGCTTTTTGAGTTTGGTTCCAGTTTGGCGCCTAACGACGGAAGACAAATGTCATAAAACTAAGTTCCTTTCTTTATCAGATCTGAATTGTGAAAATGCAAAACTGGCGAAATTGTATCTGACAGCAGCAGACACATGGGAATCTCTGCTACTGTTTCATCTTAATCCTGTGTAATCCTTTTTAACTTCAGTTGTTTATAGGTGCCTTTGCTGAGTGCTATTGTGACATTCTGCAACTAAAGAAACATCTTGTACTAAAGATGTGTACTGAACTTAAGAGTTGGTGACAACAAGTAGCTACAGAGCTACCAATTATACAACATCAACATAGAATATATGGTGGGCAAAATTAATGTTTTGTGCTAACTCACATAGTAACTAATGTACATTTTCCATCTTGACATGCAAATACAAAGAGCAAATGTAATGAAAAAAGGAAATAACAATTAAACCTAGGACAGTTGACTGTATTTAATTTTCTGCCATGTATATATTTAATGATGGTTAAGAAACAGTATCTTACCACTGTATTCAGTTGTGGTCTGGATGCCAAAGGCCACAGGACCTCCGATGGTAAATCCATCTTGCCGTGGTTTCCAGAGACTGTTGCAGGTTGACATTCACCTCGATCTCTGTGCCACCAACAGTTGCATACACTCTGTAATTTCGTACCACCCCTTCAACAGTGAGAAGGTGCTCCTGGATCCTGGGATTTTTGAAAATTTTCTCACTCCTCCAGTTATTGGTCCAATCTGCTTTTTCTTGACTTCGTTCAAAAAACAATTCTTCAAGGACTTTTCTGTGAACAGTCCTATTCAGACCTTGACCTTTTCCAATGAAAAACAGAGGGCAAAGATACCTTGAACGAAGGTATGTCTGGTATGTATGTTCATAAGACTGATGCATTTGCTGAATTAACTGATTCAGGTCAAAGGTACATTTCTCTTCTTTGTCAGGCCAGTACAGGAGGAGGGCTAACATGTGCTGCTCAGGTGGATCCTTTGGACATTTTCTCTCTAAATGCTGTTAATAAACTGGATTTAAGAGGAAGGTTCACTCCTGTGTTCATTAACATGATATGAGCAAAGATGTAGTTGACCAGAACTGTTCCTGAATCTTTGCTACAGATTTCTCCATGCCATTTAATGATTTCCACTAGCTCTGGTTCAGAGTATTCTCTATCAAGACATGACAGTACTCCCAACGAAAGGGTAAACCAGGGATTGTTTAAGCTTCTGGATGATTTCAGCACCTTTTTGTTTAATGTCCTTCAGTGGTGACTCTCCAACGTACTTCCTGTAGCAGTCAGAGGTGTCTTTAGAAATGTATTCAGGATCCTCTTTCTCCATGCTAAGCGTTGAGTAAGTCAGATATTTGTCAAAAAAAAACACATTTTCTCTCTACGTCATCTCTCAGGCTGTTTATTAGAGTGTTAAATCCGTAGAGTTTCTTGTCTCCAACTGATTCCAAGACAGAGATCATAGACACTTTCTTTGTGAGAACTTCTCCCCATGTTATGTTTTGACTGACAAGTTTGTCATACAGAATGTTGCAAACCTGCAGGTAACCAAACTGTCCTCTGGAGTTATAAAAATGTGAGACTTTAGTTTGGCGATCGTCTTTCATTTCTTCTCCAAGTTCTACTTCAGCAAGTTGCTCTTCATGTTTGAATGCTTCAGTTGCCTTTTTGGCCAGTTCTAAGATTTCTGTAGGTTGGATCGAAAGCTCTTTGCTCTTCAGGTGGTTCTTATGGACGTGGCCCAGTGTATCAGCAACAAATGAACTTTGAGGATCTCTTTGCTTTGCTCTCTTTGCCCACATTTCTTTGATGCCACCTTTAAAACTGATGCACTCTGGATATTTCCTTCCAGAATCAGCCTAGAAAACCTTTCTTTGTCCTCTTTAATGTCTGTACCGCCGACTGGGTTCTCTTCTTTTTTTCATGACTCTTTTGTTTAGCATGTCTTTGACAAAACCAAGCAACTATGGAGGAACCCAGGTCCCAGGGTGAAAAAGAAATATATGGAGCCTATGCGGTTCCTTCTGGAACTCCTTTCCATTCCCATATCCAGAACATTAACTCCCTCACCACATTCAAAACCACCTTAAAGACCCATCTATTCACGTTGGCCTTTTTTCATTGTAAAGTGACCTTGAGGTTCCGAAAGGTGCTTATAAATGAAATGTATTAATATTATTATAATATCATTATTATTATTATTAATAATATTTGTGTAGAATATAAAAACGTCTTTTTCTTCTGGCATGTGCTCTCTACCCACACACTGATACCTGTGCACACAACAGCAGGCCTGTCAGTCACAACTTCACAGGAGAATGAAAGAGAATTAAAGAAGCACACAGAAGACAGAAAACGAAACTTTTTTCATAAAGTGATTAGGTGTCCAGGTTGGCCTGTTGTGCCATCTCCTGGTGCAGAGTCTCAAGGCGTGGAGATTGGGGGGCTACTGACTACTCATCTCACTAAGGTCACAGGGACCATGACAGAGACAGACAACTGCCACTCACACTCACTCACCCAGGGTCAATTTAGAATCACCAAACAATCTAACCTAAACCGAGTCTTTGGAGGGGAGGCATCAGTGCTAACCACAGAGCCACTCTGCTGCCCTCTACTGGCTACTTAGAAGGAGTTTATCACAGCACACCAAGGTGATCTAACACTTTCAAAGAGTCACACTGATTTTGTTGACTGGGGGAGGCCTAGAGGAAGAAGATCGTCAAAAGCAATCCAAAGGGTGTTGCCAAGCTCGAAAGCTGGCCTGCTCTTTGACTGGGGACTCCCTGACCTCTGCTCAAGTGCAAGAACAAGTTAACACTACGAAAAGAGAAGTACAGTTTAATGTGTTTTGGCTAGGTAACACTGCTTAAATCTGGTTCCTTGTCACCTGCTGTATAGTTATATATTAAAGTATGATTCCAGACACTTTGTTTGGACTTGTAAGAGTGGGGCGTGTCAGACTGTGGCAGCATATTTCATTTGTTTCTCTCTCCCTCACTGCTAAAATACAGTCAGTACACAGTCAACACAAGTCACACACGTCTTAATAAAAATATGTATAGTGTATGTGTGTATATGTATTTAAATGTACTTGACTTTATGTATTCACCTCAATTATATTTGAATTGTGTTAACTGCACATTTCCATTCAATGCCAAATATATTTTCTGAGCATTATAACTATGGCAGGCTCTATGGACCCTAACTTAAAATTGATGTATCTTAAAAGTGGAGTAAAATGTACTTGAAGTTGAAACCAAGCACATCTGTAAAAAGTGCACTCTGTATCGTCACAGTGATGTCACAAAATACAGTCAAGTACACTTATTGCAACTTAATTATATCTTAAGTGATATATGACATGCGCTAGCAGATAAAGGGCATTATTAGCATAGCAAAAGTAGAAAACTTTAGTACTTTCATCAGCATTTAAGTATAAGCAGGGAAATATATAGATATTACATAACAAATGATAATAAATCATCCCAGAATTCCCAGTAAGGAGTCACAAGTGTTCAGAGCACCGGAATTTACTACAGACCTGACACCTGCCATCAACACCAGGAGAATCACGCCCTTCCTGGTTCTTGCTGCGTTTGTTAAAATCAAATCTTCACACGAGTCGTAACAGGAATACAAATAATAATGAAGGTATAGCTCTGTCTTTGTTTACTTACTTTCACCGTGGATTCTCTAAATCATCATGGTCTCCAATACGTGCTGCAGCTACTTTGTTAAAATACCGACTCACATCCACTATTCACTCTCATTTCAAAACTGAAGGAAACGAAACCAAAATGCACTTTCATGTTGTAACGGCCAGTTGCCTCGAGGTGTTACCGTTATACTACACAACACCGCCACCTTTTGACCACAGTTAGTTACATCAGGTACAATGGTGACTGTTTACACTGTGCATCACATGAAAACCAATAATCTGCCCCAAAACAGTAACATTTCATCGAAAATAATAATATTATTCTTTACTACCATCTAGGAGAAAACTAAACCTCTCAAAGTGTGAAGTTCTAGTGCCAATTTCAACATTGTAATTTTTAATGGTTGTCATGCATGTAAAGAGTTCATCATCCTCACAGATAATGGAACAAGGAACAAGTACACAGGGTTAGATTAAATTGTCTAGGCTATGATGAATAGTGACACCCTCACATTTATTTATTTATTTATTTATTAATTTTTGCCCATGTAATTAAGATAAAATAAATAAATGAAAATAGAAGAAAAGTCTTTAAAGGGTTGTGAACACACTTTATTCTATTGGTTTAAAATAGAATTCTGCTTAGAGCAGGACATCCTCACAAACCCAGTGACTGTGTAAGAATAAAACTAGTGAGGGAGACCACCAAGACATCTATAACTGCTCAGGATGGACTATAGATCTTTAGGTGTTGAGATGAAAGAGACTTTACACGCTCTTCAGGCAAAGGCATATTACATTTCTATCAGAGATCCCCCAAAAGCATGTGATAAACTCCAAGGTTGGCTTGAATAGACCAAAATGGTGTCATGGTGCTGTTTGGTCACCAGACAAGACAATTATGTGTGTGTTTGTGATGGACATTCCCACAAACGCACTATTCCCACCTTTGGGTTTGGGTTGGAGCATGATGTTGTGGAGATGCTCTTCTGCAGCAGGCCCTGGACAACTTGTAAAAGTGGAAGTTATAGTGAATGGAGCAAACATAACTGGAAATCCTGGAGGACAATCCAAGTATGTCTGAAAAAAGAACTATGATGTGGGAGAAGATTTATTGTCCAGTCCAACATTACTCAAAATATTCAGGGAAAGTCAAAGCCCAGAAATTGATTGAATAGAACATTTGTGGCTGAATGGGCCAAGGCGGCCAAAGGTGCAAAAATACTTATGAATTCAAGTATTTTATATTAATGATGTTTAATTAAGCATCATCGTATGAATATGCTTTCACTTTGACATTGGAACCCCACTCTTGTAAATGCTTTGTCAAAAAAGCCAAATGACTTTGACAGAAAACACCAGGGACCACAGGTTGGGTTAACACATTTATTTTAATACATAATATTTATATTCATTTTAGCACAATGACAAACTGGCATGATTTCAGTACAAATCAAAAATGAATTTTCTTTCATTCTTTTCTGCTATTTCATTAGTATTTCAAAGTCCCTCCACCATTGAGATATATATTTATAGATGTAATATAGAGCACTGAAACATAATTAGACTTTTCAATTGCTGTCTGACACCTCTGCAAAAACCTCACACCTACACACCCATGCAGGCTAGCTGTAATTGTCTCGAGGAACGTATAACTGTATAAACAACATGTAACAATCTTCCTGTGGTAGTTAAAAAGACTAAAAATAACTCATCGCTGCACAATTTCAGTGGAATTGATTAACAAAACATTCAGCATTCCCAACGTTACCAGTAACCCTTTTATCAACTGCATCTCACCATTGTACAGCATTCTTGTGCCACAATCGAAATAGTGAACTGCAACTAAATGTAGATGTGAAAACACTTCTCAAAGTATGAATAAAAGTACGGAACCTCAAGTGTTTAATACCCAAAGACCTTTACCAGGGAGGGGTGTTTAGCTCACTCAAATGAGCAACCCCATGTGCTGTTTGGTTCGAATCCCGCAGCAGGTGCCCTTTCCTGCATGTCTCTCCTCCTCTCTCTGCCTCCTGTTTTCTGTCCATCTCCTCACTTTCAATAAAGGCTAAAAAAGTGCCTTTAAACAATACCTTTACCAATAGCCTACATAAAAAACAAACAAAATCAAAATCTGCTACATTACTTTCATTAGCTAGAGTAAAAATGTATTCTAACTGAACTAAGCTCAATATGAACACATAAACAGTAGCTAAACAAGGCTGCACATGCTACCTACATGCTAGCTTGCTAAGAAGCTTGGTTGTTTAGCAGTGTTAGCTAGAACCTTGTGGTTAGGCCCACCACTACTACTAGCTGTAAATCTGGATAGATGTGTAGCATGTGTAGCTTTATTGAAGTAAATTAAAAGTTACTGAGTCCATCTGTTTGACAATTTGTTCTTGTTAATATTTATTTTACAATTCCGTATTTATTCATGTAATATTGATGCTCACTGATTCGATGACGGTTATCAGTTGCATTTTCCCCATAGGGTAAAGTGTTTTCAGTGAGTGTAAGTAGAAATGATCACTCTAGTAAAACAAACTATATATATATATATATATATACATATTCCCAAATTATTTTCATAAGACTGCAATCCACAAATTATCGGTCAACATTTCATGATTTTGAACATGCACCGCTCTTGTTCTTCGTGCAACGTGCAAGTGACAACATGTCTCATATGAACAAGATGGCTCATTTTTGTGACTGCTTTCCTCACACAACACAGTAAAACATGGTATGCCACATTTCAGTAAATACAGTTAAATGAGTATCACTTCTTTGTTTTGGGAAAACCATCACTCAGAGCTGAAACAACAAAACATAAAAGAATAACATAAACTAGAACATATCGATGCATGGTATGAGCTAATAACGATGGTGTCATCCCCTTGATTTCACTTAAAATACAAAATGAAGTAGTACTTTTGTCAAATGGCTGCTTGCAAACTATTCTAAAACTACTACATATTTGCTAACACAAGTGAGTCCACTGCCGTCTAAAATTCTGAGAGAGATAAAATAAAATAAATGTCACTTGGTAACGTACATCAGCATTCTCAAGCTGATGTTCAGTCAGCACTTAAAAGAAAAAGAAACAAAAATAAAATATGCTAATCCTTTAATGAAACCATCTTAACTTTTGGTCAAATTACCAAACTTATGCAATAATGCTCCTTTAACACTTTGAAAGGACATGTACAAAATATACATAGTCATCTTCCTTTGCTATAAAATGCTCCTGGTTACAGCTTGTGATTGATGAGTGACCCATGTGTTTAATAGCTAAATTTAGGAGTGCAGCACCTATTCTGCCTACCTGCTTTGACACTGAGTAAAATGACCCAAAACTTAAAATCGTTTTATATGATGAAATGTCTCCATTGATGATTATTAATATGAGTTAAATGCAATATTATGAATGGAAAACAAAGACTTGTACTATTGGATCTGTGCAACATAAAAAATACAAAACAAACTCAAGGAAAAAATTCATGTTGCAGTCAACAAATGTAGAAATATTTTACTGCCTTAATATTTGATCAATGTAAAGTAAGATGATGTATTAGTATTGAACAATTTCGTGAGCACTAGAGAAACTAACTAATCAGCAAAGTTATGATTAAAAACCCATCTTGAGTGAATCATGGATCTCTGTACCAACTTTGATGTCAAAACTTTTGATCATCTATTTGATTTTAAGTAATTTAGAATTTAGAAGAATTATTGTACCTTTTCATCAAGAATGAACAAATTTAAATGAGAGACCAATTTTAAATTAGCTAATATCAAATTGTTTATTCTGCCATGTATATATTTAATGAGATTTAGAAACAGTATTACCTTATGTTCAGTTTATTTCTGGATGCCAAGGCCAACAGGACCTCTGATGGTAAATCCAGTAGAAGAACACTTGCCGTGTTTCCAAGGCTATTTTGTAGTTGACATTCAACTCTTTCTTTGTGATACACCAACAGTTCATACACTCTTAAGTTTAACCATACTTCACTCGAAAGCCTCTATCGGGATTTTGAAAATATGCTCATTCTTACAGGTTTCTATCTGGATACAGTTTCTGACTTCTCAACTAATTGTTCAGAACTTTCTGGACATTCTATTCTGACTTAACCTTTTCAATGAAAATAGAGGCGAAGATACTTGACGTATCTGTATGTATGTTCAAAGAACTGATCATTTGCTGAAAACTGATAGGCAAATTTAAATTTCTTCTATTGTCAGCCTAAGGAGGAGGGCTAACATGTTGTCAGGTGGATCTTGGATAGGCATTTCTCTTAAATGTGTTATAAATTCAAGTGAAGGTTCCACTTATGTTCATTATGATTATGAGCAAAGATGTATTGACCAAGAACGTCCTGAATATTGTGAAAGATTCTCCATACATGTAGGATTTCCTGTAGCGCGATGTGTATTCTCTGTCAAGACAGGACTACTCCACAGAATTCTGGGATTGTTAAGCTTGATGATTCAGCACCTTTTGTTCATCTTTGTGTACTTTCCAACGTAGTCCCTTACAGTCAGAGTGTTTAGTAATGTACTTCAGATCTCTTTCCAGCGTAAGCATTGAGTAAGTCCAGATTTTATAAAAAATCATTTTCTCTCTACTCATCTCTCAGGCTGTTATTGAGGTTAAATCTGTAAGTTTCTTGCTTCAAATGATTCCAGTACAGAGATCATAGACACTTTCTTTGTGAACTCTCTATTCAACTTACTTTTTCTTTTGAAAAAGGTTTTCATAAGATATTTGACAAACCTGATGGTAACAGAACTGTCTCTGATTAAAAAGGTGTGAGACTTAGTTTGGCTCGTCTTTCATTCTTCTTCAAGCTCCTCCTCAGCAAGTTCTCTTCATGTTTTGATGCTTCAATGCCTTTGGCTAGTTGAAGATTTCTAGGTTGGGTTAACGTCTTGTCTTCAGGTGGTTCTTATGGACTTGGCCCAGTGTATCAGCAACAAATGAACTTTGAGGATCTCTTTTCTTTGCTCTCTTTGCCCACATTTCTGCCAGATTGTAGTGTCTGAGTTCGATGTAATAAAAACGAGCAAGTGCTTGTGGAAAAAAAGCATTTTCATGAAATTTATTTGACGCCACCTTTAAAACCGATGCACTCTGTGGTTCTCCCTCACTTTGAAATGTCAAGATCAGCCTGAAAACTTTCTTTATCGTCTTTAATGTGGGATTTTCTTCTTTTTTCATCACTCTTTTGGTTAGCATGTCTTTGACGAAACCAAGCAACCACGGAGGAACCTCATCTTTGCAAAAACAGGTCAAGAAGTTTCTTGCTGTGTCACTTCTAGTCACACCTGCTTTGTCCATCAGTTCAATACAATACTGTGCTATCAAAGGGTGAACCATGCGGACTATTTTCAGATCTTATTTTTGCTGAAGGTGACGATGAGGTGAGTAAAAGGCTTCATTAGTGTTCCAGTGAACGGTATCCATGATGTCGTCATTGGTTAAGGAAGTCTAGGCACTGAGACTCAGGAGATATGAACTGGACATAGGCATTCAGCAGGGATAGGAAGGCAGCAAGCTGAGTCTTCAGAGGTTTATTTCTTTTGTTGATTGTTATAAATATCTCACATGCCTCTTGGATGTAATCATGAGAAAAATTTGTTTGCAATATGTTAAAACCATGGAACATTTTGCATCTATCACCGTATCTCCTGCTAAGTTCTTCCTTTTTCTCATTGAATTGTTGCTTCTCTTTGTCTGAGAGTACCTTCTGTAGTACGACATGGTTGCTCCCTAGAACTGCATCTTTTCTCACACAGCTGAGTAAAACCACCACAGGCCAGTAGGTGACTAACGTCTGTTGAGCAGTTATCATCATCATAATGCTGTGTTGGAGATCATCCAAGATCTGCTCATCATCCAGTAACAGTAGCACAGTGTTCTGGTGGCCTTGATTTCCTGCTGTGAAAAGGTAAATAACCTCCTCTGCAACATTTGTAATGTCTGGGGCTGAACCTCTTAAAACAGCACACCTCAAGGTTTTCCTCAAGTCCCACAACACCTGCATGGCCATTGTAGTTCCTCCACATCCTGGTTGGTGAAACAGTTTAACAGCTGATATTCAGGACTTTGCTTTTTTCTGAATTTCTTCCTTGAGCGCTTGATATCCATCTCGTTTAATGAAAGGGCCATTTGACGCTGCCTGTTCACTAAAGTGAAAGTTTAACCAGTTGGGGGGAGCTCCTCTGTAAAAGTTTTCCTCTGTTTCCTCAGCAAGTTTTTTATCAAACTTCCCTTCATACTCATTTGCATGAAGAACATCCAACAGTGAGAAGGAATCTCTGAATGTGCTGCCCACATATTTTTCCCCACCGTTAGCAGAGGACAGGGCTGGTCCGTTTACCATCTCAGGTTGTTAGTGTCCTTAAACATTAAAAAACAGAAAAAATAAAAAGTCATTTTGTACTGTGCTAATAGAGAGTATAAGTCCCGGCCCTCCAGTGAACACCACAGAACCTTTGCTGTCCTCCTTTTACATATTGTTCACAGACAGAAACAGAATCATCTTACCTTTTTCCATATGATACAGATGTCTCTGAAGATTTGTTAAGATTTGATCATTTCCGTAGTGGTGACTTGTAACTATGTGGTGTACCCTGAAAGACAAGTGGAGTTTAAGCCACAGATGGTGTGTTTCGAACCTTAGAACCTTAACTGAGAGTGAAGCCAAACAATATCAGCAGTTCATGATTCAAGTCCCACACATTACAGTAATTTTGTACTGTGCCAATAGAGTAGTAAGTCCCGCTCTCCAAGTGCGACACCACAGAACTTTGCTGTTTCAACTGACTCGTGAAGGCAAACTTTTGGTGTATAACATCAGTGTTGAGGAAACACAGAGGTACTGAGATGCTATCAATGCTAATGGTTTAGGCTATGACTGGTAACTAATGTGAAATGCAAATGGAATTACAAGAAAACCTAAGGGCTTCCAATATATAGCTATAGATCACTGCATGGTATAACTTTAATTCACTGTGTATCTTTATTTCACACAAATGAAGACTGAAACTCAGGGACTATTTTTTACGTTAACTGAATGACGCATGATAAACATAAAGTTATCCATGTGAACATTCACAAGATGTTAAAATTAAATAGGGAGTATGAGACTTTCTCTGATTACTTGATTTTAGTAAATATTAGAGGATGCCATAGTCAGAGAGTGGTGGAATTATTGGATTATGAAATATTGTTGATAATGTAAAAACAAACTTTCAGTTACTCAACATTGTATCTTTCTTCCTAAAGCAATTAAAGGCTGACTATGAAATTAAATTGTTTTATATTGTTAATACACTGCTGCAACAATAGGTGGCATACATAAAGGATGTTGTTAGGGTTAAAAAGGGAGTGGAAGAAAAATGGATTATGGAGATGTGCAGAAAGTATAACCGCTGTCAAGTTTTACTAAATATGTTGACTGTGTTAGTAAACGTATTACTACTACCATTAACTGACTGTTTTCATCACAGTTTACATTGCACAAACACAAACACTATTTTAATCATGATGCAAGTGAAGTTATCTTTGTGTGGAAACCTAACAATGCACTCCTCCTCACAGATTAAAGGCTAACCTGTTTGCAGGTTCCATCAGAGGGGGATTAAATGATAGTATCTGTTACGGAAATTGTTGTAAAATAGAAACTGAGAATTCATCAAAGGTTTCCTGAGTTTTATTCATGCAAGAGGAGGGTTCAACAGTTGTAATAGTGTACACATGATAGCATTAAAGTAAAGTCCTCAGTGATACATGGAATTCAATGAATCATGAAACGGCTGTTAGCACAAAATGAACTGAGCAAAATTGTATAAATTACGGATAAAAATGGACTCAACTTTATTTTTTGTATAACTTTCCTTTGTCTTTTAATTAGTCTCCTTTTATAAAACTTGACATAATTGGATCATAATTCACTCATGAATCACTTCATATTGACTACATATCTTTTCTAAATAACATTCTAACAATGAATCTGGAAGGAATGGTACATATCCTTTCTCTCACATATCTTAACTTAGATTGTCAATTAAGTCACTTTATTAATGTGATACACATATTACATATGTATACACATCGCTGGATGCAATGAGTTTAATTCGTTAACGTTTTTCTTTGAGAAAATGTCGCTGTTTGTTTTAATGTGGACCCCAGGAAGAATAGTCTTCATTTCAACTGATGTGAATCCAAAAGATACAATAAACAATAAACTGTAAATGTAAGAGATGTCAATAGTCAGAGGGTGTTAGTTTATTGGTTTAGAAATATTGGCAATAAGAGGCTATGCAAAAATAATAGTATTAAATTGTATCTTTCTTACTATTAGGAAATCTTAAGGCTGACTATGAAATTAAACAGTTTTATGGTTGTATTACACTGCTGCACAATAGGTACACTACAGTAAAGGATGTTAGGTTTAGGCTGCATGGCATGAGTTAAGCTGTAAAACTTCTCAATCCTAACTCCTTTTACATATTGTTCACAGACAGAAACAGAATCATCTTACCTTTTTCCATATGATAGAGATGTCTCTGAAGTCTTGTTAAGATTTGATCATTTCCGTAGTGGTGACTTGTAACTATGTGGTGTACCCTGAAAGATAAGTGGAGTTTATAAAGCCACAGATGGGTGTGTTTCCATACCTGTATGAAACCTGTTTAACTGTAGACTGTGAATGCCAAAACAATATGCCAGCAGTTCATGATTTCAAGTCCCACACATTTACAGTACATTTTGTACTGTGCCAATAGAGTAGTAGAGTCCCGCCTCTTCAATGGACACCACAGAAACTTTGCTGTCTTCAACTGGGACTCGTGAAGACAAACTTTCCGGTGTTATAACATCAGTCGTATGTCAGGAGAACACAGAGGCTACTGTAGAAGCTATCAATGCTAATGGTTTAGGAGGCTAATGACTGGGTAACTTAATGTTGAAATGCAAATGGAAATTACAAAGAAAACTACTTAAGGGCATTCCAGTATATCAGCTATAGATCACTGCATGGTATGACTTTAATTTCACTGTGTATCTTTATTTCACACAAATCAAGGCTTGAAAAACTTCAGGGACTATTGTTTTGACCCGTTTAAACTGAATGATGCATGATAAAACATTAAAGTAAATCCATTGTGTAGATTTCACAAGAATGTTATAAGAATATTAAAATAGGGAGTATGAGACTTTCTCTGAGTACTTGTATTTTACTGTAAATGTATAAGAGGATGTCCATAGTCAGAGAGTGGTGTGAGTTTATTGGATTTATGAAATATTGTTGATAATATAAAAAAAAAATATCTTCTTACAGTTACTTCAATGTTGTATCTTTCTTCCTATAAAGCAATATAAAGGCTGACTATGAAATTAAACTGTTTTATAATTGATATTACACTGCTGAAACAATAGGTGGCACTACAATAATCGATGTTCGTGTTAGGGTTAAAAAAGGGAGTGAGAAGAAAAATGGATTATGGAGGATGTGACAGAAAGATTATAACTGCCGTCAAGTTTTACTAAATATGTTGACCCGTGTTCAGAAAACAGTATTACTACTACCATTAACTGACTCAGTTTTCATCACCAGTTTACATTGCACAAACACACAAACAACTATTTTAATCATGATGCAAGTGAAGTTATCTTTGTGTGGAAACCTAACAATGCACTCCTTCCTCACAGATTTAAAGGCTAACCTGTTTGTCAGGTTCCATCAGAGGTGGATTAAACTGATAGTATCTGTTACGGAAATTTTTGTAAAATAGAAACTGAGAATTCATCAGAAGGTTTCCTGTAGTTTTATTCATGCAAGAAGGGAGGAGTTCAACAGGTGTGTAATAGTGTACACATTATAGCATTAAAGTAAAGTCACTCAGTGGATACATGGAATTCAATGAATCATGAGACTGGCTGTTAGCACAAAATGAACTGGAGCAAACATTGTATAAAATACGGATAAAAATGGACTCAACTTTATTTTTTGTATAACTTTCCTTTTGTTCTTTTAATTAGTCTCCTTTTATAAAACTTGACATAATTGGATCAATAATTCACTTCATGAATCACTTCATAATTGACTACATATCTTTTCTAAAATAACATTCTACAATGGAATCTGGAAGGAATGGTACATATCCTTTCTCTCACATATCTTAAATTAGATTGTCAATTTAAGTTCACTTTATTTAATGTGATACACATATTACATATGTATACACATCGCTGGATGGCATGAGTTTAATTTCGTTAACGTTTTTCTTTGAGAAAATGTCGCTGTTTGTTTTAATGTGGACCCCAGGAAGAATAGTCTTCATTTCAACTGATGTGAATCCAAAAGATACAATAAACAATAAACTGTAAATGTATAAGAGGATGTCAATAGTCAGAGAGGGGTGTTAGTTTATTGGATTTATGAAATATTGGCAATAAGAGGCTATGCAAATAATAATAGTATTAACATTGTATCTTTCTTACTATTAGGAAATCTTAAGGCTGACTATGAAATTAAACAGTTTTATGGTTGTTATTACACTGCTGCAACAATAGGTAGCACTACAGTAAAGGATGTTAGGTGTTAGGCTGCATGGCATGAGTTTAATGCTGTAAAACTTCTCAATCCTAAATCTTTTACATATTGTTCACAGACAGAAACAGAATCATCTTACCTTTTTCCATATGATAGAGATGTCTCTGAAGTCTTGTTAAGATTTGATCATTTCCGTAGTGGTGACTTGTAACTATGTGGTGTACCCTGAAAGATAAGTGGAGTTTATAAAGCCACAGATGGGTGTGTTTCCATACCTGTATGAAACCTGTTTAACTGTAGACTGTGAATGCCAAAACAATATGCCAGCAGTTCATGATTTCAAGTCCCACACATTTACAGTACATTTTGTACTGTGCCAATAGAGTAGTAGAGTCCCGCCTCTTCAATGGACACCACAGAAACTTTGCTGTCTTCAACTGGGACTCGTGAAGGCAAACTTTCTGGTGTTATAACATCAGTCGTATGTCATGAGAACACAGAGGCTACTGTAGAAGCTATCAATGCTAATGGTTTAGGAGGCTAATGACTGGGTAACTTAATGTTGAAATGCAAATGGAAATTACAAAGAAAACTACTTAAGGGCATTCCAATATATCAACTATAGATCACTGCATGGCATGAGTCACTAAAATCCAGAATCAATATTAGAGGTTCCTTTTCAGAATAAAGAGGAAAAACTATGTGACACAGTGAGTAGAGGGAATGTAACTGCTTCACCTGCTTTCTTCATTGTAGAAAAAATGTACAGGGGTTAAATACTTTTGTGTTCACTTATTTTATATCATAGATTTTTATAAACAATACATAGCTTGTATGCAACTACTTTCACTTTGACAGAGTTTTTTTTTGCAAATGCTTTTCCACAAAAGCCAAATGACTGTGACAGAAAATACCAGGGACCACAGGTTAGGTTAGCAAATATATTTTGATATATAATATTTATATTCATTTTAGCACAATGACGAAATGGCATAATTTCAGTACAGTCTCATCAGACAGTTTGTGATCATCACTGCAATCACAGAGGGAGTGATTTGATGAAGTAAACATAAACAGGCTCAGCAAGGTTACAAGTCAGGTCGTGACACGTCATGCCCAGGATAAGTCTATACCTGTTTTGTATTTATCACATTTGCAAAACAAATTCCGTTCCATTCGTTTTTGTTTTTCATTAAACCTTTATTTAAAGTGGCAACTGACAGCTGTCAACCTTTTACAAGGACAACTAGGCTAAAGCACTTTAAAGTAAGCACACATACCAAACAGGCCAAGGGCAGGATTGTATGCATTGCACAGAGACAATAAAAGGAATCTTCTCAGTACTCCAAATAACAAAGTAAACAAATGTTGAGTAAAATATGTATTGAAAATAAATACAATAATTATTGCACAGGTAACATACAATGGGTGTGTGATTTCAAGCTGTAGAAAAGCGCCTATAAAAGCATAAAAGGCAAGACCATTTAATCAGTATGCTGAAGCTTTGTTATCAGTTTCTGTCATACAGCGTATCAAGTAGTTGTTCCCTCCCTTCAGTTGGTTCATCCAGATACGAACCAGACTTTGTGCTTTTTGAGTTTGGTTCCAGTTTGGCGCCTAACGACGGAAGGCAAATGTCATAAACTAAGTTCCTTTCTTTATCAGATCTGAATTGTGAAAATTGCAAAACTGTCGAAATTGTATCTGACAGCAGCAGACACATGGGAATCTCTGCTACTGTTTATCTTAATCTGTTAATCCTTTTTAACTTCAGTTGTTTATAAGTGCCTTTGCTGAATGCTATTGTGACATTTGCAACTAAGAAACATCTGTGTAAAATGTGTACTGAACTTGAGAGTCTGTACAACAAGTAGCTACAGAGCTACCAATTATACATCATTAACATGAATGTTTTGTGCTAACCACATAGTAACTAATGTACATTTTCTATTGACATGCAAATACAAAGAGCAAATGTAATGAAAAAAGACCAAATTAAATTAAACCTAGGACAGTTTACTGTATTTAAATTTCTGCCATGTATATATTTGATGATGATTAAGAAACAGTATCTTCATTAGTGTTCAGTTGTGGTCTGGATGCCAAAGGCCACAGGACCTCTGATGGTAAATCCAAGGAGAAGAACTTGCCGTGGTTTCCAGATGAATGTTTTGCAGGTTGACATTCACCTCGATCTCTGTTCACCAACATTGCATACACTCTGTAGTTTCGTACCACTCCCTTCAAAGTGAGAAGGTGCTCCTGGATCTGGATTTTTGAAATTTTCTCACATCCTCCAGTTATTGGCCAATCAGCTTTTTCTTGACTTTGTTCTAAAAGCAATTGTTCGAGGACTTTTCTGTGATATTCTATTCAGACTTGACCTTTCCAATGAAAAACAGAGGGCGAGATACTTGAACGAAGGTATGTTGGTATGTATGTTCATAAGACTGATGCATTTGCTGAATTAACTGATTCAGGTCAAAGTACATTCTCTTCTTTGTCAGGCCAGTACAGGAGGAGGGCTAACATGTGTGCTCAGGTGGATCCTTTGACATATTCTCTCTAAATGCTGTTAAATAACTGGATTCAAGAGGAATGTTCATCCTGTGTCATTAACATGATATGAGCAAAATGTAGTTGACCAGAACTGTTCTGAATATTTGCTTGAAACAGATTTCTCCATACCATGTAGTGATTTCCTGTACGCGGATTCAGTGTATTCTCTGTCAAGACAGGACAGTACTCCTACAGAAGTCTAAGCTGGATTGTTTAAGCTTCTGGATGATTTCAGCACCTTTTTGTTCATGTGCATGGTGGTGACTCTCCAACGTACTTCCTGTAGCAGTCCAAGGTGTCTCTAGTAATGTATTTCGGATCCTCTTCTCCATGCTAAGCTTTGAGTAAGTCAGATATTTATCAAAAAAATCACATTTTCTCTCTACTATCATCTGTGAGCTGTTTATTAGGGTGTTAAATCTGTAGAGTTTCTTGTCTCCAATGTGATTCCAAGACAGAGATCATAGACACTTTCTTTGTGATAACTACTCCCATGTTATGTTTTGACTGACAAGTTTGTCATAAGAATATGCAACCTGCAGGTAACAGAACAGTCCCCTGGAGTTAAAAAAATGTGAGACTTTAGTTTGACGATCGTCTTTCATTATGTTACTTCCAAGTTCTTCTTCAGCAAGTAGCTCTTCATGTTTGAATGCTTCAGTGCCTTTTTGCCAGTTGTAAGATTTCGGGATTTGTAACGAAAGCTCTTTGTTCTTCAGGTGTTCTATATGACGTGGCCAGTGTATCAGCAACAAATGAACTTGAGGATCTCTTTGCTTTGCTCCTTTGCCACATTTCTTGATGCCACCTGTTAAAACTGATGCACTCTGGAATATTTCTATGAAATCAACCTAGAAAACCTTTCTTTGTCCTCTTTAATGTCGTACCGCCGACTGGGTTCTCTTCTTTTTTCATGACTCTTTGGTTAGCATGTCTTTGACAAAACCAAGCAACTATGGAGGAACCAGGTCCAGGGTGAAAAGAAATATATGGAGCCTATGCGGTTCCTTCTGGAACCCCTTCCATTCCATACCAGAACATAACTCCCTCACCACATTCAAACCACCTTAAAGACCATCTATTCACTTTGGCCTTTTTTCATTGTAAGTGACCTTGAGGTTCCGAAAGGTGCTTATAAATTAAAGTATTAATATTATTATAATATCATTATTATTATTATTATTAATATTTGTGTAGGATATAAAAACGGCTTTTTTCTGGCTATTGCTCTCTACCCACACACTGATTACTGTGCACACAGCTGCAGCCTGTCAGTCAACAACTTCACAGGAGAATGAAAGAAGCAACACAGAAGACGAAGTAACGAAACTTTTTTCATAAAGTGATTAGGTGTGTCATCTCCTGGTGCAGTGTCCAAGGCTGGAGAATGGGGAGCTATTGGCTACTCATCTCACTAAGGTCACAGGGACCATTCACAGAGACAGACAACTACCAACACTCATCACCCAGGGTCAATTTAGAATCACCAACAACCTAACCTAAACCAGTCTTGGAGGGGAGGCATCATGCTAACCACAGAGCCACTCTGCTGCCCTCTATGGCTACTTAGAAGGAGTTATATCCAGCACACCATGTATCTAACACTTTCAAAGAGTCACACTGATTTTGTTGACTGGGGGGAGGCCTGGAGGAAGAAGATAGTCAAAAGCAATCCAAAGGTGTTGCAAGCTCAAAAGCTGGCCTGCTCTTTGACAGGGGACTCCCTGACTTGCTCAAGTGCAAGATAAATTAACACTACGAAAAGAGAAGTACAGTTTAACATGTTTTTGGCTAGGTAAACACTGCTTGAAATTGTTCCTTGTCACCTGCTGTATATTATATATAAAGTATGATCCAGACACTTTGTTTGGACTTGTAGGTGGGGTGTCAGACTGTGGCAGCATATTTCATTAAGTTTTGTCTCCCTCACTACTAAAATCAGTCGGTACACAGTCAACACAAGTCACACACGTCTTAATAAAAATAGTTAGTGTATTGTGTATATGTATTTAAATGTACTTGACTTCATGTATTCATCTAAATTATATTTGGAATGTGTTAACTGCGCATTCCATTCAATGCCAATATATTTCTGAGCATTTAACTATCGCAGGCTATATGGACCGTAAGCAAGTAAAAACTTAAGTACTTTCATCAGCATTTAAGTATAAGCAGAGGAATATATATATATTACATAACAAATGATAATAAATATCCAGAATTCCGTACAGGAGTCACAAGTGTTCAGAGCACCGAATTTACTATAGACCTGACACCTGCCATCACCCGGAAATCACGCCCTCCTGGTTCTTGCTGCGTTTGTTAAATCAAATCTCACACGAGTCGTAACAGGAATACCAATATAATGAAGGCTCTGTCTTTGTTTACTTACTTCACGTGGATTCTCTAAATCATCATGGTCCCAATACGTGCTGCAGCTACTTGTTAAAATACCGACTCACATCCACTATTCACTCTCATTCAAAACTGAAGGAAACGAACCAAAATGCACTTTCATGTTGTAACGGCCAGTTGCCTCGAGTAGTTACCGTTATACTAACAACACCGCCACCTTTTGACCACAGTTAGTTACATCAGTACAATGTGACTGTTTACACTGTGCATCACATGAAACCCTATAATCTGCCCATAACATTAACATTTCATCGAATATTAATATTATTCTGTACTACCATCTAGGAGAAAACTAAACTCTCAAAATGTGACAGTTCTAGTGCAATTTCAACATTGTAATTTTAATGGTTGTCATGCATGTAAAGATTTCATCATCCTCACAGATAATAGAACAAGGAACAAGTACACAGGGTTAGATTAAATATGTCTACGCTATGATGAATAGTGACACCCTCACATTTATTTATTTATTTATTTATTATTTATTATTTTAGCCCATGTAATTAAGATAAAATAAATAAATGAAAATAGAAGAAAAGTCTTAAAGGGTTGTGAACACACTATATTCTATTGGTTTAAAATAGAATTCTGCTTAGAGAGGACATCCTCACAAACCCAGTGACTGTGTAGGAATAAAACTATGAGGGAGACACCAAGCATCTATAACATCAGGATGGAGTATAGATCTTTAGGTGTTGAGTGAAAGACTTTACACGCTCTTCAGGCAAAGGCATATACATTTCTATCAGAGATCCCCCAAAAGCATGTGATAAACTCCAAGGTTGCTTGAATAGACCAAATTGGCGTCCTGTGCTGTTTGGTCACCAGACAAGACAATTATATGTGCGTTTGTGATGGACATTCCCACAACGCACTATTCCCACCTTTGGGTTTGGGTTGGAGCATGATGTTGTGGAGATGTCTCTTCTACAGCAGGCCTGGACAACTTTTAAAAGTGAAGTTATAGTGAATGGAGCAAACATAACTGGAAATCCTGGAGGACAATCCAAGTTGTCTGAAAAAAGAACTATTATGTGGGAGAAGATTTATTGTCCAGCCCAACATTACTCAAATATTCAGGAAGTCAAAGCCCAGAAATTGATTGAATTAGAACATTTGTGGCTGAATCTAAAAAGGGTCTGTTGACCATGATTCCCTGTGAAACTGGACAGTTTCTAAATTGCAGCATCCAGGTGTCTGATTGAGACATCCCCACAAAGGCCAAAAGTGCAAAAATACTTATGAATCAAGTATTTTATATTAATGATGTTTAATTAAGCATCATCGTATGAATATACTTTCACTTGACATTGGAGCCCCACTCTTGTAAATACTTTTGTCAAAAAAGCCAAATGACTTTGACAGAAACCACCAGGGACCACAGGTTGGTTACATATTTATTTTAATACATAATATTTATATTCATTTTAGCACAATGACAACTGCATGATTATAAGTACAAATCAAAATGAATTTCTTTCATTCTTTCTGTTATTTCATTAGTATTTCAAAGTCCCTCCACCATTGAGATATATATTAATAGATGTAATATAGAGCACTGAAACATAATTAGACTTTTCAATTGCTCCTCTGCAAAAACCTCACACCTACACACCCATGCATGCTAGCTCTAATCGTCTTGAGGAATGTATAACTGTATAAACATACGTAACAATCTTCCTGTGGTAGTTAAAAAGACTTAAAATAATTAATCGCTGCACAATTTCAGCGGAATTGATTAACAAAACATTCAGTATTCCCAGCGTTACCAGTAACCCTTTGTCAACTGCATCTCACCATTGTACAGCATTCTTCTGCAACATCAAAAAAGTGCCTGTAACTAAATGTAGATGTGAAAGTATGAACCTACATATTTGCTCCACTCACATGTCTACATTTTGTCTTACCCTAAAATTATTTTTCACTACTTAACACTACTCTACCCAGCACTCATGAAATAGCGTCTCAATCTATCACTTCCTCCTTTGTTCATTAAACAATGGAAAATAAATAAAAGTAGAGAGCCTCAAGTGTTTGATATTAAAAGACTTTTACATTAAAAACCAGTACATTAAAAATAAAAAAAAATAAAAAATTCTGCCATTCATAAGCTAACAAAATCATCATCTGCTACAAGATTTAGCAATTTAGCTTATATTAGCAAGGGCAAAACAATGACAAATGTTTTCTAATTGAACTATTAAACTCAATAAGCCCACCTCTACTGCTAACTGTAAAACGGATAGATGTGAGCATGTGTAGCTTTATTGAAGTAAATAAAAAGTTACTGAGTCATTTGTGCAGGAGATTATTTGAACCAATTCATTCTAGTTAATATTTATTTTCATTGCATATTTATTCATGTAATATTGATGCTTACCATCCAATGATGGTTATCAGTTGCATTTTCCCCATAGGATAAAGGATTTTCAGTGAGTGTAATTAAATTACCACTCTGGTAAAACAAACAAAGAAACAACTCTATATATATATACACACACATTCTGAAATTTGTTTTATAAGGCTACAATCCACAAATTATGGGTCAACGTTCATGATTTTGGTGCAATGTGCAAGCGACAGCATGTCTCATATGAAGAAAATGACAGATTTATGACGGCTTTCCGCTTTTGAAAGTCTGAATAAAATCATGTTACAAGTAGTGGTCACAACTCTGGGTGGGTGTTGCTCAGTGAGTAGGGCACCTGTCCCATGTACTAAGACTACAGTCCCACTGCAGGTGGCCCTGATTCGAATCCCGCACGAAATGCCCTTTTTTAATGAGAAAAAAAAAAAAAAAGCAGAGACACGTTGATCAAATACGACATAGTATGTCACATTTCAGTTAATACAATTATATGATATCTTCTTTTAATTTGTGAAATACATCACCCAGAGCTGAAAAAACATAAAAGAAAACATGAACTAGAACATATCGATGCATCGTATTAGCTAACAATGGTACCAATGGTATCATCCATTGATTGTTCGAAAAAAATAATAAAAAACTAACATCAAGCAGTTGTAAGTTTGTCAAACACTACTTCCAAACTACCATACATTTGCTAACACAGTGAGTCCACTGCCTTCTAAAACTTTAAGAGAAAAAAGTAAAATAAAAGTCACTTGGTCACATACAACAGCATTCTCAAGCGATGTTCAAGAAGCACTTGAAATAAAAGAACAAAACAGAAAAACAAAAATTAAATCCCAAAATTCTGTGAGTACATCTGCCTCCTTTGCCTGATAAAATGCTCCTGGTTTGTGATTGATGCCATGGTCCCACTGTGTGTTTAATAGCTAAAGCTGTAGGAGGGCAGCCACCGCTTCACTGGGGTCTGGCCTAGCGCAGACTGGTCTGGACACTGAGGAGAAAATAAACAATGTCAATGTTGCAGTTAAATAAATGGTACAAAATATTTCATCTGGCTTATGTTTGTCAATGTAAAGTTGAGGATGATAGTATGAACAAACCTTTTGATCTTTCTTTAATCCAAAATGTTAATCTCACATTGGTGTTATAAATCATGGGATCACCAGTATCATCATTATTCTTAAAAAACAGGTTGTAAGATATTGCATGAGTGAAAAAAAAAATTAATTTAGAAAAATTATAGTACCTTTTCATAGAGAATGAACAGATTTAAATGACAGACCAATTTAAATTAGCTTTAAGACTCGAGAATTGCTTTAATTTTCTGCCATGTATATATTTAATGATGGTTAAGAAACAGTATCTTACCATTGTGTTCAGTTTTGGTCTGGATGCGAAAGGCCACAGGACCTCTGATGGTAAATCCAAGGTAGAAGAACACTTGCCGTGGTTTCCAGAGGCTGTTTTGCAGGTTGACATTCACCTCGATCTCTGTGTCACCAACAGTTGCATACACTCTGTAGTTTCGTACCACCCCTTCAACAGTGAGAAGGTGCTCCTGGACCTTGGGATTTTTGAAGATATCCTCATTCTTCCAGGTACTGCTCCAATCTGGTACAGTTTGCTGACTTTGCTCACATAATTGTTCGAGAACTTTTCTGTGAACAGTCCTATTCAGATCTCGATCTTTTCCAATGAAAAACAGAGGGCGAAGATACCTGAACAAAAGTATTTCTGGTATGTATGTTCATAAGACTGATGCATTTGCTGAATTAACTGATTCAGGTCAAAGGTACATTTCTCGTCTTTGTCAGGCCAGTACAGGAGGAGGGCTAACATGTGCTGCTCAGGGGGATCCTTTGGACTCAGGGGCATTTTCTTTCCAAATCCCTTTGGCAACCTACATTCAGAGGAAGTTGAAGCTGTTCCTGAATCTTTGCTTGAACAGATTTCTCCATACGCGTTATGATTCCTTTAGCTCTGATTTAGTGTATTCTCTGTCAAGACAGGACAGTACTCCCACAGCACCTCTCGCGTTGGTGGTGACTCTCCAACATAATTCCTGTAGCAGTCCAAGGTGTCTCTAGTAATGTATTCAGGATCCTCTTTCTCCATGCTAAGCTTTGAGTAAGTCAGATATTATCAAAAAAATCACATTTTCTCTCTACCTCATCTCTCAGCTGTTTATTAGAGTGTTAAATCTGTAGAGTTTCTTGTGTCCAAGTGATTCCAAGACAGAGATCATAGACACTTTCTTCGTGAGAACTTCTCTCCATGTTATGTTTCTTCTACAAGTTTGTCATACAGAGCATTGCAAACCTGAAGGTAACCAACTGTCCTCTGGAGTTATAAAGATGGAGACTTAGTTTGGTGATCATTGTTCAGTTTTACTCAGCTTCTTCTCAGCAAGTTCCTCTTCATGTTTGAATGCTGCAATTGCCTTTTCGGCCAGTTGCAAGATTTCGAGTTGGGTAGAAGGCGCATTGTTATTCAGGTGGTTCTTTGGACTTGGCCCAGTGTATCAGCAACAAATGAACTTTGGGGATCTCTTTGTTTTGCTCTCTTTGCCCACATTTCTGCCAGATTGTAGTCTTTCAGTTCGATGTAATAAAAACGAGCTAGTGCTTGTGGAAAAAAAGCATTTTGATCAAATCTCTTTGACGCCACCTTTAAAACTGATGCGCTCTGGATATTTTCTTCCATCTTTTGAATGTCTAGAATCAGCGTAGAAAACCTTTCTTGTTCCTCTTTAATGTGGGTTTTCTTCTTTTTTCATCACTCTTTTGGTTAGCATGTCTTTGACAAAACCAAGCAACCACGGAGGAACCTCATCTTTGCAAAACAGGTCAAGAAGTTTCTTGCTGTGTCACTTCTAGTCACTCCTGCTTGTCCATCATATCAATACAACACTGTGCTATCAAAGGTGAACCATGCGGACAATTCTTTCAGATCTTATATCTTGCTGGAAGGTGACGATGAGGTGAGTAAAAGGCTTCATTAGGTGTTCCAGTGAAAGGTATCGATCGATGTTGTCATGGTGTTTGAGGAAGTCTCGCACTGAGACTCAGGAGATATGAACCTGGGACATAGCATTCAAAGGGATAGGAAGGCAGCAAGCTGAGTCTTCAGTGGTTTATTTGTTTTCCTGATTGTGATAAATATCTCACATGCCTTTTCGATGTAATCCTGGAGAAATTTGTTGCAATATGTTAAAACCATGAAATAGTTTGCATCTTTCACCGTATCTTCTGCTAAGTTCTTCCTTTTTCTCATTGAATTGTTGCTTCTCTTTGTCTGAGGTACCTTCTGTAGTACGACATGGTCACTCTCTAGAACTGCATCTTTTCTCACACAGCTGAGTAAACACCACAGGCCTGTAGGTGACTAACTTCTGTTGAGCAGTTATCATCATCATAATGCTGTGTTGGAGATCATCCAAGATCTGCTCATCATCCAGTAACAGTAACACGGTGTTCTGGTGGCCTTGATTCCGCTGTGAAAAGAAGGACCACATCTTTGGCAACATTTGTAATGTCTGGGGCTGAACCTCTTAAAACAGCACACCTCAAGGTTTTCCTCAGTCCACAGCACATGCATGGCTGTTGTAGTTCCTCCACATCTGTTGGTGAAACAGTTTAACAGCTGATATTCCAGGGAACTTTGCTTTTTCTGAATTTCTTCCTTGAGCGCTTGATATCCATCTCGTTTAATGAAAGGGTTCCAGTGCATTTGACGCTGCCTGTTCACTAAGTGAAAGTTAACCATTGGGGGGAGCTCCTCTGTAAAAGTTTGCCTGTGTTTCCTCAACAAAGTTTGGATCATATAACTTTCCTTCAAACTCATTTGCATGAAGAACATCCAACAGTGAGAAGGAATCTCTGAATGTGCTGCCCACATATATTTCCCCACGTTTAGCAGTGGACAGGGCTGGTCCGTTTGCCATCTCAGGTTGTTAGTGTCCTTAATAAACATTAAAAAACAAAAAAGAAAAAGTCATTTTGTACTTTGCTAATAGAGTATAAGTCCCGCCCCTCCAGTGAACACCACAGAACCTTTGCTGTCCTCCTTTTACATGTTGTTTACAGACAGAAACAGAATCGTCTTACCTTTTTCCATATGATACAGATGTCTCTGAAGTCTTGTAAAGATTTGATATCTCTGTATTGGTGATTTGTACTATGTGGTATGCCCTGAAAGATAAGTGGAGTTTATAAAGCCACTGATGGGTGTGATTCCCTACCTGAGTGATTCCATTCCTGTCAGAAAGTCTGTCATTTTGTATTGGCTAAAAAGAGTATAAGTCCATCTCTTCAGTGACACCACAGACCTTTGCTTCTTCAACTGGACTTGTGAAGACTTAATGGATGTGTTCAGGTGTAACATCAACTGTACGTCATGAGAACACAGAGGCTCTGTAGAAGCTATCAGGCTAATGATTGAGTAACTTCATCTTGGAAATGCAAATAGAGACAAAGACAATTATTCAAGGGCATTCCAATATATCAACTAAAGATCGCTGCATGGCATGATTTTAATTTCACTGTGTATATTTATTTCACGTAAATCAGAATAAAAAAATAGGGCTATTGTTTACACTTTAAACTGAATGACGCATGCTAAAACATCAGGAAGAAGCGGTAATGAAAATGTATGGAATGTGACAGAAAGAGTTTAACTCTGCTGTCAAGTTTTACTGAATACGTTGAGCCGTGTACGTACAGTACAGCATTATACTACTATTAACGACTTGGTTTTCATTACCAGTTTACATTGCACAAACACATAAACAACTATTTGAATCATAATGCAAGTAAAGTTATCTTTGTGTGGAAACCTAACAATGCATCCTTCTCACAGATTTAAAGGCTAACCTGTTTGTCAGGTTCCATCAGAGGTGATTAAACTGGTAGTATCTGTTATGGAAATTGTTGTAAAATAAAACTGAGAATTCATCAGAAGGTTTCCTGTAGTTTTTTCATGCAAGAAGGGAGGAGTTCAACAGGTGTGTAATAGTGTACACATATAGCATAAAGTAAAGTCACTCAGTGGATACATGGAATTCAATGAATCATGAGACTGGCTGTTAGCACAAAATGAACTGGAGCAAACATTGTATAAAATACGGATAAAAATGGACTCAACTTTATTTTTTGTATAACTTTCCCTTTGTTCTTTTAATTAGTCTCCTTTTATAAAACTTGACATAATTGGATCAATAATTCACTTCATGAATCACTTCATAATTGACTACATATCTTTTCTAAAATAACATTCTACAATGGAATCTGGAAGGAATGGTACATATCCTTTCTCTCACATATCTTAAATTAGATTGTCAATTTAAGTTCACTTTATTTAATGTGATACACAATACATATGTATACACATCGCTGGATGGCATGAGTTTAATTTCGTTAACGTTTCTTTGAGAAAATGTCGCTGTTTGTTTTAATGTGGACCCCAGGAAGAATAGTCTTCATTTCACTGATGTGAATCCAAAAGATACAATAAACATAAACTGTAAATGTATAAGAGGATGTCAATAGTCAGAGAGGGGTGTTAGTTTATTGGATTTATGAATATTGGCAATAGAGGCTATGCAAATAATAATAGTATTAACATTGTATCTTTCTTACTATAGGAAATCTTAAGGCTGACTATGAAATTAAACAGTTTATGTTGTTATTACACTGCTGCAACAATAGGTAGCACTACAGTAAAGGATGTTAGTGTTAGGCTGCATGGCATGAGTTTAATGCTGTAAAACTTCTCAATCCTAAATCTTTTACATATTGTTCACAGACAGAACAGAATCATCTTACCTTTTTCCATATGATAGAGATGTCTCTGAAGTCTTGTTAAATTGATCATTTCCGTAGTGGTGACTTGTAACTATTGGTTACCCTGAAAGATAAGTGGAGTTTATAAAGCCACAGATGGTGTGTTTCCATACCTGTATGAAACCTGTTTAACTGTAGACTGTGAATGCCAAAACAATATGCCAGCAGTTCATGATTCAAGTCCCACACATTTACAGTACATTTTGTACTGTGCCAATAGAGTAGTAGAGTCCCGCCTCTTCAATGGACACCACAGAAACTTTGCTGTCTTCAACTGGGACTCGTGAAGACAAACTTTCGGTGTTATAACATCAGTCGTATGTCAGGAGAACACAGAGGCTACGTAGAGCTATCAATGCTAATGGTTTAGGAGGCTAATGACTGGGTAACTTAATGTTGAAATGCAAATGGAAATTACAAAGAAAACTACTTAAGGGCATTCCAGTATATCAGCTATAGATCACTGCATGGTATGACTTTAATTCATGTGTATCTTTATTTCACACAAATCAAGGCTGAAAACTTCAGGACTATGTTTTGACCCTTTAAACTGAATGATGCATGATAAAACATTAAAGTAAATCCATTGTGTAGATTTCACAAGAATATTGAAATAGGGAGTATGAGACTTTCTCTAGCAATTGTATTTTTCTGTAAATGTATAAGAGGATGTCCATGTCGAGAGTGGTGTAGTTTATTGGATTTATAAATATTGTTGATAATAAAAAAAAAAATATCTTCTTACAGTTACTTCATGTTGTATCTTTCTTCCTATAAAGCAATATAAAGGCTGACTATGAAATTAACTGTTTTATAATTGATATACACTGCTGAAACAATAGGTGGCACTACAATAATCGATGTTCGTGTTAGGTTAAAAAGGAGTGAGAAGAAAAATGGATTATGGAGGATGTGACAGAAAGATTAAACTGCCGTCAAGTTTTACTAAATATGTTGACCCGTGTTCAGAAAACAGTATTACTACTACCATTAACTGACTCAGTTTTCATCACCAGTTTACATTGCACAAACACACAAACAACTATTTTAATCATGTGCAAGTGAATTATCTTTGTGTGGAAACCTAACAATGCACTCCTTCCTCACAGATTTAAAGCTAACCTGTTTGTCAGGTTCCATCAGAGGGATTAACTGATAGTATCTGTTACGGAAATTTTGTAAAATAGAAACTGAGAATTCATCAGAAGGTTTCCTGTAGTTTATTCTGCAAGAAGGGAGGATTCAACAGGTTGTAATAGTGTACACATATAGCATAAAGTAAAGTCACTCAGTGGATACATGGAATTCATGAATCATGAGACTGGCTGTTAGCACAAAATGAACTGGAGCAAACATTGTATAAAATACGGATAAAAATGGACTCAACTTATTTTTTGTATAACTTTCCTTTTGTTCTTTTAATTAGTCTCCTTTTATAAAACTTGACATAATTGATCAATAATTCACTTCATGAATCACTTCATAATTGACTACATATCTTTTCTAAAATAACATTCTACAATGGAATCTGGAAGGAATGGTACATATCCTTCTCTCACATATCTTAAATTAGATTGTCAATTTAAGTTCACTTATTTAATGTGATACACATATTACATATGTACACATCGCTGGATGGCATGAGTTTAATTTCGTTAACGTTTTTCTTTGAGAAAATGTCGCTGTTTGTTTTAATGTGGACCCCAGGAAGAATAGTCTTCATTTCAACTGATGTGATCCAAAGATACAATAAACAATAAACTGTAAATGTAAGAGGATGTCAATAGTCAGAGAGGTGTTAGTTTATTGGATTTATGAATATTGGCAATAAGAGGCTATGCAAATAATAATAGTATTAACATTGTATCTTTCTTACTATTAGGAAATCTAAGGCTGACTATGAAATTAAACAGTTTTATGGTTTTATTACACTGCTGCAACAATAGGTAGCACTACAGTAAAGGATGTTAGGTGTTAGGCTGCATGGCATGATTTAATGCTGTAAACTTCTCAATCCTAAATCTTTTACATATTGTTCACAGACAGAAACAGAATCATCTACCTTTTTCCATATGAAGAGATGTCTCTGAGTCTTGTTAAGATTTGATCATTTCCGTAGTGGTGACTTGTAACTATGTGGTGTACCCTGAAAGATAAGTGGAGTTATAAAGCCACAGATGGGTGTGTTTCCATACTGTATGAATCCTGTTTAACCGTAGACTGTGAATGCCAAAACAATATGCAAGCAGTTCATGATTTCAAGTCCCACACATTTACAGTACATTTTGTACTGTGCAAATAGAGTAGTACAGTCCCGCCTCTCCAAAGGACACCACAGAAACTTTGCTGTCTTCAACTGGGACTCGTGAAGACAAACTTTCTGGTGTCATGAGAACACAGAGGCTACTGTAGAAGCTATCAAGGCTAATGGTTTAGGAGGCTAATGACTGGATAACTTAATGTTGAAATGCAATGAAATTACAAAAACTACTTAAGGGCATTCCAATATATCAACTATAGATCACTGCATGGCATGAGTCACTAAAATCCAGAATCAATATAGAGGTTCCTTTTCAGAATAAAGAGGAAAAACTATGTGACACAGTGAGTAGAGGGAATGTAACTGCTTCACCTGCTTTCTTCATTGTAGAAAAAATGTACAGGGGTTAAATACTTTTGTGTTCACTTATTTTATATCATAGATTTTTGATTAAACAACATTAGCTTGTATGCATCTACTTTCACTTTGACAGAGTTTTTTTTATTGCAAATGCTTTTCCACAAAAGCCAAATGACTGTGACAGAAAATACCAGGGACCACAGGTTAGGTTAGCAAATATATTTTGATATATAATATTTATATTCATTTTAGCACAATGACGAAATGGCATAATTTCAGTACAGTCTCATCAGACAGTTTGTGATCATCACTGCAATCACAGAGGGAGTGATTTGATGAAGTAAACATAAACAGGCTCAGCAAGGTTACAAGTCAGGTCGTGACACGTCATGCCCAGGATAAGTCTATACCTGTTTTGTATTTATCACATTTGCAAAACAAATTCCGTTCCATTCGTTTTTGTTTTTCATTAAACCTTTATTTAAAGTGGCAACTGACAGCTGTCAACCTTTTACAAGGACAACTAGGCTAAAGCACTTTAAAGTAAGCACACATACCAAACAGGCCAAGGGCAGGATTGTATGCATTGCACAGAGACAATAAAAGGAATCTTCTCAGATACTCCAAAAACAAAGTAAACAAATGTGAGTAAAATTATGTATTGAAAATAAATACAAATAATTATTGCACAGGAACATACAATGGGTGTGTGATTTCAAGCTGTAGAAAAGCGCCATATAAAAGCATATAAAGGCAAGACCATTTATACAGTATGCTGAAGCTTTGTTATCAGTTCTCATACAGCGTTCAAGTAGTTGTTTCCCTCACCTTCATTGGTGTCATCCAGATACGAACCAGACTTTGTGCTTTTTGAGTTTGTTCCAGTTTGGCGCCTAACGACGGAAGGCAAATGTCATAAACTAAGTTCCTTTCTTTATCAGATCTGAATTGTGAAAATTGCAAAACTGTCGAAATTGTATCTGACAGCGCAGACACATGGGAATCTCTGCTACTGTTTCATCTTAACCTGGTAATCCTTTTAACTTCAGTTGTTATAAGTGCCTTTGCTGAATGCTATTGTGACATTTTGCAACTAAAGAAACATCTTGTAGTAAAGATGTGTACTGAACTTGAGAGTCTGTGACAACAAGTGCTACAAGCTACCAATTATACATCATTACATGAATGTTTGTGCAACTCACATAGTAACTAATGTACATTTTCTATCTGACATGCAAATACAAAGAGCAAATGTAATGAAAAAAGCAAATTACAATTAAACCTAGGACAGTTTACTGTATTTAATTTCTGCCAGTATATATTTAATGATGGTTAAGAAACATATCTTACCATTGTGTTCAGTTGTGGTTGGATGCCAAAGCACAGGACCTCTGATGGTAAATCCAAGGTAGAAGAACTTGCGTGGTTCCAAGACTGTTTTGCAGGTTGACATTCACCTCGATCTCTGTGCACCAACAGTTGCATACACTCTGTATTTCGTACCACCCCTTCAACAGTGAGAAGGTGCTCCTGGATCCTGGGATTTGAAAATTCCACTCCCATATTCGTTGGATGACATCCACAAACGCATTCCCCCTTTGGGTTGGGTTGAGCATGTTTGTGAGTCTCTTCACAGCGCCTGACACTTTTAAAGTGAAGTATAGTGAGAGCAAATAATGGAAATCTGGAGGACAACAAGTATGTTAAAAAAGAACTATGATTGGAGAGATTTATGTCACCCACATACTCAAATTTAGGAATCAACCAGAAATGTTGAATAGAATTTGTGGCTGAATCTAAAGGCTGTTGACACATGATCCTGTGAAATGACAGTTTTCTAATTGAGATCCAGTGCTGATTGAGACATCCCCACACAAAGTGCCAAGTGCAAAAATATATGAATTCAGTATTTATTTAATATGTTATTAAATCATCGTAAATATCTTTCCTTTGACATGAGCCCCACTCTGTAAATACTTGTCAAAGCCAATGACTTGCAGAAACCACAGGGACCACAGTTGGTTAACATTTTTATACATATATTTATATTCATTTAGCACAGACAAACTGCATATTTAAGTAAAATCAAAAATGAATTTTCTTTCATTCTTTCTGTTATTTTGTATATTTCAAGTCCATCCACCATTGAAAATTTATAATGTATAAGAGTACTGAACATAATAGACATTCATTGCTGTCTGACACTCTGCAAAAACCTCACACCTACAACCCGTGCATGCTACTTATGTCTTGCAGACGTATAACTGTATAAACATGCGAACATCTCTGTGGTATTAAAGACAAAAATTCATACGCAAACTTCGTCTGAATTGATTAACAAAACATTCAGATTCCCAACGTTACCAAACCTTTTGTCACTGCATCTCACATGTACACATCTCTGCAACATCAAAAATGCGCTGTAACTAAATGTATGGAAAGTATGAACCTACATATTTTGCTCCACTCAATGCTACATTTGTCTACCTAAATTTTTCACTACTAACATACTCTACCACCATGACATGGTCTCATCATCACTCCTCTTTGTTCATTAAAATTGAAAATAAATAAAAGTAGAGAGCTCATGTTGATTTAAAAGACTTTACATTAAAAACCAGTACATTAAAATAAAAAAAATAAAAAATTCTGCCATTCATACTAACAAACATTCGCTACAAGATTAGCAATTAGCTTATATTAGAAGGCAAAACATGACAATGTTTTATTGATAATTAAACTCAATAAGCCCACCTCTCTGCTAACGTAACTGATGATGAGCATGTGCTTTATTGAGTAATAAAAAGTATGATCATTTGTGCGAATATTTGAACAATCATTCTAGTTAATATTATTTTTCAATGCATATTTATTCATTAATTTATGCTTACCTATCAATATGGTTACATGCATTTCCCAGGATAAAGGATTTTCAAGTGTATAGAATTACCTTGTAACAAAAGAAACAAACCTATAATATATACACCACATTGAATTGTTTATAAGGTACAATCCACAATTAGTCAACGTTATGATTTGGTGCAATGTCAGCGACAGCATGTCTTGAGAAAATGACAGATTTATGACGCTTCCCTTTTGAAAGTCTGATAATCATGTTACAATTGTACAATCTGGGTGGTTGTTGCTCAGTGAGTAGGGACTGTCCCAGTATAAACTACAGTCCTCACTGCGTGCCCTGATTCGAATCCCCACGAAATCCCTTTTTTAATGAGAAAAAAAAAAAAAAAAGCGAGACAGTTATCAAATACACATATATTCACATTTCGTATACAATTATAGATATTTCTTAATTTGTGAAATACATACCCGGCTGAAAAAAAAAAAGAATACATGACTAAATATCGATGCATCGATTGCTAACAATGGTACAATGGTTCATCCCATGTTAGTTCGAAAAAAATAATAAAACTACATAACAGTTGTAAGTTTGCAAAGCTACTTCCAAATACCTACATTTGAACCAGTGGCACTGCCTTTAAACTTTAAGAGAGAAAAAGTAAAAAAAAGTCACTGGCACATACAACAGCATCTCAGCTGAGTTCAAGAAGATTGAAATAAAAGAACAAAACAAAAAACAAAAATTAACCCAAATTCTTGATACATTGCCCCCTTGCTGATAAAATGCTCCTGTTTGGTGATGCCATGTCCACTGTGTTTAATAGCTAAAGCTGTAGGAGGCACCACGCTTCACTTGGTGCCTAGCAGATGGTTGACTGGGAAATAAACATGCATGTTCAGTTAATAAATGTACAAAATATTCATCTGCTTTGTTGTCAATGTAAAGTGAGATAATATGAACAACTTAACTTTGATCTTCTTTACAAAATGTTATCTCACATTGGTTTATAATCATGGGTACCATATCATCATTATTCTAAAAACAGTTGTAGTATGCATATGAAAAAAAAAATTAATTTAGAAGATTATAGTACTTTCATTGAAATGAACGATTTAATGACAGACCATTTAAATTACTTAAGATCAGAATTGCTTATTTCTGCCATGTATTTAATGATGGTTAAGAAACTATCTTACATTGTGTTCATTTGGTCTGTGCGAAAGCCACAGACCTCTGATGTAATCAAGGTAGAAGAACATTGCCTGGTTCCAGAGGCTGTTTGCAGTTGACATTCACCTCGATCTCTGTGTCACAACGTTGCATACACCTTGTTTCTACACCCTTCACAGTGAGAAGGTGCTCCTGACCCGGATTTTTGAAATTGCCATCTTCAGTGTTGCTCCAATCTGTACAGTTTTCTGACTTTGCTCACACAGTTGTTCGAGATTTGTGAACATATCTGATCTGTCCTTTTCAATGAAACGAGGAAAACTGAACAAAGTATTTCTTGAGTTCAAAGATGATGCATTTCTGATTAATGATTCGGTCAAAGGTAATTCTCTTCTTGTCGCCATACAGGAGAGGTACATGTGCGCTCAGGATCCTTTGGATCACGCATTTTCTCCAAATCCCTTTGCACCTACATTTCAGAGGAGTTGGCTGTTCCTAATCTTTGTTGAACATTTCTCCATACCGCGTTATGATTTCTTTATCTGATTTAGTTATTCTCTGTCAAGACAGAAGTACTCCCACAGACCTTCTGCGTTGGTGTGATCTCCACATAATTCTGTCATCCAAGGTTCCTTAGTTTGATCCTCTTTCTCATGCTAAGCTTGAGTAAGTCGAATATAAAAATCACATTTTCTCTCTACTATCTTCGGCTTTTATTAGAGTGTAAATCTGTAAGTTTTTGTGTCCAAGTGATTCAAGACAGAGATCATAGACACTTTCTCGTGAGAACTTCCTCATGTATTTTCTCTACAAGTTTGTCATACAGAGCATTGCAAACCTGAGTAACAAACTGTCCTGAGTATAAGATGTGAGACTTTGTTGGTGATCATTGTTCAGTTTTACCTCACTTCCTTTCACAGTTCTCTCTGTTTGAATGCTGAATTGCCTTTTCCAGTTGCAAATTCGAGTTGGGTAGAAGGCATTGTACAGGTGTTCTTATGACTGCCAGTGTACACAACAAATGAACTTTGGGGATCCTTTGTTTTCTGTCTTTGCCCCGTTTCTGCCAGATGTAGTCTTGAGTTCGTAATAAAAACGAGCAAGTGTTGTGGAAAAAGCATTTGATCAATTCTTGATCATCTTAAACTGTGCACTCTGTGTTCCCTCATCTTTGAGCAAAACCTGAAACTTTCTTATCCTCTTTAATTGGATTTCTTTTTTTTCATTACTCTTTGGTTAGAGTCTTTGACAAAACAAGCCACAGACTCATCTTGCAAACAGTCAGAATTTGCTGTGTCACTTCTAGTCACCTGCTTGTACATTCATAAACATGTGCTACAAAGGTGAACCATGGGACAATTCTTCAGATCTATACTTGCTGGAAGTGACGTGAGTGGTAAAAGGCTATTAGTTCAGTGAAGTACGACGGTTGTCTGGTGTTTGAGAAGTCTCTGCACTGAGCCCAGAGTTAACCTGGAATGCATCAGAGGGATAGGAAGCACAAGCGATCTCAGTGGTTTTTTGTTTCCTGTTGTGATAATTCTCACATCCTTCGATGTAATCGGAGAATTGTTTGCAATATGTTAAACATGAAATTTTGATTTTACGTATCTCTGCAAGTTCTTTCTCATTGAATGTTGTTCTCTTGTTGAGAGTACCTTCTTAGTAACAGTCACTCTCTGAACTGCATCTTTTCTCCACAGTATAAAACCACCACGCTGTAGGGACTAACTTGTGAGCATTTCATCATCTATCTGTGTTGGAGATCATCCAATTGCTATCACAGAACAGTAACACGTGTCTGGCCTGATTTCTGTGTGAAAGAAGGACCACACTTTGGCAACATTTGTAATGCTGGCTGAACTTAAAACGCACACCTCAGTTCCCAAGTCCACAGACTGCAGGCTGTTGTAGTTAATCGTGGTGAACGTTTAACAGCTGATATAGGGATTTGTTTTTCTGATTTTCTTGAGCGCTTGATTCCATCTGTTATGAAGGTCATCCATTGACGCTGCCTGTACTAAGTGAAAGTTAACCATGGGGACCCTCTGTAAAAGTTTGCCTGTCTTCTCACAAATTGATAATAACCTCTTCAACTCATTTGCATGAGACACTAACTGAGAAGGAATCTAATGTCTGCCCACATATATTCCCCACCGTCACAGTGACGGTGTCGTTTGCATCTCAGTTCGTCTTATAAACATTAAAAACAGAAAAGTCATTGTATTGCAATAAGAGTATAGTCCCCTACATGATCACCACAGATTATCTGCTTCATTTTTGTAAGACAGAAATATACCTTTTCCATATGTACAGATCCTAGTCTTGTAAAGATTATATCTCTGTATTGTGATTTTAACTAGTGTAGCCCTGAAATAATGAGTTATAAACCACTGATGTTATTCCTACCTGATGATTCCATTCTGTCAGAAAGTCTTATTTTGTATTGTATAAGATAAGTCATCTTCATGACACCACAGACCTTGCTGTCTTCAACTGGATGTGAAGATTATGATGTGTTGGTTGAATCCTTACTCATGAGACACAGGGCTATAGAACTACAAGGCATGATGAGTACTATCTTGAAATGAAATAGAACAAAGAAATTATTCAGGCATCCAATATCACAAGATCGCTGCAGGCATGATTTTATTTCACTGTGTAATTTATTTCAGAAAAAGAATAAAAAAAGGGGATTGTTTTACACTTTTAACGAATACAGCAAACATCAGAAGAAGCTGGAGAATGTATGAATGTACAGAGATTTAATTGCTGTCATTTGAATACGTTGAGCCGTGACGTCTACGCTTATATATTTACTGACTTGGTTTCATTACATTACATGCACAAACACATAAAACATTAATCAAAGCAAGAAAGTTATCTTTGTGTGGAACCTAACATGCATTCCTTCTCAGTTTAAGCTAACCGTTGTCAGGTTCCTCAAGTGATAAACTGGATATCTGTTAGAATTGTTGTAAAAAAAACTGAGAATTCATCAAGTTTCCTGTATTTTATTCATGCAAGAGGGAGAGTTCAACAGTGTGTAATAGTGTACACATATAGCATTAAAGTAAAGTCACAGTGGATACATGGAATTCAATGAATCAACTGGCTGTTAGACAAAATGACTGGACAACATGTATAATAGGATAAAAATGGATCAACTTATTTTTTATAACTTCCCTTTGTCTTATAGTCCCTTTATAAAACTTGACATAATTGGATCATAATTACTCATGAATCACTTTATGATAATATCTTTCTAAAATAACATTCTACAATGGAATTGAAGGAATGGTACATTCCTTTCTCTCAAATCTAAATTAATGTCAATTAAGTCACTTTATTAATGTGATACATATTAATATGTACACATCGTGGATGGCTGATTAATTTCGTTACGTTTTTCTTAAAAATGTCGTTGTTTTAAGTGGCCGAAGATATCTTCATTTCAACTGATGTGAATCAAGATACAAAACAAAACTGTAATGTATAAGGTGTCATATCGAGGGGGTGTTATTTTTGGTTTATGAATATGGCAATAGAGCTATCAATATAATAGTATTAACATTGATTTCTACATTAGGAATCTTAGCGCTATGAAATTAAAGTTTTAGGTTGTTATTCTGCTGCAACATATAGCACTACATAAAGGTGTAGGTGTTGGCATGTGGTTAATGCTGTAAATTTCATCCAATCTTTTACATATTGTTCACGACAGAAACAAATCATCTACTTTTCCATATGATAAAGTCTCGAATCTTGTTAAATTTGATCATTCTAGTGGTGATTAACTATTGTTACCTAAAGATAATGAGTTTATAAGCCACAGATGGGTGTGTTCCATACCTGTATGAACCTGTTAACTGTAACGTGATGCAAAATATGCAGCGTTCATGATTTCAATCCCACACATTACAGTAATTTTGTACTGTCAATGAGTATAGAGTCCGCTCTTCATGACACCAAGAACTTGCTGTCTTCAACTGGATCGTGAGACAAACTTCCGGTTATAACATCAGTCGTATGTCGAGAACACAAGGCTACTGTAGAAGTATCATCGGTTAGGAGGCTAATACTGGGTACTTAAGTAAATGCAATGAAATACAAGAAACTACTTAAGGGCATTCCTAATCAGCTATAGTCACTGCATGGTATGACTTATTCACTGTGTATCTTATTCCACAACAGCTGAAAACTTCAGGATATTGTTTGACCCTTAAACTGAATGATGTATAAAACATAAGTAAATCCATTGTGTGATTTCACAAATGTATAATATTAAAATAGGAGTATGAACTTTCTCTGAGTACTTGTATTTTAGTAAATGTTAGAGGTGTCTAGTCAGAGATGGGTGGTTTATGGATTATGAAATTTGTGTAATATAAAAAAAAATTTCTTACAGTACTTCAATTTGTATCTTTTCCTATAAGCAATATAAAGGCTGACTATGAATTAATGTTTTATAATGATATACACTGCTGAAACAATAGGTGGACTACAATAATCGATGTTCGTGTTAGGTTAAAAAAAGTGAGAAAAAAATGGATTATGGAGGTGTGACAGAAGATTAACTCGTCATTTACTAAATAGTTGACCCTGTTCAAAAACATATTACTACTACCATAACGACTCAGTTTCATCCCAGTTTACATGCACAAACACAAACAACTATTTAATCATATGCAAGTGAAGTTATTTTGTTGGAACCAACAATGCACTCCTTCTCAAGATTTAAAGACTTGTCAGGTTCCATCAAGGGATTAAATGATAGTATCTGTACGAAATTTTTGTAAATAAATGAGAATTCAAAGGTTCTGTATTTTTTATGAAGAAGGAGGAGTTCAACATTGAATAGTGTACACATTAGCATAAAGTAAAGTCACTCAGTGGATACATGGATTCATGACATGAGACTGCTGTAGACAAAAACTGACAAACATGTAAAAATACGGAAAAAATGGATCACTTTATTTTGTATAACTTTCCTTTTGTCTTTTAATTAGTCTCCTTTATAAAACTGAATATGATCAATAATTATTCATGAACACTATAATTGACTAATCTTTCTAAAAACATTCTACAATGATCTGGAAGGAAGGTAAATCTTCTCTCACATATCTTAATTAGATTGTCATTAATTCACTTATTTAATGTATACATTTACTATGTATACACATCGCTGATGGCATGATTTAATTTTTAGTTTTTCTTAGAAAATGTCCTGTTTGTTTAATGTGGACCCAGAAGAATATTCATTTCAACTATTGAATCAAAAGATACAATAAACAAAAACTGTAAATTATAAGAGGATGTCAAGCAAGGGTGTTAGTTATTGATTTATAAATATTGGCAAAGAGGCTATGCAATAAATATATTAACATTGTATCTTCTTACATTAGAAACTAAGTGCTATGAATTAAACAGTTTTATGTTTATTACACTGCGCAAAAGTGCCTACAGTAAAGATTTAGTGTTGCTCATGGCATGAGTTTATGCGTAAAACTTTCATCCTAAATTTTTACATATTGTCACAGCAGAACAGATCATCTACTTTTTCTATGATAGAGATCTCGAATCTGTTAAGATTTGATCATTTCGTATGGTGTTGTACTATTGTGTACCCGAAGATAAGTGGATTTAAAAGCACAGTGGTGGTTTCCATACTGTATGAAACTTTACTGTGACTGTGAAGCAAACAATATGCAAGTTCTGATTAAGTCCCACACATTTACAGTACATTTACTGTGCCATAGAGTAGAGTCCGCTTTCAAGGACACACAGAAACTTTGCTGTCTCAACTGGGACTCGTGAAGGCAACTTCTGGTTACATCAGTCGTAGTCATGAACACAGGTGTAGAAGCTACATGCATGGTTTAGGGCAATGCTGGTACTAATGTTGAAATGCAAATGAAATTCAAGAAAACTACTTAAGGCTTCAATATATCACTAGTCATGCATGCAGAGTCACAATCCAGAATCAATATTAAGGTTCCTTCAGATAAAGAGAAACTAGTGACACAGTGAGTGGGGAATGTATGCTTCACTGCTTTCTTCATTGTAGAAAAAGTACAGGTAAATACTTGTGTTCACTTATTTTATCATAGATTTTGATTAAAACATTACCTTGTATGCATCTACTTTCACTTTGACAGAGTTTTTTATTGCAATGTTCACAAAGCAAATGACTGTGAAAAATACAGGACCACGGTATTAGAATATATTTGATATATAATATTATTTCATTTTAGCACAATGACAAATGGCTAATTTCAGTACAGTTCACAGACGTTTGATCATCCTGCAATCAAGAGGGAGTGATTGATGAGTAACATAAACAGCTCACAGGTACAATAGGTGTGACACTCAGCGATAAGTTATACTGTTTTGTATTAATTGCAAACAATTCGTTCATTCGTTTTTGTTTCTTAACTTTATTAAGTGGCAACTGACGCTTCAACCTTCAAGACACTAGCTAAACACTTAAAGTAAGCACACATACAACAGGCAAGGGAGGATTTATGCTGCACAGAGACATAAAGAATCTTCTCAATATCCAAAACAAGTAAAAATGGATAAATTATGTATTGAAAATAAATACAAATAATTATTGCACAGGAACATACAATGGGTGTGTGATTTCAAGCTGTAGAAAAGCGCCATATAAAAGCATATAAAGGCAAGACCATTTATACAGTATGCTGAAGCTTTGTTATCAGTTCTGTCATACAGCGTTCAAGTAGTTGTTTCCCTCACCTTCAGTTGGTGTCATCCAGATACGAACCAGACTTTGTGCTTTTTGAGTTTGGTTCCAGTTTGGCGCCTAACGACGGAAGGCAAATGTCATAAAACTAAGTTCCTTTCTTTATCAGATCTGAATTGTGAAAATTGCAAAACTGTCGAAATTGTATCTGACAGCAGCAGACACATGGGAATCTCTGCTACTGTTTCATCTTAATCCTGTGTAATCCTTTTTAACTTCAGTTGTTTATAAGTGCCTTTGCTGAATGCTATTGTGACATTTTGCAACTAAAGAAACATCTTGTAGTAAAGATGTGTACTGAACTTGAGAGTCTGTGACAACAAGTAGCTACAGAGCTACCAATTATACATCATTAACATGAATGTTTTGTGCTAACTCACATAGTAACTAATGTACATTTTCTATCTTGACATGCAAATACAAAGAGCAAATGTAATGAAAAAAGCAAATTACAATTAAACCTAGGACAGTTTACTGTATTTAATTTTCTGCCATGTATATATTTAATGATGGTTAAGAAACAGTATCTTACCATTGTGTTCAGTTGTGGTCTGGATGCCAAAGGCCACAGGACCTCTGATGGTAAATCCAAGGTAGAAGAACTTGCCGTGGTTTCCAGAGACTGTTTTGCAGGTTGACATTCACCTCGATCTCTGTGTCACCAACAGTTGCATACACTCTGTAGTTTCGTACCACCCCTTCAACAGTGAGAAGGTGCTCCTGGATCCTGGGATTTTTGAAAATTTTCTCACTCCTCCAGTTATTGGTCCAATCAGCTTTTTCTTGACTTTGTTCAAAAAGCAATTGTTCGAGGACTTTTCTGTGAACTATTCTATTCAGACCTTGACCTTTTCCAATGAAAAACAGAGGGCGAAGATACCTTGAACGAAGGTATGTCTGGTATGTATGTTCATAAGACTGATGCATTTGCTGAATTAACTGATTCAGGTCAAAGGTACATTCCTCTTCTTTGTCAGGCCAGTACAGGAGGAGGGCTAACATGTGCTGCTCAGGTGGATCCTTTGGACATTTTCTCTCTAAATGCTGTTAATAGACTGGATTCAAGAGGAATGTTCACTCCTGTGTTCATTAACATGATATGAGCAAAGATGTAGTTGACCAGAACTGTTCCTGAATATTTGCTTGAACAGATTTCTCCATACCATGTAGTGATTTCCTGTAGCGCGGATTCAGTGTATTCTCTGTCAAGACAGGACAGTACTCCCACAGAAGTCTAAGCCTGGGATTGTTTAAGCTTCTGGATGATTTCAGCACCTTTTTGTTTCATGTGCTTTGGTGGTGACTCTCCAACGTACTTCCTGTAGCAGTCCAAGGTGTCTCTAGTAATGTATTCAGGATCCTCTTTCTCCATGCTAAGCTTTGAGTAAGTCAGATATTTATCAAAAAAATCACATTTTCTCTCTACCTCATCTCTGAGGCTGTTTATTAGAGTGTTAAATCTGTAGAGTTTCTTGTCTCCAAGTGATTCCAAGACAGAGATCATAGACACTTTCTTTGTGATAACTACTCTCCATGTTATGTTTTGACTGACAAGTTTGTCATACAGAATAATGCAAACCTGCAGGTAACAGAACAGTCCTCTGGAGTTAAAAAAATGTGAGACTTTAGTTTGACGATCGTCTTTCATTTGTTCTCCAAGTTCTTCTTCAGCAAGTAGCTCTTCATGTTTGAATGCTTCAGTTGCCTTTTTGGCCAGTTGTAAGATTTCTGTATGTTGTAACGAAAGCTCTTTGTTCTTCAGGTGGTTCTTATGGACGTGGCCCAGTGTATCAGCAACAAATGAACTTTGAGGATCTCTTTGCTTTGCTCTCTTTGCCCACATTTCTTTGATGCCACCTTTAAAACTGATGCACTCTGGATATTTCCTTTTAGAATCAACCTAGAAAACCTTTCTTTGTCCTCTTTAATGTCTGTACCGCCGACTGGGTTCTCTTCTTTTTTCATGACTCTTTTGGTTAGCATGTCTTTGACAAAACCAAGCAACTATGGAGGAACCCAGGTCCCAGGGTGAAAAAGAAATATATGGAGCCTATGCGGTTCCTTCTGGAACTCCCTTCCATTCCCATATCCAGAACATTAACTCCCTCACCACATTCAAAACCACCTTAAAGACCCATCTATTCACTTTGGCCTTTTTTCATTGTAAAGTGACCTTGAGGTTCCGAAAGGTGCTTATAAATTAAATGTATTAATATTATTATAATATCATTATTATTATTATTATTAATATTTGTGTAGGATATAAAAACGGCTTTTTCTTCTGGCTATTGCTCTCTACCCACACACTGATACCTGTGCACACAGCTGCAGGCCTGTCAGTCACAACTTCACAGGAGAATGAAAGAAGCACACAGAAGACAGAAAACGAAACTTTTTTCATAAAGTGATTAGGTGTGTCATCTCCTGGTGCAGTGTCTCAAGGCGTGGAGATTGGGGAGCTATTGGCTACTCATCTCACTAAGGTCACAGGGACCATCACAGAGACAGACAACTACCAACACTCACTCACCCAGGGTCAATTTAGAATCACCAAACAACCTAACCTAAACCGAGTCTTTGGAGGGGAGGCATCAGTGCTAACCACAGAGCCACTCTGCTGCCCTCTACTGGCTACTTAGAAGGAGTTTATCACAGCACACCAATGTGATCTAACACTTTCAAAGAGTCACACTGATTTTGTTGACTGGGGGGAGGCCTGGAGGAAGAAGATAGTCAAAAGCAATCCAAAGGGTGTTGCCAAGCTCAAAAGCTGGCCTGCTCTTTGACAGGGGACTCCCTGACCTCTGCTCAAGTGCAAGAATAAATTAACACTACGAAAAGAGAAGTACAGTTTAACATGTGTTTTGGCTAGGTAACACTGCTTGAATCTGGTTCCTTGTCACCTGCTGTATAGTTATATATTAAAGTATGATTCCAGACACTTTGTTTGGACTTGTAAGAGTGGGGCGTGTCAGACTGTGGCAGCATATTTCATTTGTTTTGTCTCTCCCTCACTACTAAAATACAGTCGGTACACAGTCAACACAAGTCACACACGTCTTAATAAAAATATGTATAGTGTATGTGTGTATATGTATTTAAATGTACTTGACTTCATGTATTCATCTAAATTATATTTGGAATGTGTTAACTGCGCATTTCCATTCAATGCCAAATATATTTTCTGAGCATTATAACTATCGCAGGCTATATGGACCGTAAGCAAAAGTAGAAAACTTAAGTACTTTCATCAGCATTTAAGTATAAGCAGGGGAATATATATATATTACATAACAAATGATAATAAATCATCCCAGAATTCCCAGTAAGGAGTCACAAGTGTTCAGAGCACCGGAATTTACTATAGACCTGACACCTGCCATCAACACCAGGAGAATCACGCCCTTCCTGGTTCTTGCTGCGTTTGTTAAAATCAAATCTTCACACGAGTCGTAACAGGAATACAAATAATAATGAAGGCTCTGTCTTTGTTTACTTACTTTCACCGTGGATTCTCTAAATCATCATGGTCTCCAATACGTGCTGCAGCTACTTTGTTAAAATACCGACTCACATCCACTATTCACTCTCATTTCAAAACTGAAGGAAACGAAACCAAAATGCACTTTCATGTTGTAACGGCCAGTTGCCTCGAGGTGTTACCGTTATACTACACAACACCGCCACCTTTTGACCACAGTTAGTTACATCAGGTACAATGGTGACTGTTTACACTGTGCATCACATGAAACCCAATAATCTGCCCCAAAACATTAACATTTCATCGAAAATAATAATATTATTCTTTACTACCATCTAGGAGAAAACTAAACCTCTCAAAATGTGAAGTTCTAGTGCCAATTTCAACATTGTAATTTTTAATGGTTGTCATGCATGTAAAGATTTCATCATCCTCACAGATAATAGAACAAGGAACAAGTACACAGGGTTAGATTAAATTGTCTACGCTATGATGAATAGTGACACCCTCACATTTATTTATTTATTTATTTATTTATTTATTATTTTTAGCCCATGTAATTAAGATAAAATAAATAAATGAAAATAGAAGAAAAGTCTTTAAAGGGTTGTGAACACACTATATTCTATTGGTTTAAAATAGAATTCTGCTTAGAGAGGACATCCTCACAAACCCAGTGACTGTGTAGGAATAAAACTAGTGAGGGAGACCACCAAGACATCTATAACTACTCAGGATGGAGTATAGATCTTTAGGTGTTGAGATGAAAAAGACTTTACACGCTCTTCAGGCAAAGGCATATTACATTTCTATCAGAGATCCCCCAAAAGCATGTGATAAACTCCAAGGTTGGCTTGAATAGACCAAAATGGCGTCATGGTGCTGTTTGGTCACCAGACAAGACAATTATATGTGCGTTTGTGATGGACATTCCCACAAACGCACTATTCCCACCTTTGGGTTTGGGTTGGAGCATGATGTTGTGGAGATGCTCTTCTACAGCAGGCCCTGGACAACTTTTAAAAGTGGAAGTTATAGTGAATGGAGCAAACATAACTGGAAATCCTGGAGGACAATCCAAGTATGTCTGAAAAAAGAACTATGATGTGGGAGAAGATTTATTGTCCAGCCCAACATTACTCAAAATATTCAGGGAAAGTCAAAGCCCAGAAATTGATTGAATAGAACATTTGTGGCTGAATCTAAAAAGGGCTGTTGACACATGATCCCTGTGAAACTGGACAGTTTTCCTAAAATTGCAGCATCCAGGTGTCTGATTGAGACATCCCCACACAAAGGTGGCCAAAAGTGCAAAAATACTTATGAATTCAAGTATTTTATATTAATGATGTTTAATTAAGCATCATCGTATGAATATACTTTCACTTTGACATTGGAGCCCCACTCTTGTAAATACTTTGTCAAAAAAGCCAAATGACTTTGACAGAAACCACCAGGGACCACAGGTTGGGTTAACATATTTATTTTAATACATAATATTTATATTCATTTTAGCACAATGACAAACTGGCATGATTTAAGTACAAATCAAAAATGAATTTTCTTTCATTCTTTTCTGTTATTTTGTTAGTATTTCAAAGTCCATCCACCATTGAGATATATATTTATAGATGTAATATAGAGTACTGAAACATAATTAGACATTTCAATTGCTGTCTGACACCTCTGCAAAAACCTCACACCTACACACCCGTGCATGCTAGCTCTAATTGTCTTGCAGAACGTATAACTGTATAAACAATGCGTAACAATCTTCCTGTGGTAGTTAAAAAGACTAAAAATAATTCATCACTGCACAACTTCGTCTGAATTGATTAACAAAACATTCAGCATTCCCAACGTTACCAGTAACCCTTTTGTCAACTGCATCTCACCATTGTACAGCATTCTTCTGCAACATTCAAAAAAGTGCGCTGTAACTAAATGTAGATGTGAAAGTATGAACCTACATATTTTGCTCCACTCACATGTCTACATTTTGTCTTACCCCTAAAATTATTTTTCACTACTTAACACTACTCTACCCAGCACTCATGACAATAGCGTCTCAATCTATCACTTCCTCCTTTGTTCATTAAACAATTGGAAAATAAATAAAAGTAGAGAGCCTCAAGTGTTTGATATTAAAAGACTTTTACATTAAAAACCAGTACATTAAAAATAAAAAAAAATAAAAAATTCTGCCATTCATAAGCTAACAAAATCATCATCTGCTACAAGATTTAGCAATTTAGCTTATATTAGCAAGGGCAAAACAATGACAAATGTTTTCTAATTGAACTAATTAAACTCAATAAGCCCACCTCTACTGCTAACTGTAAAACTGGATAGATGTGTAGCATGTGTAGCTTTATTGAAGTAAATAAAAAGTTACTGAGTCATTTGTGCAGGAGATTATTTGAACCAATTCATTCTAGTTAATATTTATTTTTCAATTGCATATTTATTCATGTAATATTGATGCTTACCTATCCAATGATGGTTATCAGTTGCATTTTCCCCATAGGATAAAGGATTTTCAGTGAGTGTAATTAGAAATTACCACTCTGGTAAAACAAACAAAGAAACAAACTCTATATATATATACACACACATTCTGAAATTTGTTTTATAAGGCTACAATCCACAAATTATGGGTCAACGTTTCATGATTTTGGTGCAATGTGCAAGCGACAGCATGTCTCATATGAAGAAAATGACAGATTTTTATGACGGCTTTCCGCTTTTGAAAGTCTGAATAAAATCATGTTACAAGTAGTGGTCACAACTCTGGGTGGTGTGTTGCTCAGTGAGTAGGGCACCTGTCCCATGTACTAAGACTACAGTCCTCACTGCAGGTGGCCCTGATTCGAATCCCGCACGAAATGCCCTTTTTTAATGAGAAAAAAAAAAAAAAAGCAGAGACACGTCTGATCAAATACGACATAGTATGTCACATTTCAGTTAATACAATTATATGAATATCTTCTTTTAATTTGTGAAATACATCACCCAGAGCTGAAAAAACATAAAAGAATAACATGAACTAGAACATATCGATGCATCGTATTAGCTAACAATGGTACCAATGGTATCATCCCATTGATTAGTTCGAAAAAAATAATAAAAAACTAACATCAAGCAGTTGTAAGTTTGTCAAACAGCTACTTCCAAACTACCATACATTTGCTAACACAGTGAGTCCACTGCCTTCTAAAACTTTAAGAGAGAAAAAGTAAAATAAAAGTCACTTGGTCACATACAACAGCATTCTCAAGCTGATGTTCAAGAAGCACTTGAAATAAAAAGAAACAAAACAGAAAAACAAAAATTAAATCCCAAAATTCTGTGAGTACATCTGCCTCCCTTTGCCTGATAAAATGCTCCTGGTTTGTGATTGATGCCATGGTCCCACTGTGTGTTTAATAGGCTAAAGCTGTAGGAGGGCAGCCACCGCTTCACTTGGGGTCTGGCCTAGCGCAGACTGGTCTGGACACTGAGGAGAAAATAAACAATGTCAATGTTGCAGTTAAATAAATGGTACAAAATATTTCATCTGGCTTATGTTTGTCAATGTAAAGTTGAGGATGATAGTATGAACAAACTTAAACCTTTTGATCTTTCTTTAATCCAAAATGTTAATCTCACATTGGTGTTATAAATCATGGGATCACCAGTATCATCATTATTCTTAAAAAACAGGTTGTAAGATATTGCATGAGTGAAAAAAAAAATTAATTTAGAAGAATTATAGTACCTTTTCATTGAGAATGAACGGATTTAAATGACAGACCAATTTAAATTAGCTTTAAGATTCAAGAATTGCTTTAATTTTCTGCCATGTATATATCTAATGATGGTTAAGAAACAGTATCTTACCATTGTGTTCAGTTTTTGGTCTGGATGCGAAAGGCCACAGGACCTCTGATGGTAAATCCAAGGTAGAAGAACACTTGCCGTGGTTTCCAGAGGCTGTTTTGCAGGTTGACATTCACCTCGATCTCTGTGTCACCAACAGTTGCATACACTCTGTAGTTTCGTACCACCCCTTCAACAGTGAGAAGGTGCTCCTGGACCCGGGGATTTTTGAAAATATGCTCATTCTTCCAGGTGTTGCTCCAATCTGGTACAGTTTTCTGACTTTGCTCACACAGTTGTTCGAGAACTTTTCTGTGAACAATTAGGTTCTGATCTGGTCCTTTTCCAATGAAAAACAGAGGGCGAAGATACCTTGAACAAAAGTATTTCTTGTATGTATGTTCATAAGACTGATGCATTTGCTGAATTAACTGATTCAGGTCAAAGGTACATTTCTCTTCTTTGTCAGGCCAGTACAGGAGGAGGGCTAACATGTGCTGCTCAGGTGGATCCTTTGGACTCATCGGCATTTTCTCTCCAAATCCCTTTGGCAACCTACATTTCAGAGGGAAGTTGAGAGCTGTTCCTGAATCTTTGCTTGAACAGATTTCTCCATACCGCGTTATGATTTCCTTTAGCTCTGATTTAGTGTATTCTCTGTCAAGACAGGACAGTACTCCCACAGCACCTTCTCGCGTTGGTGGTGACTCTCCAACATAATTCCTGTAGCAGTCCAAGGTGTCTCTAGTAATGTATTCAGGATCCTCTTTCTCCATGCTAAGCTTTGAGTAAGTCAGATATTTATCAAAAAAATCACATTTTCTCTCTACCTCATCTCTCAGGCTGTTTATTAGAGTGTTAAATCTGTAGAGTTTCTTGTGTCCAAGTGATTCCAAGACAGAGATCATAGACACTTTCTTCGTGAGAACTTCTCTCCATGTTATGTTTTCTTCTACAAGTTTGTCATACAGAGCATTGCAAACCTGAAGGTAACCAAACTGTCCTCTGGAGTTATAAAGATGTGAGACTTTAGTTTGGTGATCATTGTTCAGTTTTACCTCAGCTTCCTTCTCAGCAAGTTCCTCTTCATGTTTGAATGCTGCAATTGCCTTTTCGGCCAGTTGCAAGATTTCGAGTTGGGTAGAAGGCGCATTGTTATTCAGGTGGTTCTTATGGACTTGGCCCAGTGTATCAGCAACAAATGAACTTTGGGGATCTCTTTGTTTTGCTGTCTTTGCCCACGTTTCTGCCAGATTGTAGTCTTTGAGTTCGATGTAATAAAAACGAGCAAGTGCTTGTGGAAAAAAAGCATTTTGATCAAATCTCTTTGATGCCATCTTTAAAACTGATGCACTCTGTGGTTCTCCCTCCATCTTTTGAATGTCAAGAATCAGCCTAGAAAACCTTTCTTTATCCTCTTTAATGTTGGGATTTTCTTCTTTTTTCATTACTCTTTTGGTTAGCATGTCTTTGACAAAACCAAGCAACCACGGAGGAACCTCATCTTTGCAAAAACAGGTCAAGAAGTTTCTTGCTGTGTCACTTCTAGTCACTCCTGCTTTGTCCATCATATCAATACAACACTGTGCTATCAAAGGGTGAACCATGCGGACAATTCTTTCAGATCTTATATCTTGCTGGAAGGTGACGATGAGGTGAGTAAAAGGCTTCATTAGGTGTTCCAGTGAAAGGTATCGATCGATGTTGTCATGGTGTTTGAGGAAGTCTCTGCACTGAGACTCCAGGAGATATGAACCTGGGACATAGGCATTCAGAAGGGATAGGAAGGCAGCAAGCTGAGTCTTCAGTGGTTTATTTGTTTTCCTGATTGTGATAAATATCTCACATGCCTTTTCGATGTAATCCTGGGAGAAATTTGTTTGCAATATGTTAAAACCATGAAATAGTTTGCATCTTTCACCGTATCTTCTGCTAAGTTCTTCCTTTTTCTCATTGAATTGTTGCTTCTCTTTGTCTGAGAGTACCTTCTGTAGTACGACATGGTCACTCTCTAGAACTGCATCTTTTCTCACACAGCTGAGTAAAACCACCACAGGCCTGTAGGTGACTAACTTCTGTTGAGCAGTTATCATCATCATAATGCTGTGTTGGAGATCATCCAAGATCTGCTCATCATCCAGTAACAGTAACACGGTGTTCTGGTGGCCTTGATTTCCTGCTGTGAAAAGAAGGACCACATCTTTGGCAACATTTGTAATGTCTGGGGCTGAACCTCTTAAAACAGCACACCTCAAGGTTTTCCTCAAGTCCCACAGCACATGCATGGCTGTTGTAGTTCCTCCACATCCTGGTTGGTGAAACAGTTTAACAGCTGATATTCCAGGGAACTTTGCTTTTTCCTGAATTTCTTCCTTGAGCGCTTGATATCCATCTCGTTTAATGAAAGGGGTTCCAGTGCCATTTGACGCTGCCTGTTCACTAAAGTGAAAGTTTAACCAGTTGGGGGGAGCTCCTCTGTAAAAGTTTGCCTGTCTTTCCTCAACAAAGTTTGGATCATATAACTCTCCTTCAAACTCATTTGCATGAAGAACATCTAACGATGAGAAGGAATCTCTGAATGTCCTGCCCACATATATTTCCCCACCGTCAACAGTGGACAGGGCTGGTCCGTTTGCCATCTCAGGTTGTCAGTGTCCTTAATAAACATTAAAAAACAGAAAAGGTCATTTTGTACTTTGCTAATAGAGAGTATAAGTCCCGCCCCTACAGTGATCACCACAGATCTAATTCTGTCTTCCTATTACATGTTGTGTATAGACAGAAAAATACCTTACCTTTTTCCATATGATACAGATGTCTCTGAAGTCTTGTAAAGATTTGATATCTCTGTATTGGTGATTTGTAACTATGTGGTATGCCCTGAAAGATAAGTGGAGTTTATAAAGCCACTGATGGGTGTGATTCCCTACCTGAGTGATTCCATTCCTGTCAGGAAAGTCTGTCATTTTGTATTGTGCTAATAAAGAGTATAAGTCCCATCTCTTCAGTGGACACCACAGACCTTTGCTGTCTTCAACTGGGACTTGTGAAGACTTAATGGATGGTGTTCAGGTTGTAACATCAACTGTACGTCATGAGAACACAGAGGCTACTGTAGAAGCTATCAAGGCTAATGATTGAGTAACTTCATCTTGGAAATGCAAATAGAGACAAAGACAATTATTCAAGGGCATTCCAATATATCAACTAAAGATCGCTGCATGGCATGATTTTAATTTCACTGTGTATATTTATTTCACGTAAATCAAGAATTAAAAAAAAATAGGGGCTATTGTTTTACACTTTTAAACTGAATGACGCATGCTAAAACATCAGGAAGAAGCTGGTAATGAAAATGTATGGAATGTGACAGAAAGAGTTTAACTCTGCTGTCAAGTTTTACTGAATACGTTGAGCCGTGTACGGTACAGTACAGCATTACTACTACTATTAACTGACTTGGTTTTCATTACCAGTTTACATTGCACAAACACATAAACAACTATTTGAATCATAATGCAAGTAAAGTTATCTTTGTGTGGAAACCTAACAATGCATTCCTTTCTCACAGATTTAAAGGCTAACCTGTTTGTCAGGTTCCATCAGAGGTGGATTAAACTGGTAGTATCTGTTATGGAAATTGTTGTAAAATAGAAACTGAGAATTCATCAGAAGGTTTCCTGTAGTTTTACTCATGCAAGAAGAGAGGAGTGTAATAGTGTACACATTATAGCATTAAAGTAAAGTCACTCAGTGGATACATAGAATTGATTGAATCATGAGACTGGCTGTTAGCACAAAATGAACTGGAGCAGTCTCCTTTTATAAAACTTGACATAATTGGATCAATAAATCACTTCATAACTGACTACATATCTTCTCTAAAATAACACTCTACAGTGGTATCTGAAAGGAATGGTACGTTTCCTTTCTGACATCGTAAATTAGAATCTTTGTAGATTGTCAGTTTAAATTCACTTTATTTAAAGTGATACACATATTAAATACACATCACTGCATGGCATGAGTTTAATGTAACTGTGTATGGCACTCTCTGTGTGAAGATAAACATTTACAGCATTAAGTGTAGAACAGACATGCTGTAAAACTTCTACATGATGTTTACAGACAAAAACAGAATGATCTTACCTTTTTCCATATCATACAGATGTCTCTTGTTAAGATTTGATATCTCCGTAGTGGTGACTTGTAACTATGTGGTGTACCGTGAAAGATAAGTGGAGTTTATAAAGCCACAGATGGGCGTGATTCCATATCTGTACGAAACCTGTGTAACTGTGAATGACAAAACAACACTGGGGCAGGCAGTTCAATCACCAAGGTGGGAATCTTGACAGGAAGACGGGCATGAGACCAAACTTCAAAATAAAACAGGAAGTGAAAAGAACACAAGGACACACAACACGGGTACTGCCAGTTAGCACACATCTAAATAAAAAATAATCCCAACAACAGCAAAGGTTCTGTGGTGTCAACTGAAGGGGCGAGACTTATACTTTATTAGCACAGCACAAAATGTGGACTCCAAAGCATTAAGTGCTTGTATGTGTTCCACCTGTGTCTCCCTCCACCCTGGGTATATAAGCTAATTTCTGTTTTTCTTCTTCTGAGACAGCCCAGTGATTTTGTACCTCTGTCTGTTTTTTGTTTTTTTATTTTGGACTGAATAAACGAACACTGTTTTTGCCTGAAACCTGACTCTTTACCTATGTGTCCAAACATCTGATTAGGAGCCTGATGCTAGTAGAGAAACTAGTAGAGATCTCTTAGATTCTACTTACAAGTGAGGATATTAACATTAAACACTTAGATGTGTTGCATGTGTAGAACCAATAATTATATAATCAAATTTACTAACACTCATGTAACCAACAAGAATGAAGTCTCATGATAGTGATGAGGTTGGAAGTATCAATCATATTTTTTGTGAAAATTAAGCTACACAGCAAACTGAGAAGAGATGAATAATTTGTGTTAAACTAGACATACACTAGTAGAGTTAATTGTACTTTGGGTAGAGTTAATCCATAATAATTAACTCTCAGTCAATAAATAGTTGTTGTAAAAACTGAGTGTAAAAAGGAAGTGTCACTAAATCAAACCCCAAACAAAGTGTAAACGTTTAAATAATAACTCAGAACTTCTCACTCTAAACTCTGATGTTGTATTTAACACCTCAAGTGTTAAATAAGGAGGAGAAGGAGGAGCAGCCACCAGCAATCAGGGAAGTAATGCTGCACAGAGCATGACATTCATATCCAGATCTGACGGGACTTGACAAAACTATAACACTAAACTCAAATGAGTTTAGCACCGATGGAAAGCAGAACTAGAACGCATGTGGATTTGTCAAGGAAACGAAGAGGCGCCAGCATTTCAGGCCTCTCATTGAATGGATGAGCAGAGTCATGATGATTTTTGTTCCCTTTCCCTCTGCTGAGACTTTTTACAGTGAAATTGGAGGTTTCTGCAGCTACTGCTGTGGAGGGCCAGGACATATACTGCTGACCCATCATCCAAGTCACCTGAGTAAAGCAGAGTTAAAATACAGGGAGGCTGGCGTGGGTGTGGTGGCTGGCGGGGACGAGGAGGACGGGGAGGAGGCAGACAGGGCGATCTGGAAGCTTCCCTCGTTGAGGCCACGATGGTGGAGTATCAGCAGGACTGACCACCCCAACAACAGGTCATGCACTCACGCACATGCACAGTGATGATCACATGCACACAGACAGAGGATCAGATCATGACCACAGAAAATATAACCCACATATACAGAGAGGAGTGTTAAACTTAAGTAGTGTTGATCTGTTGCTACATGCAGAAGGAGAATAAGATTTTATCACTCCGAATGTATGTAGTCAAGGGGACAGTGTTCCTTTGTTATTTGGGATCATGCAAAACTGTACTATGAACAGACACATGGCTTGCAAATTTCAAATGATAGGATGATAAGTCTGTTATCAACTGGAAATAGTCATTGAGTTCTCACAGAACATGCAAAGCTGTATGATTTAATTACTGGTTTCACCATTGAACTAGAAATGACATTTTCCTTCTGTTGTATTATCAACCTTTGTGCTTTGAGTTCAGGTCATGTTGTGAACAAAGTGTGAACAAATCGACCTTCAGGGAGGGCAAGTACCCCAACAGTCTATTAACTCTGTTGTTTTATTGAGTCATGGACTTCGACATGTCTCAAAAGGAGGGAGAGTAGCTATGATAAATAAAGTGATAACTGTGTATGGTTTTTCAAACTACTCTAATACACACACACAAAACATGTGTGTATTTTTACAACAAAATATGTGCAGAACATATCTCAAAAGTTAATATGAGACCTAAGAGAGGACAGTTTACAAAACCACCAGACCATGAAAGAAACTAGAAAGAACTTATACTGTTTGCCACCAGTAACATTAAAAATGCATATTACCCCAATATCATCAGGGCTAAAACCATTTTAAATGATGTAAGGCAGACCATACCAAATTCCTCAGCTAAAACCATTCAAGAAGAATAAAGAGAATAAAATGTTGCTGACTGCATGGTACAAATGCTAACAAATCAAAAAATTACTTGTAATACATTTTTTTATTGTAAATGCTTTGTCAAAAAAGCCAAATGACTTTGACAGAAAACACCAGGGACCACAGGTTAGGTTAGCAAATATATTTTAATATATAATATTTATATTCATTTTAGCACAATGACAAAATGGCATAATTTCAGTACAGTCTCATTTAAATCATGACAAAAAGCCACACCTTTATATTAGTTTGAATACCTCAGACCATGTTTTGTTGCAGTCACTGCAATAGAAATCCTGAAGTACTTGTTCCACCTTAGCAAAAGTTTCTAACAGCATTGAGCCCGTGGCACCCAGCCAGGTTATGGTGTGAGCTGAATGTGAAAATAGAATGGATGTAATGACACTCATTGCATTGTTGAGCAACGTCACACCCTCAAAACCTATTTTGTTTTATTGTCGCTGGGACAAAACTGGATCAGTTTACCATCTCAAACCTTTCTGACTGTGTACAATATCTAACAGGTGTAAATCCACATTGTCACATTTAGCCATAAGTAACACGATGGACATGTTGGACTCTGTGAAACAACCACATCTGTCACTTGCTACACCATTAAAGAACTACCGTATACACTTTACGAAACAACAGACTAGCAGAAGATGAGAGGAAACATTCCACTGACTGACTCTCAAGGCAGTGACACACAAGGCAAATCTCAGAATGAAACGCAGCAAGGTTACATCAGTGAAAATGTTTGAATTCATAGCTGTTCTTGTGAATGCTTTCCGCCTGAACTCATTGAACACAACTGCCAATAATCGAGTTAACAGCAGAAAATGAAGAATTTCAAATCAAAAACGAATTTTGTCTGTCACTACGTTAGTATTTCAAAGACCATCCACCGCCAAGAGTATTGAGATAATTCATAGAGCACTGAAACATAATTAGACTTTTCAATTGCTGCCTGCAAAACCTTCCTCACACCTACACAGCCCTGCATGCTAGCTCAAATTGTCAGATGCTTACAAAACCTAAACCACAACACAAAGGAATGTTTTTAGTTAACCCTGCACCCACTGTCACAGATCACACCACTCCGGTTAGAATGATCATATGATGCACGTCACTTCAACACAGCCTCTATAGTCTGCTACCGCAAAACACAAACACCTCAGAAGAAGCTCTGGTCTGGCCACACATGTCGATGTGACCGTCCGAAGAAACGATTGTTCACCACAAACATCTTGGCAAGTTGCTAAATTTCGAGAACGTCATGATTTTCAAGCCCACCACACCCCAGTAGTTTGCAACTGAATCCACTTGGCACTTTTATCTATGATGTGAAAGCTTGCTTTTTAACGCAAGAAATGTAAACTTTATTTGTCACAAAGAAAAGAAAAACACAGTTTTTTTTTTTTTTTTTTTTTGCAGCGCAGCTCAACAGAAACGTGGTTAAGTGCATGTGGTTAAAAAGCTTGCACAATACTGAGGAACGTACAACTGTATAAATAATACGTAACAAGCTTCCCGTGGTAGTTAAAGACAGAAAATAACTCATCGTTGCGCAACTTCAGACATTCAGCATTCCCAACGTTAACAGTAACCCTATTATCAACTCCATCTCACCATTGTACAGCATTCTTGTGCCACATTCAGAATAGTACACTGCAACTACATGTAGATGTGAAAACACTTCCCAAACTATGAACCTACATATTTTGCTCTGCTCACACGTCTACATTTTATCTTTCACAGCTACAAACCCCTAAAACTATTCCTCACTACTTCACACTACTCTGCCCAGCACTCATGACATTAGCGCCTCAATCTATCACTTCATCCTTTGTTCATTAAACAAATAGCAAATAAAAGTACGGAGCCTCAAGTGTTTAATATTAAACTATCTTTACCTTACGTTAAAGAATAAATAAGAATATCAACTCAATTCAACAACATTATTAAATTATTTTGTTTTTAATAAAAACTCAATTCTGCTGTTCATAAGCTAATAAAATCAAAGACTGCTACAAGATTTAGCAATTTAGCTTGTATCAGCTAGAGCAAAACAATAACAAATATATTCTAACTGAAGTAATGAAGCTCAATATGAACACATGCACAGTAACTAACCTTTCAATTAGCCAAACAAGGCAGCACATGCTACCTACATGCTAGCTTCCTAAGAAGCTTGGTTGTTTAGCAGTGTTAGCTAGAACCTTGTGGTTAGGCCCACCACTACTACTAGCTGTAAATCTGGATAGATGTGTAGCATGTTATTGAAGTAAATTAAAAGTTACTGAGTCCATCTGTTTGGAGGATCTACCACAAGACCGTTGAATAAGAATTACTTTGACATTACTGTAGCTAAAATGAGCTAAGTGGCTAATTGCAGTAGCAGTTGAGGAGGTTTTGTGTTACACATTTGCGTAAAAGATTATTTTAGACAATTAATCCTTGTTACAATTTCTTTTACAATTATGTATTTTATTCATGTAATACTGAACACTTTGGGCTTCCGTAGTCTGACTGTGTATTGAGCTGATGATGGTTATCAGTTTCCTGTTTTTCCACAATGTTTTTTTTTTTTTTTTTTTTTTTTTCTCAGCGAGTGTAATTAGAAAATACCACTCTGGTAAAACAAAAATCCATTCATGATTTTGTACATGCACCTACCCAGCCTTACATTTTAAGACTCTCTTAAAATGTCTTGTTCTTGGTGCAACGTGCAAGTGACAACATGTCTCTACGAACAAGATGGCAGACTCTTGTGACTGCTTTCTTCTTTTGTCATGATTTGGAAACTCTCTGAATAAAATCATGTTACAAGCAGTGACCACAACACGTCTGATCAAATACGACACAGTAAAACGTAATATGTCACATATCAGTAAATACAATTAAATGAGTATCGCTTCTTTTTTTTTTTTTCCTGTAAAAACCATCACCCAAAGTCGAAACAACAAACACAAAAGAAGAGAATAACATAAATTAGAAAGTATCGATGCATGGTATAAGCTAAGAACAATGTTTCATCCCCTTGATTTGTTTGAAATGAGTAAAACAAAGTCGGGACATGTAAAAACAAGAATATATAGGCATTAAATAAATTAATCAATTTAAAAACAAACAAGTGATATATATTCAAAATACATATTTACAGCATAATAAAATGAAAAAAAAAAACAACAACAAAAAAACAAACAGCAAAAGCAAAACCACAGTCCCTAAGCAAAAACATTACTTGTTTGAATTTGAATTGACTGTTAACATTACATGCTGAATACCTTCACAAAATGTCTGCCTCTTCATCGACACTCATGAATTGGTTACAATTATGTATTTACCACAAATACGTGTGTATGTTAGTTGGCTTATACTTTTGCAGCATTTAATAAGTTGATATGTACTGGGTACATGAAAAGAAATCCAAATTTGACATCATTCGTGATGATATGTTAATATATTATGTGCCGGTGGCTACAGAGGAAACAGCTAAGCAATGCCAGACATAATCTGCCAGGTGATGAAGCCAGATGGACTGTGCCACGTGTGAACAATCATGGGACTTGACTTCAGACAAGTAGGAAGGAAGAAGTTGGGGAGGGGACACACAAAAAAAAGTTGCAGCACAGCCACATTTCGATGATGACAGTGATTAACGTTATTAACTGATTTAACTTAAGCTTTAATCAGGAGCTTCTATAACATCAGGCAGTTGGATTTTTTCTAAAACTACCACTCATTTGCTAAGTCCATTGCCTCGTGAATTTCTACTGAAATTCTTAAAGTGAGAAAAACTAAAATAAAAAAAAAGTCCCTTGGTCACATACGTCACAATTCACAAGCTGCTTTTCAAGAAGCACTTCAAATAAAAAGGAACAAAAATAATTTCAGTGGCCCCAATCCTCCTTTGCTGATATATATATATATATATATGTATTTTTTTGTTTGTTTGTTTGTCTACTATAATGGAAACGCATGCTGAGTTTTGCAAAGAAAAAGTTTTGGTGTGTTAAATTACCAAAGCTCTTCACAGGAATCATAAGTGGCAATCCAACATTCATGGGCAATGACTGCATCCATTTTAACACTGGGAAAGACCATTACCCACAGGTCATAGCAGTGAGCTCATCTGCCTCCCTTTGCCTGATAAAATGCTCCTGGTTTGGCTTTGTGATTGATGCAGTGGTCCCACTCTGTGTTTAATAGGCTAAAGTTGTAGGAGGGCAGCCACCGCTTCACTTGGGGTCTGGCCTAGCGCAGGCTGGTCTGGACACTGAGGAGAAACTTCAACACTGTTATATATAAACCACCTGAAAAGATCCGTGCATGTGTCAGGATGGGCCTTATGATCACTATGCTCATCTTGCAGTTGAATTTGAACGACCCAATTCCTTACTGGCTGATGCTGTGGTCAACTACAGTTTGGCACATTTTCAGATCTTTGCTAAACACCAATTGATATCTTGGGTTTGTGGGAATGAACAAAACTTTGATCCACATGATGGCCCTATTTATATAAAATAAATATAAAATAAGGCAAACCACCAGAGTTATTAAAATCCACCCAGAGTGGATGGTGATACATTTCATAGTTGCTCAAACAGCTATGAATCGAGGTTAAGAAAACTCAGGGGATCACTGAAATCTTCGTGATCCATCCTCTGGGCGCCGTGAATGTGTGCACGTATTTTCAGTCAATCAACTTGGTATGTGTTGATATATTTAAGTCCGGAAGCGGCTGGTAGGCCACTCTGTGGAGGACTCCAACAAGAACAGATTCAGTTCAGTTAACTTTTATATAATAGTGTTCAAGTATTTAAGGGTGAGCTATTTCTAAGTATTATAAAAAGCTTGATCAAGCCTTTATTAACTGGATGTATGATGCAAACTATTGCACTGATTAAACTACTAAATGTTAAGACTTTGCTTTCAAAAGAGCAGAATGTGAGTTGAACAGTATAGTTGGTCTAGTTGTTTATTTCCCCCAGTTTCAAACAATGAATATTGGGTAACAAGCACTTATTTCTTTCCTGAAACCGCACACTTTTGTAAGTGTCACTCCATCCAGCATCATGCAAACTGAATACAAGAACATCAGGATCTTGGCAAACGCCCCGACACGGTTAAAGAGCTCAGTTCGTAAGATTAAGTGATTTTTGGGAGGATATGTTACAGTGCAGAGTTTTCCTACAGACATAAATGCATAGGATACAAATCAGTCCAACACTACAATACACGTCGAGCAATACGAAAAAGAAAACAAGTGATCCCAACAACTGCGATCAAAATAAAAGTCTTGGTCGTTGGCACTGGGGTGGGGAGGGGAGAGCGGCGGCAAAGGGGAACGTAGTGGGGAAGCAGCGGAGCGGGGCTCAATAACTAGTCATACACTGACAAATTTTTATACTGTTGCCTCATTCTTTTTGATCCTACAGCTTTGAGGACAACAAAGACGGGTGCAGAAACAGACCACAGACATTGTGTACACACCAACACTGAAGTCCTTAGCAAATTTTCGGAATAAAAGCTGGTCTCTTTAAAAAGTGAGAGCCATTTTGATTGACTAGACGTGCGCGTACGCCTTCCTCCGCTCCACACGAAGACCTCTCACAGTTCTAAAAACTTTTTGGGGCGAACGCAAAGTCTGCTAAGGCTTCATCGCGGGGAAAAAGATACACAGTGTTCAAAAGAGCAGTTATTATAGTTTAGTTTCAACAGTCTTGCTAGGTATTGTGTCGGTGCATGGCAGGAATGGCATAGTCAGAGGGTTATGAGCTGCTGTGTGCATTAGAGTTCAGCGTCACAATCTACTGTAATCTAATGTAGTATTTATTAAGAACGTGTTTTGGTATCACGTGCTGTGTGTTCTCTTTCTTCTCGTGTTTTCTACCATCCTGCACTTTGATCTGAGGCTTTTTTTTTTTCATTCAAAAGGTAATTACATACTTGTCAGTTATTCTCTATGCAACAAATGAAATGGAGACAAAGGGATAAAAAAAAAGGTTTAGTTTCCATATTTTTATATATCATGCAATATTTTTGCACAGTAAATATTATAGCCAATACCATCTCAAAATATATTTTTATATTTTCTAATATAGCCCAAAGTTAGTTTTTGTTCTCAGTTTGTTTCGGATTAGACATAGTTAGCATGAGAGTCTTTAGTTGCCAGACAGATGTAAAACTGCACGTGCAGAGGAAATTTGCTGTCCGGGCCAATGTCCTTGCAACAAAATATAAAGCTGCAGGTCAATATATTATTTTAACTACATTTTTCTTTTAATATATTATTTGTATATTTACATGTCTGCAGCTCATACTAAAGACTTTCACACTAACTGGTGCCCATCATAAAAAAATCTAAGGACAGGGAACTTCTGTAAGTAAATCTAAATATTTTCTTTAAATATCTCTTGCTATGAGCTAAAGGCAAATATTGGCTTTTCCTGCGAAAATCTATTTTAAATATCTTCCTCTAGAATATTTGACTTTTTTATCCTCTAGAAACATGATATAATTATCTATGTCAGAGTAAAGGGAATGCATGTAGAATCTCAAGCTGAGGAATAGAGACTGTCTCGTCCTTTAAGTTTGACTCAACGTTTTAAACAGAATGACTTCATGGTAAATGGTAACTTTTTTTCACTCTGAACTAACTATGAAATGAATAGCTAGACATGTGAGCAAACATATTTTTTTCTATTTTTTTTTGTTTTCTGAGAGTCTGATGCGAAGATTATTACCGCACTCATGTCTGCAATTAGTTAAATTAGCTTAGCTTATCATTAGTAAAAAAAAACTGCTGCAATGACTCTGTCAACAATATCCATTTTCCAGCATCCCATTAAATAAGAAAAAACAGAGCTGTCAGCATTGGGTTAGTTTACCTTAGCTCATTACGTGGGGAAAACAGCCAAGAAACAAAATCCACCTATACCGGCATCTCATTTATTTAATCTGCACGAAATAACCAGAGCATACGCTGACGCTATTGCCGGGCTAGCTGTTCCCCCTGTCCATGCTAAAGCTAAGTATAATGTTCACATTACAAATGCGCCAATTATCGTTGTTTCCTGTGCAACTGACCATTTAAATAGGGCATTAAAAAAAAAACTTTAAACAGAATAAAATTATTATCATGTCAGAGTGTCATAAATGCAACAGGAACGTGTTTATTTAGCTTTTGTTCTAGAAAGTTTGATGAGAAGATTGTTTTCTGCAGGCAGGTACGTTAGCTTAGCTTATCATAAAGGGGAAACTGCTAGCATAAATCTGTCAAAAATAAAAATAAAAATCCACCTTACCACCATCTCATTTATTTAATCTGAACAGGTAGCTTCACTGATTACACAAAGTTAGGGTGAATCTACAACATCCACCAAGTTAAATCTTATTTATTCTTATTTACGAAATATCAGGAGAAACAAATGAGGCTACAGCCAGGCTAGCTGTTATCCCGTCAATGCTAAAGCTAACCCTCTGAGTGCAGACATGAGTGTGGCTTCAATACTATTTCTTTCACGTTACTAACATACCTGAACAATTATGCAGCAACACACAAAAGCACTATCAGCAATGAAGTGGAAATTTAGACTTGTTTAGATTTTCTACTGTGTTAGCTGCGGTTTTGTTTTTAAATGGATCGTTGGTCCTGTAAACTATGTATTTTACTTTCATAGTTTTAGTTAATAGTTTCTATATTTTGGCTATATTGCACATTCAAAATAGGTGAGAGAAACAGGAGGACATTTAAGCATTGCTGAGTAATGTTAGTCATAGTTATGTATCACTGTACACGACATACAATGCATCAGAATTACTATGAGGGTTACTTGTAAGAATTTCTTAAAAAATAGCCATTTCATTTCATTATATCATTTGGAGGTGGGGTTTGTAATGTCTGCCTCGCTCCTGGTTGGTGAATATAGGTTGCAATGTACCAACCTTGACTAACAAGTCAAGTCACACACACAGACGGTTGCATAAACACAGTATCACAGTAACACTCATTATCAACTGACCCACTCAGAATCGAGGTGGCGCTCTCCTCACCACACACACTCTTCAGATTTCTTCTTGCAGTGTCTGTTTGTCTTCCCATCTCGTCTGACTTTGGGAACAGGCTGCGTCGCTACGGTCTGATTGGTTGCTCTGAGGGTGTCGGCCTGCGCGGTACTGCGTCACGGGCATGTGGGGCTGCAGGGAGGAAGGTTGTGGGTGCACGTGTGTGAGAGGGGTGCGGTGGAGGAGGGATGGGGTCGGTCAGAAATGGTCGGTCGGTTGATTGGAGTGCCAGGGGTGACGAAATCAAGGTGCAAAGATCAGGGCTGGGGGTCGTCTCACACTTTTTTGGGCGGAGGGGCCAGCTTGATGATCTCATCTTCAGATGGCTGGCGGATGATGTCTTATTTTACCAGTGGGGAGGCGGGGCCAAAAAAAGAAATACACAGAGAGAGAGATATCATGAACACTGTACTTTCAAAGACCGTTTATGAAAATAGATGAAACCTTTATGGCGTCACTCAAAGGCTTCCTGACTCCGCCTACCTTTGGCTAATTCAAAAAAATGGTCAAAAGGGATAAGCCTAATTATCTTGGTATGCTATAAACAGGTGAGCTGTATAATATTCACCCAGGGCTTTTTGTGTACCACGCTATAAACCTGTTAAGAATGAAATTAAATTACTTTCATTGTATTTTTTGACCAAGTCTAATTTTAGTCAAAAGCTTCATGCTATAAATTTTTGATTTTAGAATGAATCCAATTTTTATTTATAGAACATGTCTCATACAGGATGCACAAAGTGCTCACTGGGATGAGAAAGACAAAAACACAGGGAGCCTTGAAACAACAGCAGGAAAGACATCAAGCTAATATTAATATGACATGGGGGAAAGTTACAAAACTAAAGTTGAAGTACAAAATTAAACAAGATTAAAGGTAAAACTAGAAGTAAGAAATAAAACTTAATTCCTTATCTCAGATCCAGGATAAACCTGAGTATGAAACTATATTTCCCTTGTAAGGTACAAGGTTTTGGCAGCAAACAGGAGGCAGAGAAGGTAACCAGGCAGCTCTTTTCTTTTGTCACTAGAGGGCAGAACTTGACCGGCTTTGGTGTGTAACTTATTTCACTATTGGGGTGCACTGACACATTTCTATTATTCTATTTTCTATTTTCACACTAATTCAGTGATTCAATTCACTTCAATCAACAACAAACCTGCATCCACCAAAATGATCGTATAGTTGGATTACCACCTTTCTGACACTGCTCCACTAGTGTACCTAGGGTTTTGCCAGGTGATGTTTTATATGTTAGACCTATGGGATGCGTTACCTTTGTATTTCTTGGCTGAGGGGATGCGCGTGAGCTTGGTGTCGATCTCGTCATCCTCAGAAATCTTCAGCACAGTCGTGCGGTACTCGATCACCCTCGTCAGCAGGTCCGGTCGCCGCGAAATCTCAAAGATGTGCTCGATGTACGAAAGGTTATCTGCAAGTCAGACGGTTTGTTCATGTTCAAGACCTCAAGCTAATATCAGACATCACTTGCCAAACACATGCCAAATGTGAAGAGGTAACGATAAAGATTTAAGCGGTATGATCTCTCACCCTGGGCCAGCTTGTCGTTCTTCTCCAGGTAGCTGAACCACTCCTTGGAGGAGGTGATGTTGTTGCTCTGGTCTTCGGGGATGTCCTCCTTGCAGGCCGACTTAAGCTGCTCCAAATCCTCGTTGGTGATGTTTTCAGACAGGTCGCTGAGCAGAGAGCTGTACTCCGCCATGGTCTGCTCAGAGGCAAAGACAAGACAAAGGGAAGACAGTTAGATGGACGCCATAAAAAAAGGATCACTTACACTCATAAAGACATCAAAGCCAGGTAGCAGAAACAGCATGGAGGAAAAAGACGAGGAACAGTGTCTGCAATTACCCTGATGTTCTTAAACTGCTCAGTGTGCGCAGCAGCCCACCTACTTCCCAGACGCCACGGTGGAAAACACTTAGGAAATCTTAGCTAATGACAATAGCATACCGTCAGAGTGGGACGTGAAAGCACAAAACCACTGAGCCCGATCCCTTTGAAATCCCATTTGTTCCCAGGTTTTGTATTTAGCATACAGCTTAAAGAGGTGACTAAAAATATTTAAAAAAACAAACAAAAACACTGTGACACCTAACACTGGCTTGAAACATTATGCTTAAAGTCCCAAAGAGCAGATCTATTCACTCAGGGAAGAATCTTGAATTCTGACTTAAAATAAGACTAGCTATATATACTCTATTTTATTTATGTGTATTATTTTTGTATGCAATTTCAGTCCAGCCCCAACAACACTACAGAGCAATTACTGCATTGGAATCCAGGTTTCTGATACTATTAAAAATAGTATTTCTTCCTTCAACATCATACACTTGCTGTAAAACTAGTGTGCCAAATGTCTGTCAATCCATGGCTGACAAACATCCCCCAAAAATGGGTATCGTGCTACTGTTTGAGCAAAAACAAAGGAATTGTATTGTGTATTTCTGAGCTTTCGTTTTATCTAAATAATAATAATAATAATGAAATAATATCTTTCATCAATAGAAATCAACGGGGATAGGCCTGAGGGACTCACAGACACATTTATAAATGTCCAGAAAAATACTGAATAACATCGCAGTGATTTTTTTAACCCTTCAGATAGACCAACAAGTATCTTCAGACAGGACTTTGACTACCAGAATAGGTACCAAGAAGTGAAAGACACATTATGAGTTACCCAAACTCTATTGTGGTTCTCTGTCTCCCCCTAGTGAAATGACTGAAGAAGAGCATTTCTCAGGCTAAAATCACATAAGCAGGTCTTATGTCTGTGCTTGTCGCATCACTCTACACAATCGTTACATGATCAGTTAAATTCATTAAGGCCACAGGTTCAGCTTTAGAGCCTCAACAAGGCCATATAAATCTAAATGATTCCACAGTTTAAAACTGGGAAAAAGACCACAGAATACAGAATATAGTCAGTTTTGTTTAATAGGGATATTCTTGTATATCTAATGCATACTAACTAGTATAGATAACCATGCATATATTTATGGTTCAGTTATGTTTTATCTTAGCGATTCTATAGACACCATCGTTTTATAGTTAAAAAGACCAGTTTGAATAATTGCTTTTAGAAGGGTGCGCTGAATACGTGTACCTTTTTATAAGAAAAAGTTCAGGCCACATTTTCCGATGGTTACAGTGGTTGGAGGGCCACAAGAATTAAGGAATGGGCGTTGTTAGGATTGCGGGGTTGTGGTTATCATCACAAAGAATGGGATATTTATCTGTGTGAGTAAGTAAGAGTGTGTGTGCGTTGGCAGGAGAACCACTGTTCAGAAGCAGGCAGCCAGTGAGTGAAAAAAAAAAGAAGAAAAAAACACAGAAAAACAACAGAAAAGCAGGCTGAGTGATTCAGACATCTTGTGAAGCCGTCTGCTGCGTTCAGCTGGGTCAGTTCAGAAGAAGCAAAATTAAAAAACTCACGAGACACAAACGCAGGCTGTAGCTAATATCTTGGTTATTAGCATATTTGAGTCAAGCTATTCCCACAAACTTCCATATATGGATGGTTGTTGTAGTTACACTGATCCGGCATAACATTAAGACCACTGACAGGACAAGGATACTTAGACATTATTTACACCCCACGCCATAGCAATGACACTTGATGGCAGCAGCCATCCCCAGCAGGATGCAGCCTGACACAGACACACAAAAAAACATTAAGGAACAACTAAAAAAGAAGAACAGCACAAGGTGTTGACCTGGCCTCCAAATTCACTAGCTCAGAAACTGATCAAGTATCTGTGGGATGATCCACAGAGGCCTCTCCCTTCAATCCATAGGACTCAAAGGCCCCCACTAACAACATTCTGTTACCAGACACCATAGGACACCACCAGAAGGCCCGTTTCCATTCTCTGATGAGTCACAACTTTCTTGGAGGCACAAGAGAGATATGTGATAAGTAACAATGATAAAGGAAATACATTTGTTGATGATCACTGTTCAAATTTATTGTGAAACCAAACTTAACGCCCTATCCGTAGACAACTCAATGTAGTTGCCTACAAATAGAACAAATCTTTGGCTTGTGTTGCCATCTAGTGGTTATGAGTTATATTGCTACTTGACTTTAACACCAAGACACTGCTGATTTTCAGTCTAACAAAATCTAGCTAACTTGATGTTAATTTACCTTTTCTACACAGCAGTTATCCTTTTAAGAGATTTGGTAGGAGGTGGTTTTGTTTTGTTTTTTTTGTTCTGCTTTGTATTAGTTTGCAAGTTGGCAGAGTTACATATCTTTTATTTAAAACCAACAATCTAAAACTCAAAGGCGTCCAGGTCACCTGATATTTGACCAAAAAAGGCTTTTCGTTCTATGAAAACAGCAATCAAAGTACATTTTGGCTTTCAAAATTGCTAAAGAGATTAAGTGAGGGATGATAAATGAGGTTCGCCTCCTGCCCTCTCCATGACTGTTGGTGCCCTGAGCGAACACCTAACCCCCGGGCGCAACCCACCACTCCTCCAACTGTACACTCTAACTGTGTGAACAAATGGATGGGTCAAACAGCAGGAACAAATTTCCCCATTGTTGGACAATTAGGGGTTACAATTTGAAAAATGTAATATATAAATAACCATGGTTCCTGTAATAATATATTGCAATCAAATCTAACAACGGCTCAAAATGAATCAGTAATTAAAGCGCGCAGCTAACAACAAGTCTGGAGGCGGTTAGTCTTATGAAATCCAAACATAAAAGGAGATACACATAGTGGCAGTGCCAGTGTTTTCAAAAATTTTAACCAATCAAATGGTCGCTCAGGATTTCCACAGTCCCGGTGAGACTTCCCCAGCCTTTACCAAGTTTAATGAGGCAGCAGATTAGCTTAGAGATGATTAAGGTCAACTAAAAACTGCTGCATTTGAGCTGGCGTGGGATCAGGTGTCCTGCTCAGTGACACTTAGTTACAGCAGGGCCGCATCCCTTCCATCCAGCCCTGTATTAGCTTTCCTTACTGTTCATGTTATTTCTGTCACATACAGCAGCCTTAGCTCTCCCGGTATCTGCCATCCATGCAGATAGCAATAGGCTGCCTTGCCTCTCTGTGCTGCGCATCATGGGCACTGGCACGAAACTCTGTCTGCCTCTGATCCTCTCAGTCTCATCACAGATAAACACCACGTACCGAGGGCCCAGAAGAGCTCTGTGACTGGCGGCGTGACCTATATAACTAAGCTGTTGTTACCAGCTGCAACCACCAGGGGCCGCCAATTCGCTGTGGAGCATGTAGAGGCAGCCCGAGCAGCTCACCATGCAGCAGCAGTGCTCTCTTTACTTAATCGCTTAAGCCTTTTTCACAAGGGCATATGGATAGGAGTTGATGCTTTACAGATGAGCAGCAGAAACCGAGACGCACAAAATGCGTCTCATTCAAAATTCTATTACATCTGACAGGAAAAAAAAAAAATCCCTTCCAGTTAATAAGTGATGACTAAATGAAACACTGTGCTGACAAAGAGTGAGTACAAATCAGCATATGGATGATGTGGAGGACTATGCGGAACACCGGAGCAGATATGATGATAATTGTCCTAGAGGCTGATTTAGGGTCAGATTTGTTTGTCTGTTCTCTAATGGCTAATGGTGGCATTTTGTTTGGTTTGTCTGAACCACGATCTCAGCCTCAGGGCCAGAGCACAATGATGACAGGGCACTTTTACTTTGGCTCTGTGTGTGTGTGTGTGTGTGCGTGTGTGTGTGTGTGAGAGAGAGAGCAAGTGTGTGTTATTTCACTCTTAAATGTCACATTCATGTCTTCTCTAACCAGAGCAACTTGCTCAGACAACACAAAGCTCTGAGTGGGACAGAGGAGGGACGTGCACCTTAACTCCACTGGATGCAACGAGGGTCTGAATACTGTGTGTGTGTGTGTGTCTCTTGTCTGCGCAAATATCTGTGACTGCAAACTGCGCGTGCACGTTTGCATGCATGTGCATGTGCGCAAGTGAATATGCGCTTGCACGCTTCAACTCAGGAGCTTGTGAATTGTGTCTATCACAGAGAGAAGCTGAAAGAATGAATGCGCGCGAACGTGTGCGCGTGTGTGTGTGTGTGTGTGTGTGTCTGTGTGTGCGCTTGTTCCCGAGCCTCCTCTCTTGACCCAGGTCTCCCTGCCTGCTCTCTGTTTTGCACCACAATGGACCGGCGCTGCTTTTGTGTACTTTTAAAGTAGAAAGAGGGAGAGAAAAAAAAACAATGGATGGAGTGGCTACATTTGGTGTTTCTGTCCCACCACCTCCTTCATGTTGCTCCCTCTCCAAACCCTTAACTCTTTGTCAGCCGTCAACTAAAGATGTTTGTTTTTATTGGAAATATGCAATTTTGCCCACGCTTCAAAGTCGTGCAATCTATTGAACTCATTGTTGTATTTGTTTATAACTTTTTTCCCTAAATGGCTCATTTGTGTTGGTTTCCAGCTCTGTCTCATTATCTAGTCGTTGTCTCTTTGAAAAAGTAAGCACTAAATACCCAGATAAATCATGAAGTGTCTTAAAAATAGATAATTTGCCATTTTACAAGCTGAAAATCACTTAGTGACTATTTGTTGCATTTCTTCCCATTACACAATTGCAAAAGGGATATTTGTTCACTTAATGTATGGACACTGTAGTTTGGGACTATGAGGATGCTTCAGAAATAAGCACAAGGCTTTATTGAACATTGAACTGTCTGCTGCATTTTAACTTATTTAAATGTTTGTCGGGAGATCCCATCCTGTAACTAAAAATGAAATGTCACATGTCTAACAGACTGTCGCAAACAAACATCCTTTTAATCCAGTGTTCTCTTTGGCATTTTCTTATTGTTGGATGAGTTAAACACATCTAAATTAAGATTGAGCAGAAAAATATTTGACATGTGACAGAAGCACCATAATTGTACGATCTGCTATGATAAAACAAGTGATGTTAGAGAGGGGTAGGACACCAAAAATAAGCTAACTGCTGCCGCTGACAAGAAAAACAACAATTTCTTTAAGATTCTTTAACTTTGTGAATCAACAATTTGAAAATGTCTATAACATCCAATCACAGGTTTGGATGGGAAAAAAAGGCAGAAACGAAGATGCATTTTAAAAATGATTTGCAACACTGCAGTCGTGCTCTAAGGAAAAGAGTCTGTGAAATCGCCCGTCTCCCTCCCTCCCTCCCTCCCTCCTCCCGGGTCTCTCTGGGACGAGCCTGACACTGCTTCCATACATAGAGACCCACTGTGCTTCACATTCTCATGAACACAAACATGCTTTTGTCCGCTCGATCCTCTGTCTCTGCTGTCTTGGTGTGTGCGTCTGTGTGAGTGTGTGAGAGAGCGGCAGAAAGAGCTGTCACTGAAGTTATACTGACAAAGCCAAGTAGCTCATTCTATTTGTTATAGCTAATTGTTCAAGAGGCATAAACGTAGCTTAGAATAATTTTAAACAGGCCTCAGGAGCTAAAGCGAAGCAGATAAAAATGGATGTTGCTTTTAGTTGTCTAAATGTCCATAAATATATGCCATTAATGTTGCACGTGTTGATGCTCAGTTTGAAACTTCTGCTTCTGACTGACTTTGAGGATTCTGGTAACGTTAGCAATATCTGGGTTTACAGGTAAATACAGGGGTATATGGTATTGTATTGTTATAACATGAGTTCATATCATTGCAAGTATGTGTCGGTGGAACAGCTCCACAAAATTGAAGCCAAAGGAAGTAGAGCTCCCCCTGGTGTCTGGCTGCAGTATAGGTCATAAGCTCCACCTCCTCCATGTTAGTAGATGGGACTCGCGCCAAACTAAAACACTAAAATATATGTCATATACATTTATTAAGGGATAGTTTTTGTTATTTTAGATACTTAACATAATACTGATGCGTACTCAGCTGTCCATTTTTCTGATAAGTTTCATTTTAGTTAGTTACTAGATGCTATAGAAACAGGATGTGACATCATGATGACTACAAGTTAGGGAAGAAAATAATAATTCCAGTGTATAATCCAACATTTCTTTGTTACTGGTGGAGGTAGAGCAGAGTGTAGTATTAGTTAAACAAAAACACAAGAGAATCTGGTGGAAGTATAGGCAGGTCATCGATAATGCGGATCCAATAACGTAGCTCCACTCTTGGACCGCACTACCCCAGTCTGGTTCCAAAAATTGCCTATATTTTTTAATACTAAAAAAAGTAAAGAAAAAAGTAACAGAAATTTAGATAAAAGCCTCGAGACACCGATCTTAACATCATCTGACATCTGAAGATGTTGCCTCAATTCTAAAAAGTTGCACTTGAACACACCGCAAAGACTGCAGCAAATGGCAAAGGTAATGACTCCTTTCACCAGCAGGAGTCTGTATTGAAAGTAAAACAGGAAGCGCAACTAATGGTTGGGAAGCTTGGAATTTAGGAAGAGCTACAACTTGTTGTACAGAGCCGACCTCTCGTAAATCATGCTGATCAGTTGGTCTGCAGTCGGCTTTTCATTCTAGATGATCAGGTCTTTGACAGCAGTTTGACTTGTGTCAATGGTGCAGTCACAGATGTTTGTCCACTGCCGGTGAGCCCTTATAGACTGACATCATCTGAGCTTAGCTTAGATTAGTTTAGCAAGGCCTATAAACAATGGGAAATGACTAGAATGGCACTTTGCACAGATACAGGAATCTGTGTATGAGCACCTTGCCAAGTCATTGCAGTGCTTACCCTGTCTGCAGTCTTTATGTTAAGCTATGTTAACCACTCCCTGGTTCTTTTCTTCTTCTTCATCTTCTTTTTTTTTTTTCAAAACTCAAATATAGTGTTTTGCATTTAAGTCTAGACAAGAAAGCGAACTCTATTTCTAAAAACTATTCATCGCTGGAGTGCAGTCACAGTCAGCAGACGGGATTTAAGAGGATCCACTAGAGATGATTATGTTTAGCATGTGTGGAGTCATCCAATAAGTCGTACAAAGGAAACGCTTGAGCTCAGTCCCGTCTATAGAGACATACACTTACAGAAAAGGGCAAAACCACATAAGTCAGCCGTTGCTGAATTTTGCTTGACTTTCAAAATGTAATTGTTTGAATATTGGTGCTGATTTGCTGGTTGTATTGCTGCATCTAAACCCTGAAGAAAAGGAAGACACACTTCTCTTTTAAGAAGAATGTCTAAGCAGCCGAGCTTTGTGAGGCATTACATTTTTTATTTGCACCGATTCAGTATTTTTGTCGTTACTACGCCTCCATAGCTCTCAGCGTAAATGGAGGCCAAGCAGTCTTCTTCCTCTCCATGACTAAACTGTTGACCCCCAACCCCCACCTCCTATAGTCTGCTGCTTTACATTGTTCAATCAGACCATTATCCACGCAGACACGACTCGCTGCTTCTCCTTCTACTGCTACTTTCCCCTCATCTCTGCCGTCTAAACCTCCTCTATTACTCCTGTGTTTAAGAAATGTGCAATGAGGAGTTGATGCGGCAGCAGCCAATCCATACTTTCTATTAAATACATGAATGCAGTCCCGAGGGCAGCGTGTGTGTGCAGCTGAGGATATGTCAGGAACAAATGGAGAAGACCTTGGTCTGAAAGAGCACCGAGTCACTCAACAGATTTTCCAATAGACGCCTCATATTTCACTCCTGTCTTTCCATTTTCACTTGCAACGGTGCTCAGCCTGCTGGGAGTTCATCTTTGTTGAGGACGCGCGCACACACGGCTGAGACGAAAAACATATACACAAACATATACTATGTGTACCACGACTACCAAAACTCCATTCACCCTCCACACCAATGACGTTACCATGGAGACCAGGCCTGGCTTTGCCTTTAGGCCTGGAGACTGTTACCTAGCGACAGGGCAGAGACCCCCCCACCACCACCACCATCACCCATCAAAAAACCTCCCCCATTCCTTTACCTCATCTCACACCCTGCCTGCCCCTTTCAGAATAAAAGCCCCCACACGAGGATGACTGACACACAAGGAAAAACAAAGAACAAAAAAAAACAGTTGTTTACAATTTGTTTGAAGTCAACAACAATATAGAGACACTTAATTTAATCAGTTAGAAGACTATGGCTTCACACACACACACACACACACACTCAAAAGAGGGAGCACAAAGAGGCAACAGGAGGATGTTGATCTCTGACTGTGACATTGTGATCATATCTCATAATCAACAGGCACGATCCCAGCCTTTGGCCGTCTCTTCGTCCCTCCTTTTATCAAAGACTCACAAACATACATTCTCCCTTCAAACACACACACACAGTGGCAGCCAACTGTGCTGGATTTCAGCAGGAGACAAGCCTACAGATTTTACCATGGCAACCAAAGCACCAGGAAAGCAGTTCAAAATTTCTCTGACAGAGATCTGGAACGAGAAACTACTGTTTTCTCCACTCTACATCCAACCTGCATCTCTGCCTGTGTCTCCCCTCAACAGTTTTGTATTTATTGCTGTTGGTGTTGCATCCAGACTTAGCTACTTGAATTCACAGTTTATTGCCACATGGTCCCTATCAAAGCAACGGAAGGGAAATAGTGGAAACACATCGATCTAAAACAAAATCACGGCGCACTCTTACTCACGTTATGCTTTAGCCATCAAATGTTTCTCCTGGTGATGTGCCTTAGTCAGGAAGGTGTATGAGGCTAAGGAGAAATGAGGCGGCGGCTATGAACGACTCAACTGTCAGCTTTTGATTTTGCTTGTGTAGTTACATTTAAAGGTGCCTCACAACTACATCATGCGTGTTTTGGACTGATATTTAAAACGCATCATAAATCACTGTAAAAAAAATTTTTTTTTTACGATGATTAGAAAATATAGCATATAGCATCTCAATATTTTTATATGCTGTTACTTCATTGTTTCTTTTTTACTTCAGCTCTAAATGACTTTTAAGTTTAATTTTAAGTGTAAGCTCTTAAGTGTATTTTTGTGTTTTTTATGTGCCTGTTTTATAAATTACTTTTCTTTTTTTCTGTCATTTACACACCAGAATCTGCCAAACCCCAAAGAAACATGGTGAATACCAACGTGTATCTGAACTATTTACATGTACCTTTGTTAGGACTCAACACAGCTAGCTGGTTTTAGTATTTAGGCTAAGCTAAGCTAAGCTAAGCTAAGCTAACTGGCTTTAGTTTTACAAAAAAAAATAAATCTTTTCATCAAACCTTTGGCAAAATCGATCAGTCATTCAACACACAATGCCACATGAATAACTGAGTTTTCCTCACCTCTGGTTAGTAATGTTTGCAATTGTCAACCAATTGTCAACATTTGGGGCCACATCTCCCATAAACCCTCTCTCCTTTTCAATATTGCTGCCTTCAGGTGATGTCGTGTTCACATCACCTCTTTTGGTATGCACAGTGTAAAATGGACAGCTTAGATAAATTTAGAGTTCATGAGATGTGATGTTGTCAGAATGGGATGGTACAGTACGATAATATATTTTAAATTAAAATATATTACTGTACTGTACCGCATCCTTACGGAACATAACTAAAATAACAGTGTTTCTCTTTTGAATTCATGATATGTCTGGGGAAAATATTAATTCTGATTATTTTCAATGACAGTTTTTCCTTTTACATTTTCCGCATTAAGCTACCTGATCGTTAGCTTGCTAAACTGTTAGCCTCGTCGGCTTCCAGGCGCCATTTTGTAACCACAGGCACCATTTGAAGGCAGCAAATGTTGCAAGTCATTCCCGCTCCGACTTTTAGCACGTTCTTCCCGGTTTGTACTCTACAGCAACGCACCAAACAGTAATCATAGCACAGAGGCCAACCAAAACAAACATGACATTAAACACAACGCCACATCTCTCCCTCCCTTCTCCTTCTCTCTGTCGGCACCTGTCCTGCTCCTTCATGTTTTACTCAGGGAGAAAGCAGCTAGTCTCTATCTTGTTCAATAAATCGCTCATTAAATACACCCTGACCTTTCTGAACCTCCCCTCATCTCTTTCACTCCCTCAGTATATTTTTTTTTCACTCAGATGGACCGAGAGGCAGAGAGTAGGAGTCCCGCCCACTCTCCATCTTTAAAATGAACGTCTTCACAAAAATCCAGCCCTCTCTCTGTGCATGGCAGCGCCTATTCCAAAACTGCATCGTTTTTTTTTATTCCCAAAAAATATTACATAATTTCCTGACGTAATCTTTCTCTAATTTGGGCAATGCTTCTTAAAAGCACACTACTATTTGAGTTCTGAGTGACCCAGAACCTCTTTCTTTTGCGTTCTCTTTCATTCCACCTGTCAGTCTCAGAGCCGTAAATGCTCTCCCTCTCCAGGAGAATACATCTTCACCCTTGCAGGAGTGGGAGGCAGAGGAGCTCGCAGTTGCAGGTCGAAACAAATGTCCGCCTCCGAAATCCTTACTTCTCGGGTCACAAGTCTCTCCCACCCAGCAGCAGATAAGGATTTGCATCTCTGAGTGCGGAACCAATTGTCTTTTCTTTGAAGCATCACACTTCAGCCCACTTGCTATGCTGATTTTTTTTTTTTTTTTTAACATACAGCATTTATGCTGGCTTATTACAAAACCCTGAAAAATATTGCTCAGCAAATGAATGGGTCTAAAATGGTCGTTCCTGGTGTTAAGTTTAGATTGGATTTATATCCACATTTGTCCCTCATCCTTATGGTACTACTGGCCTTCTGCCTAATGCAGCACAGCTTTATGTAAAGGAGCCTCGACGTGCATTACCCACAATAAGTCCTCACAGTTTACAAGTACATTTGAAGCATTCAAGCATACATTTATCAACACTGTAATGCAGTAGCGCCAGGCCGCTAGGTTCCACTGATTCATGTTGAATCAATAAGTGTCACATTTTATAACATCAGAGCGCATCTGGATGTGAAAGTAGATGAGAAGGCTGCAGCAAAACAGTGAGGACACTGTCGAGTAGAAAGAGGTCGCTAGATTCTGTACACTTTCAGACCCTAAGGCAGCCACGACAATATTTGTAATGGCCATGGCAACCAGTCTAACGTGAGGAAACAAATGGTCAAACAAAAAAAGCCTGAATTAATTTCACATAAAAGCTTAGAAGTATTTGATCCCCTGCGCTAGCCAGCACCAAAAAAGTTGATCTTTCAGGCTACCGAACTTCAATACACTTCTAGTACCGGCCAAAATGCTCCTATCCTATGCTACATCTTATCAAATATCAAAAAATAAATTAACTTTAGGTGCCAAATTCTGATATCTAAAAAAGTAAATTTTAGCCATTGCGAGCCACAACATTCATTTAGCCATTTTTGAAGTGAGATGTTTTGTCGGATGTTCTCTGTTTCAACATACACTGACCCAAAAGTAGAGGCATTGACCACGTGACTAAAAGCCTTGATGAAACCCGAGTCACTCAGAATATGACATCAAACAGTGACAACTAAACATACTGCATATAAACCACTACGGTATCTACCTGGCTCTCAACTCTCAACGATAGGCCGTTCATCAGCGCTCAATACCACAGGCGCTAAAGTGAGCTAGCCTGCCTCCCTGCAGGTTTCTTACCCAATATCAAACAACAAACAGATGCCCCCTGCAGACTGCAATTGAGGAGGAGGAAACGCTGTTCAGCCACTGCAGGGATTGACTGGCCCACACACCACCTCATCATGTTGCAGCTTTATCCACCACTGCCACACCGCAGCATCTGACTGGGCTACACAATGGCAGCACGCTGTTAGCATGCAGCTGTGCCTCCTTTTTCATTCTTGTTGGGGTAGTTTTAATGCTCTGTCTGCACTTATTTTGGAAGTCTAATAGTGTGTTGAAATGCTGTGGATTATCCTGCAATAGTGAAGAATGCTGCCAAGAAAGCAATCTGGTTGACTACATGGCCATGAAGGACTTAGGAGAGTTAAGATGTGTTAGGTCCTGTATTTTTTTGTGTCAGGATTCCTGTTAACATGTCTGTGAAGGTTCTCAGTCATCCAGGTCATGGTAATCCAAAAGGCATGGAATAAAGGCAACTGAAGAACTGAAGCTACTCGGATGAGTGGCGAAACGTCTTCAAGAAATTCTACAAGTCCAGTAGCCTCAATGCCTTTTGGATTCTTGAAATATGGGTATACCTGAAGTGAAGGTGTTTGAAGGCATCCAACCAAACAGAAGTCTCTCCAATGGACTGCAACTGCGCACTAAATTAAGGGCTTGAGGCCTTTATTGTGAGAAATTGTGGATTGTTTTTTTTGTTTTTTGTTTTTTTCCAAAGCTCTCTGGAACCATAGGATCAGGCTTGTAGGGTTAATTGCCTAGAGGTTCACAGAGGAAAATATCTATCTAAGAAATCTAAGTTGTATGAATGATATCTTAAAGAAATGTCTGGTGATGTAGCATTTTAAAGAGCCACTCTGCCGCCTGAGTTGATAGTATATAGCAAAAGAAGATGACCAAAGATGGACCCATGATTTCGACATCGCTGCTCACACTGATTCCAGGTTTTTTTTCATTTTTTCAAGCATTTGTTGAGCAGCTGTTTGCAGACAAAGCCAACATATCTGACTCAAGGAAACACAAAAGCTTAAAAGTGCTTCATTTTCTACGGTAGCCACAGCTAACATTAGGGAGTTGAACCTTATGAACGAGGAATTGACAACTACATCAGTGTCTTCAAGTAGCTAGTTAGCTTGCTGGATAAGCCTATGGTTGAAGATAACTGGCCTTTTTTTTTCTTTTGACTGTTATTCAACGTTAGTTTGGCAAACACTGGAAGCCTGAAAGCCAAATGCCCCCAGAAATCCAGTCACAATGTTATATATTATGATATGTGTAAAGAGGTTCTTTGATGGACAAGATCAAGGTTTTCAACTTTGTTGTCTTTGTTCATCTTGCCTTTGTTTCACCACCACGGTACAAGTTTAGTTGAAATGTATCAAAAACTAAAGCATACTGTGCACCTTACATGGAACATGGAAAAACATGAAGTATCTCAAATTTGCATTTAAGCAAGTTAACAATTGTCATCATACTCATGGTTAATTTAGCACTGTACTATAAAGATCAGCAAATATTGTTCTGCTGACACAGTTTATAATCATGACTCAAAAATATGATATGGGTTCAGTAATGGACATACTATGATTTATTCATAACAGCTTTCAGCTAAGTTTAGTCCATTAATGTTGAAGGTCTTAGTAAGTTTATTTTCTGCTGACAGCAAATGTGTCATTTTTAAGTAGGGTGGATTTTAAGATGACATTTACGCTGCTTGTACAGAATGTCGCTTCTGACGCCCTGGCGTAGCCCTGCCATCTGGTACATGCATTCACGCACACATAGACACGCAGTCAAATTAAAATACGATGGTGCCGTTGAAAGGTCAAACACAGTGTTTCTGAGGTTGTGCCAGCAGTCACCTCTCTGCCTCCACATCATACTTAACTAGTGCTTCTTCTTCCTCCTTCTCCTCGGCTCAGTCATAGAATCGCCACACTGCCATGAATTTTCTCTTTAATTCTTCTTCCTTCAGCCTCCTTGTGCTTTTCATGGCACACACACACACACACACACACAATGGGCTTTTAAGGCTCCATCATTGCAGTAGCATCTTGCTGCTGGGAAACATTGCAATTGATTTCTGACCATTAATCTTACTTTGATGTCTCTCTTGCTGGGAACATTGCCTATGTACTCCCACCAAATAAAGCACCTTGAGTAACACCATCACTTCTATGTTTTCCCGTTGTTCAAATGCTTGCCTGTTTTCTATTCCTCGTCCTCTTTCTTTTAGTCCCACTGTATCGCTCATGTCCTGTTTGCATGCTTTGGAGCAGATTCCCTGCACTTTACCAAAGGATTAATCCGTGTCAGGTCAGTTGCGTTCCCTCATCCACACCAAGGGCTTGGACAGTTGAGAGAGGGATATTGCACACAGACTTATGGGACGAGAAAGGGGGAAAAAAACTGATACGGAGGCACAGTCATTTTCCTTACAGACGGTCTCGTGTCCAATGAAGCAGCGAGCACTGCCAGCACTTATCAGTTCAAAAGCCCAGAGCAAGAGAGTGGGAGAAAGGGAGGGAGAGAAACGGAGGAAAGGAGGAAGCGCTAATCTGGGGAGAAGCAGCGAAGCGCCAGAGAATATAGGCCACTGGCCCATTTTTCATTGAGGAGAAAAGAAGATTTGCAGCGTGCAAAAATAGTGCGGTTGATTCATACATCCTCAGCTTCAGTCATATTTTTTAACAATTCATTCCCTTCTAATTTGATTCTCTCGAAGTATTTCAGCCATCAGCAGCAGCATTTCGCTCTGAAGGCTCATCACTGATCTCAAGAAAAGAAACTCACATACTGTAGAGTAACTGGAGAATTTGATGGATTCCCATGCTGGGAATTGGCTGCCAAGGTGAGGAAAGCAAGTAACCTACAACCCAACTGTTTGTTAGTCCATGTTTGCTGGTGATGGGACGTATGTTTATGACCCAAGGCCGTTAGCACTAGCTAGACCCCCGTCACCTGCCTCCATTCAGCATTTTTGTAGCTCTTCCTAGCTTCCTAGTTCCCCAGCTAATTCTAGCTCCTCTAGCTATAGTCTATGCTGTGGACAAACACAGGTAACCTGAGGTGACGCCACAGTAGTACAGTTCTTTGTTGTCTATTGTGTCAGTACCTTAAGAATTCTACAGTTATGCTAGCAGCTGTGAGGCTATACTTGAGAACAGCCATGCTCTGAGGTAGCCAATGCTAGCACGACAGCATCAGCCCCAAATGTGGATCTTGTGTTGGCAGTATAGAGGAAAAGCCAAGGTTCATCAGCTTAGAAAGAGACCATGTGAATCATTAATGTCCATACATAATAATACCTCAGTCTTGACCAATGCGACGAACCGCCTTCGAGCTCCATTGTTCGCAAGAATGCACTACTAAAAAATGTGGATTACTGTTATAAATGAAACTAGTTCCCAACAAATACAAGATTTACTCCTGTTTGAATCATGTTTGCTGAAACCGAATGTGCCCAAGAAGTCTAACCTTTGCTTTAAAGCAAGTAGTGACTGTGTGTGACCTTAAATATGTTAATTTTCAGCAGCTATTATGAGTTTGGATCTGTTAAACACAGCATAAAACAGTAGAGTGAGTTAGAAACTTTCAACTTTTAGTCCAACATTGACGACAATGTTGGACAAAGTTGAAAGTTTTAAAGTATCCTTAAAGGGAGATGAAAATAATGGGAGTCTTAAACATCTCTGTGATAGCTGGCCTACTACATCTGATTAGAAGTAGTTTTTTTTTACAAAGTCAAATATATAGGATAATGTTAGCCCTATCCTTTTAATCCCATCAGTTTCTGTTACTACGCAACTGGTCTCTACTGTGAGTCAATAATAATGATTTTTAGGCGCCTTAATCTAAGGCAAACTTCAAACAATAAATTCTTTGATTAAACTGGGTTGGTCAATCAAACCTTCAAATAATCCCTTGTTTAGTCTGAATGAAACTTGATGGGAAGCTAAATGTGAAGCTTATTAAAGCTTTGTGTTTCCTGAAGAGGACTGATGGTTAAACCTGCTGGACTGAAGTCAAACCTGTTCATTTTACAGTAGTAGCAGGGTTTTATCTGAGTTTGAGTATACTGAAGACTGTTAGTTCAGCCAAATTAAAAAGGAAGAAATATCTGGTGATGTCAAGATGTTTAGTTTTTATTCATCTAGACTGTGAGATATTTATAGCACCATTCTTTGCTACTCAAGTACAATTGAACATGTTTCCACTGGAAACACAGCAAACCGTGGGTGAACTAATCCTTTAATCTCCCAGCTGCTATCACAGAAATAATCACATTTTATTTTAATTGTTTCACTAAATAATGAGGCTGATTTACTGTTGCACTTGTGTGGTGCAGGCACCCATATGGACACAGCATCCGACCGAGATTCTTCAAAAATTTATTTTGTCTCTACACTTAAACAACCTTCATGCACATATGCATTTGTAACTGCATATTTATGTGTCTGCATGCATTACTACACCTCCGTCTTTATTTCTCTATGCTATACAAGAACAGCAGCAGGGAGGAGTTTGTGTAGGCAGAGCCAACAATCAGTCGTCCCAAAAGGCCACACAAACACGAAAACACACAACACGAACGCACACATACTGTGGGCACCGTGTGGATGTGTCCTGCATACAGATACTTCTTGGTTTTTAGCAAAAGCTTGCGTGAAGCCAGAGGCCAAAGGTCACCAAAAGAGAGAGAAAAGAAGACTTTCAGCAAATAAACCGAAGTGTTCTGCTACGTGGACAGTGGAGTTCATTCAGAGACGGTAGAGTTTAAGTGGAAATTAATGTTCGAGAATGAAAAGAGTTGTGAAATAGGCCGAAAACATTCATTAGTAAAACCAGACGATGCCTTTCTCAAACACACATTTGCACGACATGTATCTGACTAAATAATTAAATACATACTACTACTAACTAAATACATACTAATGAGACTTTCCTCCAACCAAAGCGAGAATAACGTGGGATCGGATCGAAAATGAACATGAGAACGCAACAGAGGTTACAGAGATGCACCAGTCAATACGTCTTAAGGGCTTCGTCAAATAAGAAAAGAAGATATTTGAAAGAGCTGTAGACAGCGTTGCACGCCGTGGAGACCTGGCTGCAACTGACCAGCAAGAGGCTTTGCTTCCTGCCGTCGCCATGGACACACTTCCTGGCCCCGGGTTTAGGGCAGCGGAAAAAACAGCAGCCGCCAAGGGAGAGAGACAGACCGACGAAAAGAAGAAAGAGAGAGAAAGAGAAGGGATGTCAGGAGGAGGGGGGAGGTGGGGCAGCAGCAGCTGGACTCTCCATCGGAATTAAAACCAGGGCTAATCCCTTCTGCTTTGTACAACGCAACTGTTTTCCTCGTGTCAGTGCTTCATGTGGAGGGACAATTTTAAGGCAGTGGTTCTTGTTTGTCAAAACTTACTTTCAGGATTAAGTTTAGGAAGCACTTTGGAATTTGGCTTTGTTAACACCCCCGACTTGATTTATTATTTACAATTTGAGAAGACTTTATGAGATGGGTAGGCTTCAGATGAGCCTTTATTTCAAATACACAGAACCTTTACAGTCCTTTTTATTACAGTAAAGGCTGTAAATACCATAACTGTTGCCGTAAAGGCAGCATAGTCTATATGACACTCAATAGCTGTATGTATGTATGAATAGCTGTATGAATGTGAACAGCTGCAGGTGGGTGCCTGAGTGCGAGAGACATAGAAAGAAAATGAGGCAAGAGAGTCCCTGGAGCTGCCCTTTCCTTAATCTACATTCGAAATGGCAAGCTCCTCATTGTGGCTGCAGGAAAAGACCAGATGGTCATAAAACCAGAGGCAGAGAGAGAGAGAGGTCCAGATGTGGTGAGTAGAGATGCATGCAGATGATGTGGAGGAGATGAAGCTAAAAGGCATTTCCAGAACTATTCCTGACAGCACCCATAAACACCCACACGTCCTAGGGACTTCCTCCAATCCTCCAAGACGAACATCACGACTCACGAGTGACCTCGCAGTGACAGCGGCCGGCCGGAACAAGGCGACAGCAGCGTGCAGTCACGGCGGCGAGAACCACCGTCAGGTCTGACTCTCTAATCCATTAAAATCCTACATTCATGTGGCTAAGCCACCAACTCTGTAACCTTCAGCACCTGATAAGCTGGTACAGTCAACAGTCATTGGGAGCCGAGTGTAGTTTTAAGCTGCCGTTACTAATGTTATTTGCTTTTGTTTTGACGTTGCAGTTAATGGCATGGTATGGAATAGTCACCAAGGACTGTGGATTTTGGCATAAAATGGTGCATTTACTGCCCTCTTATAAAGCAGTGACAACGGAACAAAAAGAAATATTAGCTCATGCTCACGCATTTCTTGCATAAAACCATGAACTTTGAAGAGAATGATTTTGAATCCTATGACAGAGCAATAAATGATAGTTCATCATACATACCAACATGTGTGCAACTCATGTTGTTTACAACTTATTTAAAGATGTTCTGTGAATGTTCTGGAGAGGCTAAGTCTAAACCCACTAGACTTAAATCGGTTAAGAGAATGTGTGGCTGGACTTGGAGAGCGCTGTTCACGCCTGATCTGTGTTCACCCTGACAGAGCTTGAGCAGTTTTGCAAAGAAGAATGGAGTCAAACTGCAACATTGAGACGTTCAACCCTGACTGAGACCCCTGCACACAGATCCAGCGCTTTGTTTGTGGCCAAAGGTGCATCCACTAAATACTGACTTGAGGGGGGTAAACACTAACGCAATCATTTTACATTATATATCTTATTCATTCACTGACATTGCTTTGAAGATATCGGTTTTTAATTACACTGTTAAGAGTTTTGTCGAATTACATTGACCATGAATCCATTCAAAGGGGATGAATAGTTTTTATAGGCGCTGTAAATGTTTCCTCTCTGATGGTTCCCTTTGTGATAAAGCTTATTGTTAGGGCTGGCACAGATAACCCTGGAACATCCCTCAACTATGCTGCTATAGGCCTAGGGTGCTGGGGGGCTTACAATAATATGCAGACCACTTGTCCTCTACTCTGTCCTTTCTAACTATCGACGCATTCTTGTCATTGACTCTATCTCTCTTTCTCTTGCCACCCTAAGAGTCTTCCATCCCACATGCGTCTTTTTCTGCTAGCTTGGGTTCCCTGTTAAGTGTGGTTTATACTTTATACTGTGGGATGGCATAACCTACGCACATAGCCTACGATGTGGGTCATTTACATACTCAGCCTGGCTCGCTGTGTAAAGACACCTCCCAAACACTAGTCGGCGCTGGGTCTTTTTTGCCAGAGAGATTCATTTTTGTTTCTACTTCAAGCTTCACTTTAAACCCAAACACCTAAACATGAAATTTTTAATTACTGTTACTCACCAATGGACAAAATTCAAAAGTGTGGCTGAACACTGAGGAAAAAAAGCTGCCATTACGGTAATGATGGCACATTGCTACTGTTGGCTGCAGGTTGGGGGGCGACGCAAGACCGGGGAGATCCTCAAAGGGAGAGTTGTTAGGACGAATTTGTTGGTAAAAATGAAGTTAATTCTACCTCTGAGATGTCATGAAGGTCTTCCAGACAAAAAGCTCCACTTCCCAGTGTTTAGCCACACTTTGAATTTTGTCAGTAGCAAAAACTATCGTGAGTTACGGTAATTCAAAAACCGTCACTGACGACACTTTCGGTCCTAAAGCGTTTTAAACAACAGCAACTGAAACGTTCCCTGAGTACTACAAATATTTGTACCTCCGAACCTCCTCAGTTAACCTTTCCTCAACGTGTTCCATTTTTACTGATCCAAAACAACCAATTAGAAACTTGCAGAGATGGACGAGCGGCCACAAAAGTGGGAACATGCTACGACCAAGCAGACCAATCACAGCCACCACCAATCATAACCGCGATGAGTACTTACATTTCCGGTTAGGTTCACATCGGGCTACGGCGTTAGGGTCTGGGCTGACACGGTAGCGTCACGACATGGCATCAAATTGACACAGAAGCATAAACCACGCATTAACCTTGGTTCTGGTGACCATGAATCTGCTCACCTTAGTGCCTGCCCTGGGGATTTCATGCTCTGGATTGTTATTAACTCTATATAACTGAAATGTGGAACTCAGTAAATTCAATTGAATTCAGCCTATTACAAAAAATGTCTCAATCAAAGTGTCATACTATCATGTTGGAAAAGCTATGGGTCTTGTTTTGTGACATTGTTGCTCATTTATAAATGGACTGGACATAACTGGAACTGTCCCACTTCACTGCCTCTCAGCTAAATGAGGTTTTAATACAGAACACAAGATTGAACGCCTATTTGAAAATGTACAATTATCACAGAACTACGGCCAACACGACTCCCGGTAATCTTGACTCTCACGCGCTGTGACAGTTTGTGTTCACAACAGCAGACGCTGATGCTGCGGTGTGTCACAGCAGCGGCGGTGGCAGCCAGATATGAGGAATAATGGAAATGTATTTGTGTCGTCGATGCTTCATTAGCGTTTGGGTTTTTATGAGAGATAAAAATATCCCTGTGCCTCTGGGAGGAGAGAGGGCGAGGAGAGGAGGGGCTGTGTGTGCATGGATGTCTGCGGAGATGAAACGAGGGTGCAATTTAGTTTTTTCTCCTTCGCCGTGCGTGCGTCTGATTTGTGGAGATTGTGAGATTGCCGTCGTGTCGCCTTTGAGCCAAACTTCCAGGCAAAATGTGACAAAAGGTGCAAATCAAGAGCTGACGTCAGCCTCTTCAGACACTGTGAAGTCAAAAATATCTCTTCTCCTCATCTGTGCCACCTTTCCTCCGACTCTCTTCCTCGCCTCTTCGTCCTTCATCAAAACCCCACTGCAGGCTTTGGAGGCATGTATGCAGAAAAACGCCTTTTTTACCACAGAAGAAACACAAAAACATGTCCACTTCTATACATGTTTCACCCAAATTTATATGAAGCCAGTTTAAAAAGCACATCCACTCTGACTCATCAAAAATAGTAAACCACTGTGTGACAATCACCTTTCTGACCCGCTCTGAATAAATGAAAGACTAAATTGAGCATCATTATTCTAAATTGCACTAATTTCACATCCATTTGTTTCGCCATGACCTGCAGGAAATTACAGAGCATATTTTTAACAGCCAGTTTTTGTGTTCAAACTGAAGAGGCACAAAATGCAGGACTAGTTCAGCCTGAAAAAACACGCCCACGGTAAAAAAATTCACCCGCGTTACATCAAATTAGACCAACACAAAGACATCACGGATGTCAACAAAGCCGAACCTCGGCTGTATAGAAAGTGAATGAACTCTCCCTGTTTCAGTTCAATTTCATTTTAAGTCATATAGTGTCAGAGCAAGAAAATTTGTCTCTACACAGAATCCCAAGCCCCAAACCCCCAGAGCAAGCCCCAATGTGATGAGGCAAGAAAAAAAAACGCCCTGTGAGTGAAGCTATCCATATGTTTCTGGAAAAATGGTTTGGAAGCTCAGTGTGGTATCTCCGGTGGTCGCCATCTTGGCAACGTCTGACTCCACCTAATGTCCGGCTAATTCACAAAGGGGACAATGTGTTTGGCCGGCAATACATTTAATTCAGCTGTGAAGTTGTACATTTTAACATGCAGACTAATTCACATCTATCTATCTATCTATCTATCTATCTATCTATCTATCTATCTAGATAGAAGCTGAACTTTAGAATAAATATGTAAATACATTTAAAAAGAAGAGAATATGCGAAAAGCGCATTAGTATTAAGTGCAGTTCTTGGGTTTTATTAAAATGAATGGAGAAAAAAAAATCTCAAGTAAGTGAAGTGCAGGAGGTTTCAATTAGAACATTATATTGGTCGATATTAGCTCATTAGACTGCTAATCAATCCGAACATGCTGCTCCAAGTCCAACATTTGAAATTCGGCCAAATCCTGAGTCCCATAATATTAAACAGGATTATGAATTCTGCCCCAAAACGTGCAGCTCTTGCTCCGAGACAGCCAGTGAAACAGGTGGCAAGGTAGTCAAGCAGGAAATCTAATTAAATGCCAAAAACATTCACGCACAGTCAGCCTGCAGCGAAACACTGTCAGCCGTTTTGATCGGGTGTCCAGTAATCAAGAAAACCAGACAGGAGTCTGGCTGCTTTGTTACGATCACATGAAGACATGTGGGGCCTTGCATGAAAAGCCTCTGTACGGAATTAAAAAGACGAGCGGTGGGAGAGGACGAGGAGGAGGAGGAGGAGGAAGAGGGAAGAGGCAGCGCTGCTGATTTGTGTACACGTTTCCAACACCGTCTTCATGAGAGGATGAGAGCCAGATGGCATCTCATTTCCTCCAGGGGTTAAAGTTCACAGCATGAACTCAGCAAGAGCTGGAAGAAGAAAGAGGTGAAGGAGAACTAAGGCAGCAAGGACAGGAAGCAGTAAAGGAAGATTCATTTTCACTCAAAAAATACACCCACAGAACAGAATTAATGATTAAAAGAATTAACGAGATGCTGAAACATTCATTTGTAATGTGACGCTGGAAATAGGGTGGTAACTTAAAATACATGGTGCTGCGGTGGTTACACATCACGGAGCACCTCTTTCTTTGAGGAGAGCAAAACCAGCCCCGACGAAAAAGTCACACGGACACGTTCCTCATTCTCTATTCTCACATCGTCACCTCCTCCAACACCTTTTTTCTTTGCCACCACCTTCCCCTCATCTTGCTGCTTCCTCCATTCAACCCTGTTCCTCCTCCTCCTCCTCTCATTCACTCCATCGTCACATTTTTTTCCCCCGCCGCGCCGCTCACGTCATGTCGCGCGTTCTATTTTTTCCCTCGTTCAGACACTCGACATCTTCCAGTCCGTTGAAAGGGAAGCATTCCGTCCTTTGATGCTGATATCTTGTGTCTTTTATCTAACTTTAACAGTCCTCATATTCTGAGAATACAAGTGCTGTTGAAATCTGGATAAAAACGTATGTTTCAGATTCAACGTATATGGTCAGGTAATCGGAGAAGGGGCTTGGACGTCAATTTCAGCTTCAAACGTTCCCCAAACGTATCTGTTGTGATTCTACAGAAAAAACTTCCTGATATCTGGAGTCGTCCTCAGGCAGGATTGGGTTAGTACAGGCCCTCAGCCCACACCGTGGTTTCTTGTGCTTTCTATTTTCCTCCATTTCAAGTCTTTGGGTTCATCTGAACCTTTGCTGGCTGTAGCTTCATTTTTACTATAGAGACATGCGAGGGCTGTTGATCTTTACATCTAGAAGTAATTTCCTCAAACCATTTTGTAAGTAATTCAATGTCATATGTCCTTAATTCAGCAATTAAGTGTTGAACTTCAAAGTTTTGTACATGCTACACTTGACCAGAGAAGCACAGGAAGCACATCGGGACAATCTTCATTTACTTAAGTGCCTTTAGTGCCATCTGCCATCTATAACCGCTTCCTCCTGTGGATGGCCGAGGGGATCAGGAGCCTATCCCAGGTGGCATTAGGCGATAAGAAAAGGAAGGTACACTCAGTCCTCACGTGAAGGCAAACAACTACCCACATGAATACAGCCTCACTATTTCATCAAATGTACATGTATAAAGCTTTTTACATACGCCACGAGAAGTGAGAAATTTACTCTTGGTCTCAAGGTGAGCAATAAGAACAGTTTGTTCTGGTCAGGTCATTCACACTTCACGAGAAACTCAAGTGCCGAATTCCAGAGAAGTCCTCATGTGGCCTCCGACTGCAGTATAAGTCACACATCGTAAGAATAGTGGGAGATGAATGGCGAGACACTTTTCGGAAGTGGGCCAGTCGTTTTGACGTCCACGTCCGTCGGATCACGGTGTTCGTTCAGCATGCACCCACACACAGTACGCCCATCGCTACATCCCTAGCTTTTCTGCATTGACCATACCTTGAGCAATTTCTGATCCCAGGGTAGTTCTCCAGAGAAAAAAGTTCTGCCCGGTTGATGTGTCGAGAACAAAGCTGCTAGAACTCCCAAAAAAGGGATGCAAGGACAGATTTCTGGCTTATCCTGGAGTATGTAACAGCCTTAAAGAGGAAGCCTGAGTGCCCATGTGAGCATAGTAAGAACATGGCCCACATGGCTGAAAGGTTTAAGCTAAGAACCTTCTTGGTGCGAGGTGTTCATGCTAACCTGCAATACACCACTGTGCCGACTACTGTGGTGCTGATTTAACTGTAAAAAATGTCTGGCTGTCTATAGCTCAAAAATTAGAGGAGGTTATCCATAGACTGGAGGGCTAGCGTCTCGATCCGCAGTATATGGCCCACATGCCGAAGTGTACCTGAGCGAGGCATCAAACCCTGAGTTGGTCCTAAAGCCTGGCACTGCTATGTACAAGAACTTTTACCATTTGCCTCTAAGAGCACAGGCAGTTGGTGGTTTAGCTTAGCATAAAAAGTGAAAAACAAGGGGAAACAGGTGTACAGTGTGCAGAAGGTGATATTTTTACACCTTTTAAAATGTGTAAAATTACTGGTTTCAGGTTTATGGGAGGTTGTTGACTCATTTTAGCCAACAATTTTGTGGAATTAAAACATCAACCTTGTACTCACGTTGGCTCTGAGCTCCTGAAACCTTGAGAAACAGAAACATTCATGTCTGTCTGCCGAGAGAGTCACTTTATCCCTGTATCCCACATGATCTAGAACAAGACTGAATGGGATTCCTGCTCTGACACTCCCCTGGTGGAGGCCTCCTAAGCAGCAACAGACATTCTGACTGTAGCAGATAAAGGACAGTCCACAGTTGGCCACTGGGTGTCTTTCCTACCCTTAAAACAGCACGAGCACCACGCATATGTTACACTTCCTCCCCCTCTCTCTCAGCAATATGCAAACGAGGGCAATGAAAATAGTGCCGTGCCAAGCGACACACGCACACACACTGGGTCAAAATCACTTACGTAGACATGCAAAGCACTGCTGATAAAAGGCCACCTTTGACTTTGATGGTGCAGGCTGCGTACCCTTTGCATAAATAACTTCAAGCTGCAGACTGAAAAAGAAAATCAGTTCCTGTTTGGCCGTTGCCTCATGCCAGATGGAGAATCGGCTAAAGAGAAACACAGACAAGAGAAAGAGAAACTTCTAGTTCACAGTTTTGTGAGTTTAGCCGTGTTTAACTTGCTGAAAGAGTTTTATTTTGAAGCACCAAACCACATGCAGGTGGTCTCCAGCTACCATCCTCCACTTTATATTGTCATACTGTGTGGGTGTGTTTGTGTGAGTCTGTATTTGATGGACACCTGGGAAAAAAAAAAAAAAAAAAAAAAAACACATTCTCACCTTTTCGAAGCTGATATCAACATGTGAACAATGTGCAGAATGTTTGCTTTCTTTCCTGCTGGTGGTCTGTGGTATTTAGGAGCGTGGAGCATATGCGGAGCGTTAGCACGAGTGTTAGCCTGCGTTTGTCCACTCTGCTTTATCGCTTCCTCTGCAGCAGCTGCTGTTTCACCTGTCAGGGTGGAGATGGAAAATAGCTGCACAGAGGCGACGGAGGTGCGAATCCAAACACATGCGCGTTTTTGCTACAAGACATTTTCGTCAACTCCAGTAACTTGAGCTCAAAATTAGATATCGAAATCGGCACGTACAATTTCACAAAAAGTCCGATATAAATAAGAATAAAGTGCTTTTGTAAACAGCTGTAAATAGATGCGAAGCAGAAACCGGTGCGGAACATTCATCAAATTTTGACCCTTATTTTACACCAGAACTGCTGTGGTGACAATCCAAAGTTAGGGCGGAGTCAAACTATCCAACCAGAAGGTAGACAGCTTTGATGGGCTTTATTTCCACTGCAATTATAGGACCCTGACTGAAAGGTGTTTTTAGGCCCAGACACACTGGTCTAAAACCAGCTCCGACACCTAAGACCCGTGTCTTGACCACAATGTTGTCCTTGGACCCACTGCAATGACTGGAGCCACTGGGTGGTAAAGTAACTCTTTCCACCAGGTGGCAGTAGATCGTATCCTTCATTCAAAAGAGAAAAAAGGAAGTTAAGACATTTAGCCCTCATAGTTACAACACACGTGCACCACATTGGTATAATCATAAATCACAGCTTGGGATATTTTAGTAATTCTGTTGGAGATCCTATTCTCTGCGCTACAAACACACACAAACACACAGTTACACAGCAGGCCTTGGTCCGGATGCCGGCATTCTCCACAGTGATAATGGGGCTGTATCCCACTGTAATGCACAGTTCACTGAGGCTGGCTCCGCTCCAGATGGAGAGGCAGCGAGGAAAAGGAACAGGATGCCATAACCTCGCCTCACACAGTGGACAAGAGCCACAGCTGCAGACACACACACACACACACACACACACACACTAACACAAGGATAAACAGGCCACGGTCAACCCACACGAATGCTTGCATGTGCAGAACAACAGCCAACATGCGAATTCAACGGTATATTAAACAAAGAAACACACATGTGCTCGGAGACCCGGAGCAAAACCTGGTCTCGGTACACGCCGACATCACACCCTTACATAAGGAACCCTTCACAAAGAGCGTCGGCTGTAATCACGCAGCTCCACTGTCTGACAAGAGGAGAAGGCAAAGGTGGCGGAGGAGTTGGAAGAAGCGGAGAAGTGGGAGGAGGAGAAGCTGCCTTTTGTTGTAGTTTACTGAGCAACAAAGAAAAGCAGAGGAGAGGATCTTTCGGCGAATAGTAAGGACGTTATTTCGCCCCTTACTGACCTGTCTAGAGGAGGAAGCCAAAAGGCCTCGGCCCTGAACCGCAGCTGGTTCACTCCTTCTAAAGCACAGCGGGGAAGATACAGAGGTCCTAATAAGATATTCTCAGTGTGCAATTATTTACTTGAACTTGCAGCGTTAGTATTTGCATTCTGGGTCCTGCTTTTCTTCCTGGAGACGCCGTACATAACTGTACAGCTCAAACATTTGCATGACTAAGGTCTTTTCTGGTGGATTTAATGTTGGCGCTGACCAGCAGGCACAAGCATGCTAATATACCTCTTCGTTTGTGTCATTTTCTGCACAAAGTTTAATGGCTGAAGCATACTTTACTTAATTAGATCATGTCTTCATGGAGTGCAGTACCCAGTAACACTCAAATTTGGATAAAACTAATGAAATATTGTTGGGACATCATTAAAAAATAAAGATAACAGAAGACAAGAAGAGAGGTTAGGTTACACTGTTAGAGTAGTGGAGGTTTGCGAATTGACAACCTATCAGCAACCAAGGAATGAAGCCAATGCAAAAATGCCAAAATCTACAGTTCCTAAAGTGTTGATTCTTGAGGCTGGCTCCAAAATAGAGTCAATCCTAATAGACATCCATGTTAAATTAGTACATCTTCATAGCAGAAATAAACACTGCCACCTAGTTTGTTGAATCTTGCCTTGGCTCCACTCAAGCTCCCTCTATTTCCAACTGGCCGGGAGTTAGGACGGATCGGGCACTGCCAAGATGGCAAAGGACAAAGACACTCCACTAAGCTTCACAACCATCCTTTACCAATCCCATGAGACATCACAAAAGGTTGGTCCCTCTTGGCACAACAATTGGTGTCATCGACAAAACAAAATACAGAAAAAGAAGACACAAAACCAATGGCTTCGCTACTTTTTAAATTTTAAAACTGAGATTACAAGAGAGAAAAGTTTATTATACTTACATGTCTGATGATATCGGCCATGTTTCACGCTTCCCAGACACAAATGTGCTGACAGGCACGGTACACATGAGAGAGACTCTTGTTTCTCTTTTTATTTTGACATTACACTCCTGCACACACAGCATACCAGGCATCTGAATTTCAATATTCAAACTAATATATAAACCAAACAAAAACAAAACATTCGGTACACAAGTGGACTGGAATGCATCATCATATACTATACTAAACCCTCCTTCATCCCTCTTCCAATGTTCAGTTTATTGTTAAATCCACAGAAAGTGAACTCTAGTCTCTTATCTCCATTATTTCATTTTTGTTCTTCTATAAACGTCTTGTTGGAAGCTTTTCTCTGTGTCAATCACCAGCGAAGAAACTCGTGCATTAGTCCGTAAAAAGCATTTCAATTGAGGAATTTAGGATTACTCCCGATGTGAAACTGTCGCAGTTTTTGAAATTGTGAAAAGATGTGGGCGGTGAAGCGCCTCTACACCCTATAATTCTTAATCTACTATAACTATAAGAGCTGCTGCTGCTGCTGAGAAAAGCCGGGATGGAGAGAACGAAGGATAAAGGAGGGAGAGCAGGAGGATGAGGGAAAGGTGGCGGGAGGAGAGGGGGAGGGCGGAGGGTACTGTGAGTCATCGTCAGTTACAACCATCATCTGAGCCAAAGGGGGAGAGGACACACATGGACGCACAAACTTGTGTTTCTATCTCTGTGAAGACCTTCTACTGACATAAAGCCTTCCCTAGCCCCTTACCCTAAACGGTACCATTACCTAATTGTAAAATTTGCCCTGAAAACAGGTCTTAACAGGTTTAAACCATTAAAAAGTTGTGGGGCCCTGTAATGTTGACCCACAACATTAGAATTTCATTAAACTCTGCCCACAACACGATGAAAACACACACACACACACAAACGGGAGACGCAATCTTTAATGGCAGCTACCCTTTCTCCATCTCTAACGGGGACGTGGAGTCAAACGGTCAGAGACTGTGGGGAATGGCTGTCTATAATGGAGCCACTGACCCCTCAGACACACACAAAAACACACACATACACACAAAACACATGCAAGTGGGCTAGATTTCCCAAACAGTCCATTAGAGATTAAACAAGTGGTTAAGTCCACGTTTCCGACTCCAGGCGTGACTCAAAATTTCAGATTACTCTCGCAATTTGTCTGCCTCCTCTCCTCTCCCTCGCCTCTTTATTTCTTTCCTTTTTCCCCCAGTCCTCTTCTATTACAGTCTCTGTCTCCCGTTCTGTCGCTCTGCCCTCTCTATTCTTCCATTAGTGGATTAAGCACTCCCGTACCGGGGAGGAAGATAGGTGCAATTCAGAGCAAATTAAACTCAGTCCATCACCTTGCACTGGGGTGGGGTGGAGGGCTGAGGGGGGCATTTAACTAGTGCAGTTTACCTGCCTGGCTTTCATCGCCTCCACACATCAGGGCTCTATTGTGGATTTCACTGACTCAACGGTAGATTAATTCACCGCGGGATTTCATGTACACTCCTGCGATTTTCTCCTCCACATTATTGAAGTAATAAATCAAGGTTAAATGACTGTTCCCGTTGGCAAAGCACGACTAGGGCGACATTTATAGTCATGTTGCGCATGCAGCCTGTTGAGGAAAGTTTCGTGTTGTTGAGCAGGACAAGCCATGAGAGGAGTTTTACAGGGATGGATGAAAAGCCCGGAGGACATGATTTGATTTCATCCTCAGGGGACCATAATCGTTTCTGCAATATTCCCACCATTATTTGCTGAGAAGAATAGAATGGAGCGACCAGTCACTTTAGAAGAGCTCCTTCTTTTGCCATTTAGTGATGTTCCATAAAGAGCAGCCGGCAAAGTGTCCACAATTACAAAGGAGAACCTTGTAGGTACTGCTGCCTTTTCACCACGCCATCACAAGCACATGTTACCTACAATAAATACTGATTGTGGCATTATGAAACGTTGCACATTAGTTCCTTGGTTACCCAGCCATCTGCCTTAGCAACCAGCAAAGCTCTCACCTCTGTCAGCAATTATCAGCATGGCTGAAATGTTACTTTCATCTCCTAAAGATTAGTTGGATTCAATCACTGCTTATGTAACACAACCATTAAAGTACCATTTGGTCCATTACAAACGAGTGTAGATCTAATGTGAGGTCTTTGAAATCAAGGACTGTACCAGGTTAGTGTTCTTGTGTCATTGTGGCGATGCTTTCACTGACATTGATCCTTTGGCAACGTTCCGTCTGCGCTTTGCCTTGCAAGTAAAACTGACTTACGGGCTTCATAGTTGCCCAAACTTTAAGAAATTGTGCACAATGTGAGCAACAGCGCATGACCAGCGATGACTAAAAGGTTTTTTTTGTAATAATGGAGAGCACATTCAATAGAGTTTGAGTCAGGTACTGTCCTGAAACACTCAACTGCAGTTGGAGGCCAGCTGTAAAATCGCTCCAGCTGTGAACGATGATCAACCAATGCTGAGTCACACTACAATGTCATCATGGCATTTGGTGAAAGGTAAAAAACAAGTGAAAAAAACCCCAAAAAACAGTATTTTGGGTGATGTATGAGCTTTATTTTTTCTTTAAAACAATGATGTAAGGGACTTAAAGAGATTTAAAAGGGGTTTCTTTAAACCAAACTGTCGCTAACTGAAATATTATTATCAGTGAGTATTGGGTTGTTAAAAGACCATAGTCATGTAGTCAGGTGGGCACCACCCACAGATGCTCCTAATACAACTCCCCACCACTTGGATGATGGTGAAACATCTTCAAGGAAACTCAAACAAGCTCAGTTTACTCTCTTTTGGCGTTGTTTTAGATATACATGATCAGTGTACACCTATACTTCATTGTGGCCCTCCAAGGAGAGAGTAGAGAAGCCAAGCAAAGAACTGCTGTTGGACAGGGTCCCATTATCCACTCAAAACAATGCCCACCTAATATATACATTCATGTTCAAATATCATCATCACTTTTCTGATGAGGAACTGAAACAATTATATCCATCTATGCTCTTTGAAATCAAGGGTCGTCTGTGAAGGTTGTCAGACATCCAGGTTATGATACATCTGAAAACACCACCAAAGCAAAGCCAACTGAATTTGTCAGAGTTTTCTTGAAGGCGTATCGGCACTCATCCAAGTGTCTACTTTGAGACAACTCCAACCCAACCTTGTATAAGCTTTGTTTTCAGGCAGCACTCAGGTTGCTAGTCTACTCCTGCAAGGAACAAGTTCAGGTCCAATCAAAGTGCCAAACTCACACAGCAATAAAACCATGAACTTCTCTGTTCTTTGGGGTTATATTTCCGTTTTTTGTGAATGGAATTTTGTGGTTTTGAAGAGAGAGCACTGAGTGAAGTAGACACTGCAGAAAAAGGAAGCCTGAAAGACAGTAGAGAGAAAGACAGTATATGCTGCTTCTGAGCAGTTCACATGGTAGCTTCCGTGAAGGTACTCCTCTGTGCTTTAAACTTGAGGCACGGTGAATATCATCTACTGACCGGGACTGGCATTTGTCCATCTCATCATCTATTCTTGACTTGTGCTGCTGTAGCATTTGAATTTCCCCAATGGGGATTAATAAAGTATTATCTTATTACGACAAATACCTGTATTTACCAGGCAGTCAAAATGACACAATGACACTTTTATGCATCAGGGTCACCAAACTGTAGCCAATTTATTCCTTCCAACATGTTACAATATAAGAGCAAACTGCAAGAATTTAATGTAGGCAAAGTTTTACCAGGGGATAAAAGACATGACGGAAGATTGTACATAAAATCAATAGTTAAAGGCCAAAGAACTCAAACTAGGGTCACTGGAAATGGAAATTTGCAGAAGATGGGTATCATTAAGGCTTTATCCAAACCAGTACTTCTGAAACGGTGAGATGTTTAATCAAATTCCATGTGTTACCTCCCTTGTTGCAGGTTGCCGAGTCCACATCGTTTGAAGCGAAGTACAGTCAAACTTTTGACCATTTCTCCTTACGTATTTTGAAGGTTCACTTCCATCCATGGCGGTGAAAGACTGACGTGATGTCATGGGTATTGTTGGCACCGCAATAGAGCCAAGGCGCAAATTAAAAATTCAGTGGCACTGAAATGAAGCACTGAAATCTGCGTTGCTTTATGGTCTTGTTAGTACCGTTTGCGGCAGCACCGGTGCCATTACGGTACCGAGTATCGGTGCTCATCCCTACCTCTGATGAATGTCACTGAGAAGACGTAGGTGTACTAAAATTAATAATCAGATGTGGGACAAGACTAAAACCAAACAACCAACCAGGGCAGATGTGGCATGTGGGCTGCTCGTTGCCTACCTCGTGTTGAGTTTCTCCAAAAAAACTCGGCAAAAAAGGTATTACATAAAAGCTCCTAGCCGGCTCTTTGTGTAACGGTACAATGCATTAGTGCGAGGCGCAATACCTCCAGCACACAGGTTCCCAAGAGGGTTACATAAACAGCATGCACAGAACAAGCTTGACGCCTGCATCGCATTTTGCAGTTTGAGTTTAAGTGGTGTGCGTGTGTGTTTGTGTGTGTGCATGTGAATTTTTCATCTCTGTGGCATGGAGGTTAACCCAATCCCCAAGGCTTATTCTAGCACACGTACAGTACATGAATGTGTGCACACATTAATGAACACACGCATATGGTTCAATAAGGGGACTGAGGTAAGAACATTCAAACACACGTCCATCATTTTAACTGATGAATTCAGGAGCCACACATTCTTTTAGAGACATGTGCGGATGCTCACAGTTAGTAAATAAATAAGTGTTTTGAACTATTCCCTTGATGAAATCACTTTGTTGTGCTTTCGTCCAACTCAGGGCGGCATAAAAAAGCGTCCGCGGCTCTGAGCCACCTCAGCAACACAAAGTGTCTCATCAAGGCGCTCAACGGCTCATCAGTGCAACTGTTACACACCCGTGCTTTCCGCCCACGCCGCAAGCTTCTTTGTCTTGCGCACACACAAACACACAAAGCTCCAATCACCGTCCAACGAGCAGACGAAGGAGTGCAAATACACACCAGACCCCCCGACGGGCACTGCCAGCTTCTCCGCGGCGCGACAGGCTGACTCGTCGTCTGTCGCAAGACAAAAACAAGCCAAAAGTTTGCTACTTGCCCCATACACAAACGCACAAATGCTACACAGGGGTTGGTACAGTTTAGGACTCAATTCAATTAGCTTTCAGGTATTTCTAATGAGGAAGTGACACAAGTTACTTCATATCATAATGGGATGTGGTTTGGTCATGCCAAACCAACATCCAAGAACTCCCACAGCAAAGGGCGACTGTAACATCACCTCACTTTATCTGTGTCTAACCAAGAAGTTGCACTTGAACGCAACCCAAAGACTACAGGGAATGGGCAAGCTGGCACATAAATTTAGCACCTACATGAAAAAAAATATTCTTCATACCAGCAGGTGGCAGTAGTCAGTATTTGTCTTTCAACAGGGGAAAACAGAAGAGATACTGCTAGCTGGGAGGCCAAGAGGATAAGCAGAGCTACAAAGCTCATGCATGAATCACGTTCATTAGTTGGTCTACAGCTCATTCATTATAGACGATCAAGTCGTTGTGGAAATATACGTGTGTTTGACTTATCAGATGAGATAAAGATGTCAGACGTCTCTGACCAAGTCATTCTGTTACCGACTCAACATGTTCAATTTTCTGAAGAACTGCTCAAATGACTGGTGCCAACAATGAAGGACGCACTCTCAAATTTAGGTCAGGTTATTTCCCCTTTAATGCGTCAAGTAGCCATAGCTTTTAAATGGAAGGTTGGTACATTCCATTACGCGTTTTATTGGTTAAATGCAAATAAATGGAAAGGCAGATTGAGGATAGAATAAACTTTAGATAATGGACACTGCACCCAAAGGCACCACATACTGTTGATAAATTTTCTTTTTCTTAATGAAATTAGTGGAACCTTACGGCTGAGTGGAAGGTACTGTAGGAAGTCAAGGTCTGCTGTGCATAAACGGCTTAGTTTGTATAGATGAGAGCGCCATGTGAAATGCATTAGCCCGAAAGCACCAAGAGGGACCCAAGGGCCTGTGCTGAGCAGCTGACTCCAGCACATTCTGCCTCATGACGTTTCCTAGTCGACTCCAGCTCCGATCAAACGAAGGCGGCGGAGAGTTCGGCGCGATCAAACACACTGGATGCACACGCTGACAAGGCGAGGGTGGCAAAGGGAGGCAGGAACATTTTCACTGTCAATTTCATGATTAAAACTGATGTGTGTGTGTGTGTGTGTGTGTGTGTGTGTGAGAGAGAGAGGGAGAGACAAAGACAGGCCAACGGAAACAAAGCCAACACTTTGAGGTGACCTTTGACAGAATATCCTGTATCACCTGAAACGCACACAGTACACAACTGTATTCACTTCCCTCTCCTTCTGCTTCAAGTCTTATCACATCCAATCAGAGCCACTGAGGCGTTTCATGCAGCTGCACGGTAGGTAAATGCACACGAACAAATACATATATACATAGATAGAGGCGTGTGTGTGTGTGTGTTCATGTAGAACACAGTGAAATGGAGTGTTTGCGCTTGGCCACATGTTTGTGCATGTGTGCTCTTCAGTCAGTCTGTTGCTGTTGTGTAGCTCTGTCCATCTGTGCAGGCTTAGGTTTACTGCGTGTGTGTGTGTGTTCGTTGAGTTCATCCACTATCCTGCCCTATATGAAACACAGCCATTCAGACAGATTGGGCTTATGAAACGCTTCCACAGCTGTGTCAAAGCAGGTAACACCCCCTCCCTTCTCCTTGCATCAATAAAAAAATCAACAGAACCTCTCCACTGTAACTCGCAGTTCCTACGTCCTTGCTACCTTGATGGCGTGATTCTGAGTCATCTGTCCAAAAGAGGAAATCTGAAATCTGTGTGACGCGCTGCATTTGCATGGATTCATTTGCAATTTGCAACGCAGCGCAGTGTAGGAGATACAAATAGGCTGCAGCGAAAGTGGAAGCAAGCATCAAAAAGTAGCTTTTGTTCTGGTGTAGGCGTCACTAGTAGCACAACAAGCAACCAAGCATGCAACCAAGCAGTTGTTGGAAGGATTAAACCTGTGTGTGTGCATCCAGGGAGGGGAAGGCTTAACCTATGTAGCACTGAGAATTTTTAAATAAATCATTACACAGGCTTCAGATACACAAAACAAGCAAAGTCAATGTACATTTCTCCTTCAGACTGAACGAATGATAACTGCATGCAACTATAGGGGTTTTATGCTATGTTGCACATACACATCAACAACCATCTACCAGCCCTAATCCTAACCCAAACCCTAACCGGCAAATGAAATTGTACTTACTCATATACTGGAGGCAAGTGGGTGGATTCAGATAACTTAAAACAATCCTCTGTGATGGCTCTAGAATATAATACGGAGCGGCACGGGAATAAGCAGTCACATATGGTGATGTAAGTACAAAAGTGGACTTCCCCTGTGAGGCATCACTTCCTGTTTGGCCAAGACCAGAGGGTCCAAAGCTCTGAGCAAGTGGGGGAGGTACGCAGGGCTCTTTGTGATGGTTTCATTCTCAGCCACACCTACTCAGCCCTGCTGGCAGTATCACTTCCTGTGAACCTTGCAGCCTGAGCCATCAGACAAAGATTTGCATACTATTTAACAACTTAATGTTAAACAGTGGTACAGCAAGTATACAGTCGCTTCACTTGAGGTGCCAGTTGCCCCTGGTCCGAGGGAGAAAGAAAGGGACTTCTTCTATCAGTTACAGTGACTGTCAATGTTGTAGACTGTTCCTGTTTCTCTGAGTACAGTCCAATCAGCGTCGGGCTGTGTTCCGTACAGTACTGCTGCTCTGCCCCTGTGATTTCAATATGGCTTCAAATTGCCCAGACTGTTGTGATGTCAAGGTTGCTGTTTTTCAAACTGCAGACACTGCACTGCAATCCAACATGACTTCCAGGAGCCATAACTCTTACATAACCCGTTGTTTTTCTTTTTCCATCACTGCCGCAGCCAGTTAGCTGGATTCACCAGTCATGGCTTAAACAGAGGGTATCTGCAATGCAGATGACGAAAAAAAAAAAAAAAAATCCAAATAAAGAAGTTGCGATTCTTGTGTATGAAAAGTTCGTCCTCAGTGACAGATTCCGACAGGATCCGTCGCTGATCGACAGATGTCGGATGTGTTTTGTGAGGTTCACATCAGGTTTCTATTCAGCCGATTCAAAAGAGGACACAAGATTTACTAACAGCAAAAGTGGCGGACGGAAATGAGTGAAGGATGACGCAGGTTAACATAGTGCTGTGATTCAATTAAGGTTCAGTTTGGGGGCTTCAAGTGATGAGTCAACCTGTGTGTGTTTAGGTGGCAGCGTTTATTTTTTTTAAAATCCAGTTAGGGTCAATCCTCTGAGACGATTAGTCAATTAAACATGAAGGATTTATGGATTCAACCTTTATTTGTAATTCGCTCTTTCATTGCCTATTAACAGTTTATAGAAAAACACAGGAACTGACATTCATTAGTAGAGAAGAATTACAGGATTTACTAGATTATTTTTAGAGTGTCGCTTTAAAGCGTGCTCTGGCATAATGTGGAGTAATTCCCTCCATCACTTCAGGTGTCCAGTTCCGAATCATTTGCTTCCCCTCTGAACAACCTACCTTGTTTGTATACTTAAAGATATGTGGTCATGTGGAGTTAGAAAGTTGCATCTGCTCCAGCAGTTTAGTCTATAAATGGAAACCTAGGGCGCAGCCGAGAAAGGCAGGCGGCAAGACGATTGCAGCCGTAAGTGCAGATTACAGACGGTGATGTAACATGACATACTGACACTGGCCCTCTGTAACTCATAGCTTCCTGAGAGACCAGTGTACGCATGGTGAAAATAAACAGATGCACAGCAGGGGTGAGGGCGGTGGAGGCATGGGAAACAAAAGCAGGGACGGCTTGACAGTGACATATCCGTTCCCTCCGTGTACAGGGATGCATGTCAGAGGATCCGCCGCTGCGGGAAGCGATCCTGTCAGACGGGCTGTTCGTCACGACATCCGAGTCCGCACTTTAAGACCACACGCTTTTGTTTTCAGCGTGACGCGGTCTTAATTACCCAGCATGCAAACCCAGCAATTGTTGTCAAATCAGACTGAGACGGGGTTTTAGTAAATGTCGAATGCCGGCGGCGTCAACTCGGGGAAAGGATCTTAGGCTTTGTTGTACTGATATAACAGTTTTTTTCATAGACCTGTCTATTGGTAACGCCTCAGGGAAATTAGTGACTACATACTACTGCTTAAAATACAAAAACTAGGACAGAGGAGGATCAAAGGTTTGGTTCAAAATAAAAAGTTCTATTAACGCTGCCAATGCTAGATTGGTGGCCTAGCTCCATATCTTATGTTCCTGACGTGCAGCCTCCTTGGAACTACATGTGGCGGCAATGCAGACTGCAACAATGGCGACTGGTCCAAAATGCAGTTCCTCATCCGCGTTTCTCAGTGGCCGAACAAGCAAAGAAAATTACAATTTGGCGATCATACAAACCGCCTACATGGGCGTCTTTTCTCTTTTGCGGGTTGCGGTAACTTCCGTAAAAGTACAAAGTTGTCGCTCCTGACTAGCTGAGTTAGTAGCGTAATTCCAAATGGATGCTAAGACACCGGTGCACAAATATAAACGCTTACCGGGATGGCCCTCTGTGGATCCGTTGCAGACGCGTAAATCTCGCTGAAATGTTGCCATTTTCGGCATAGCTGGCTTAGTAATTGGTTGTAATGGTTGGCTAAGTTCGCCATCTTGCCTACTGAATGTGTCCATGGTGACGCCAGCGTCCGCGTTGTGTAGGTGTGTTAGTATTGCAGTATGAATGTTTGCACACGCAAGTTGAGGAAAATAAAGCTGTGATCGGATTAGCTAGCATTTGACGAAGATAGAGACAAAGATAAAGTCAGGACACGATTCATTGCACTGTGTAGTGTTTCATATCAAGAGGAGTGGGGGCGGCGAGAGGAAACAGCTCAGATGTCGATTGAGTCCAGTTGTGTCTGAGGTAAGTTTCGATTCCTCATTTCCTGTGGTTGCTGAAGTAACCATGCTCGACATTGTGCTTTCATTATGGGCAAAATGGAGTGACTATATTAGTTTCAGCTTGCGGTGAAGCAATCTTCTTTCCGTGCACACTAAAAATAACACATCCTTTTCACGAGTCGCTTGTCGGCTGAAAACAGTAGCTTTAGTCCATGCTGATATCTGTTGTTGGATGTCTGGAGCGTGTGACAGCGAAAGAGAGTCGGGAAAGAAACAACAACAACAACAACAAAAAACTACAAAAAAAAAAGTCACGTTTCTTCTTTTGTTTTGACTGTTTCAAGTTCCACCAGTTTAACACTGATCTTTCCCGAAAACTGTGTTTGACTCGGCGCCTGCAAACAGTCAACCACAAACATTCCCCTGGCGGCGGAAGGCCGACAATCGACACCACAGACACACACACACACACAAACACACAGAGGAAGTGAACCTGAGAGGGGAAGCACATTTCTGCTGTGCTACCCAGATTTATTTTTTTTTTCTTCTCTATCCAAGATCAATATGCATCACAGAGGAGAGGAGACGGGCTCCCAAAAAGCTGAGTCAAGCCTCACACTCTCAAGTTTTACTTCTGCACTTGTGAGGACCCAACAGCTCTATCCACTTAGGCTGCAGCCTAGCTTTAGCCTAAAGCTAGAAAAAACTCCGAGGGCCTGCTATTATTCAACACACGGGAACGCTTTACTGCTTGTAAACAACGCACACTGCTCTGGGATAACATGAATGGAATGCAGCCTCACAGGAAGTGGACTGACAGCTGTCACGCTGTACAGGAGCGACACACTCTTCACCGTATTGTACTGCACATGTGTGTCACACGAGGTCAGGACGCGAGAGAGGGGCGGTGACTTGACGGAAAACTTAAATAACTTAGATGATTTCAGCACAAAACAGGCTGACATTGTCCCTTATGCTTCTGCCTCCTTCCCGGCACTTTGACAAAAAAAAAAAAAAGGGGGAAAAAAAGACATTGCAGTCCTGAGAAAACGGTCAGAACGGCCCTTCTGTGACGCCAGCGGGAGACTGAAAACAGACATAGGTATTTTAAGGTGAGATAAACCAGTTGTTGGCGAGGGAGAAGAAGGAAAAATCCTCCCCAGACCGCTCCTAGCACACATAAATGTTGGCCGTCCAGACACATTCATTCATAAAAGACCCACCCCTTCCCCATCCACTCAGACACACACACACACGCACACACACATACACGCAAACAAGCATCCGGGACAGTCACAGGCGGCAACCAGTTGTTTGTTAATAATAATAATAATAATATGCAGGGCAGTGATTAGAGACGTCCCAGGAAACACAGGAGTCCCACCTATTAAAGGCTTTTATACACAATTTAAGCTCATGTGATCGCGAAAGGAGGACGTACGGCAATATCACATTCAAGGGTGTCCACGGGAGGACTGCGAGGACACTTGGCAGGGGAGTAATGAAAAGGGACACTGGATACAAGGATGTCCACAGCCACACTAAACCAAATCCAATTAGTGTAATCAATGGTGTGTCGAACGCCCTCTCGGGGATGGGAGAACTCCCCGACTGGCCACTCCAAAGTCAAGTTTATGAATGAGTTGGGCCAAATGAACAAGGCACTACACGCCTCAAATGGCTCACACAGCTTTTTTTTTTTTTTTTTTTTCAATCACAGATTTAAAGATGCAAAAGAAAGTGTGTGCAAACACCCATATGTTGTTGGTCATTTTTAACTTTTGTATTCCCTTACAGACACGTTAAACACTCCTTGGCGCTTTGAACGCACCACTTATTTATTCATTTATTTATTTATTTTTTACCCAAATCTGTGCATTTGTCGCCAAAAAACAAAAACAAAATAGAAACTACATTTTCCAGGCGGCTGTGAAGTAGGCGCGTCCCTCACACAGTCACCATGTAACGGTATGTACCGACATCACCCGACTCTCTGTCCGTGGAAGGAGCCGGACTCTCTGACTCCCGGCTCGGTCAAACATGACACTCCGCCGGCGATTAGTCAACACTTCCATAAAGGAGGAGACGTGCGTTTGAAATGCTTCAGCAAACAAAAAGAGGAGGAGAGTTTAAAGAAGAGACGTACTCACCCCGGACGCAGCAAAATGAGTCAGCTACAGACAAGGCAAGAGGAGAGACGGAGAGATGCGGGAGTCTGCGGGGAAGATGATAATTCCCTCAGCTCCGTGGGAATGTGCTGTCGGGGGCTGTGCAGGAAATAACGACCAAAAATAAAAATAAAAAAAACCCCTCCAACAATAACAACAAAAAAAAGTCCGGACTCGGGTCACTTTGTTACGATGTCAAGTCGTTCAGTGATGATTCTGAGTCACTTTCGCCAACGTGGGGAACGCGGCCGTGGAGGGGACACGGGTTCAGATGGACTGTAAGTCGGAGTGTGTGGAGAATAAAAGAGAAATGCTGGTTTTAGGACGGTCGTGACTCCTCTCCCTCTCGGTCCTACTGCCTCTGTGTCCGCTGCTCTGTAACCGGCGGCTGAAACGTGGAAACGCCTTTTCTCTCTCTCTCTCTCTCCCTCTCTCTCTCTCTCCCTCTCTCTCTCTCTCTCGGTCACGGTTAAGCACGTTGTCTGATTCGTGCACAGATCGTCTATTGAGCACGACAGCTCACTCTCTCTGAAGAAAAATGAAGCTCGGTGGTCCACGCACGTAAAATAAAAGAAAATAAGCTACCTTTGCTGAGTTTCCAGACAACATTTCTCGAATAGCTCCTTATATTCTAGATCAGAGGTGTCTTTATGAGAGGGCGACAGTAGCTTAGGCGGTAGGGCGGTAGTCCAATAATCGAAAGGTATCCCTAGTCTGTCCGTTGCGTCCTTGGGCAAGACACATAACCCACCTTGCTCCCAGTGTGAACTCCACTGGTGTATGATTGTAATGTTTAGTGGTAATGTTTGGTGGTGGTGGCAGTAGAGAGGCCGTAGGCAGCCACGTTTCTGTAAATCTGTCCCAGGGCAACGGTGAGTACTGAGGTAGTTTACCACCACCAGGGTTTAACTGTGTGAGCGAATGAATAATGCATTCAACTGTAAGCGCTTTGAGCATCTAATGGAAAAGCGCTATATAAAACCAAAGCATTAAGACTAGCTGGGCTACTCAGGTGACTCAGCAAATAAATGTAGGTAGTTCATACTAGAAGTATGATAATGCTAGTACTTATATAAAATCTACTTTTGGGCTCGTTGTTTTCTGAAGGATTGGACTGAAGGATGGTTGGCAGCAGGGCAGGAGATGTGAAGGACATCCCAGAGCTGGCTGTTGGTCACTCCGCTTTTGTCAGCTTCCTCTCAGTACATCGGCGTGTCTTTGTGTCTTCACCATGCTAACATGATTGTATGCATGCCTGCATCCGAGAAAGGTTTGCTGTGTCGGGCAGTGTGTTAAGGACCTGGAAGCTGGTTATTTTCCCTTTTTTTGTGGGCATGGATGGACTGCAGCATTAAAAACTCTAGCGCAGCACACTTTTAAAATTAAGTAAAACATATTCCATTATATGTTTAAAATTTACTGCAGGCCACTTAAAGATGGACCATCCAGTATTTGGCCCCTAGGTCTTAATTTGGATGCCCTTGTTGGACCCATTGACTGCACAAAAAAGTGGACGCTATGACAGCTCGTCAAAAGTGAATCCAAAGCATGTGTTTTTTGCCTGGTGTCTAAAAATAAATCTCTCAGTGCTTTGAATCAGCTTGTCCTCCTCCAACACACCTTCTTAAAATACATGAGATAAGCTCTTACACTGCTAAATGTTGGTTGGTAACCCAGTCATTATTCTGGTTGGTGCTGAGCAGGGTCACACAGTGTTTCTTTTTCACTGAAAACAGCTCAGTGTCCCAGACAACAATGTCACTAGGGGAGTGGTGATATTACTTTTACTTTATGTTTCCTGTTACTAAGGTGTTCACTGTAGACTATAAAAAATGAAAAAGTAGAAGCCTTGACAGGTTCTCTAAAGTGAAGCCAAAGCAAGTAGAGCTCCCCCTGGTGTCTGGCTGCAGTATAAGTCACAAGTCCCACCTCCTCCATGTTAGTGGATGAAACTTGGGCCAAACTAATAATTTTTTTTTTCAAAGATGTCTTCCATCATTTTAAGTAGCCCATATAATGGAGATGCATGTTGAAGTATTTTCAGAGAAGTTTCATTTTAGGTAGTTACTGGACTCTATAGAAACAGGATGTGACATCATGATGACTATAAGTTGATAATGACAAAGTCAATTTAACGTTTGAAATGTACTAAATGAGTAGCTGTGCTGTAAACTGTGCTAGCTGACCTTAAGGATCTGAGGGATGTTCCCATTTTTTTCAGTAAGTTAAACATTTGTGGTGAGATTGTACGTGCATTAATGTAATTATCTAGCTAGCCACGCCAACGTAAAAAGCTGGCAGTCAATAATTAACATGTGAGAATCCTGAATCAATGATGGCGCTTGTATGGGTGGGTCATCCCCTCACAGACAGTACTGCGCAGACTTTGGCTTTGAACTCTTAAGATATCCCCTGGGACTCTAGCCTCCAGCCCCATTTACATGAAGCCAGGTTTCTCTCTAAACGGTAAAATATTTTATCATTTAAGCATTCCTTCTTAACAGAGCAGGCATTTTCAGAGCCTGAAACCGCACATTTTTGAAATCGCTTCCAGAGTGGGAAAGTTTGAAAACACCTCCCCATGTGGTTTGTCTGAATTCTAAGTGCTAGGTTTGGTATCTTTACAGTTCCACATAAGGGCTGGCATAAGCACTGCAGTGGTTTCAGTGGTTTACTTAACTTATTTAATACTTTAAGGTTATAACCTCTATTATTTTCTCTTTGTTTCTGTGTTCATTAATAACTTATATTGTATTTTATTTTTACGTTGCCTAGGTTAAATATTTGCATTTTACTGAATGACTGATTTGTGAGATTTTGTACCGATGATGTGATGAAGAATTTTTAAACAACTGGTAGAGGAACAAAATGCATATGTATGTGGACTGAAGGAGAAAAGAATGTGAGGTGAAGATTCAAACGGTTAAGGTTGCTTTCAAATGAGAGGATTTTAAACACAAAAGCACATTTTTTTTGTGATTTCTCTGGTTTTCAGTAAAAGGAGCAGAGTGAGCGCTCTTTCTGTCCTGGCATTTGGTTCCACACAGACTCACATGCACACACACATTTTTCAAAGCTGATGTCACCAAGCTATCCGGTCTGCAAATCCCTCCTCCTGTTTCTTTCTCTCCATCACAACACCATCCAAAACACCAACCGCCTCCCTCCAGCTCCAGCCCCAGCTCTATTCTTTTAAAAGTGACAGCGAGCCAACAGGAGTTGTGCTGCTGGGTGTTGATCCCTCAAATGAAGTTAAATCATTCATTAGTTTCTCTCCTCTGGCCTCATGAAAGAAAGGTTGCCACGAAGCACGATTAAAGTGGATACAAGTGGGAAATCAGGCCTTTATTATTTCGAAATAGAGGTCTCTATTTCACATTTCTAAGAGGCGAAATAGAACACATGCACTGCAGCAGAAAATATCTTTTAAAAAATTAGTAGTAGTTTATTCTTTGGACGGAAATTAGGTTTCAGTAATTTAGTCCAAAACATGCTTAGGTGCGTGAACTGATACCAGGGTGAAATTAACTATTATGTTCGGAATGTAAAAGTGTAAAATAAGAATAAAACGTCATTATCTTGTAAATAAATCCCATCAAATCCCCATCAGTACATGTTGTATGTTTGTGTTCAAGTGAAGCGCCCTCTAGTGGCTCCAGCAATCGTTTCTTGATTATAAAGTCTGCAGTTGGAGAGGAGGTCGGGGTAGATGGATGGGTAAACATGGCTGGGGTTTTCCTTACAGTTTTAAAATGATTGTCAGTGTGGTTTATTTTTGCCTGAATCGTATGTATTTATAGTACAACAATGACAAGTAAACTCAACCTATCATTTAAACCAAACTTGGTTACCTGGGATGGAACGCTTGCCACATTGAACAGAAAGACTGACGGTGTTTCCTGTTTAAAGAAGGCTGGTTAAAACCCAGAGATAAAAATTTACCATAATGCAATTCAAAAAACAAAGGTTGGTCGGGATGCGTTATGCAGGTAGTAGTGTTGCCAGGAGTAACCTCATGTCATTCACCCTGATTTCTTTATTTTAGGACTTTCAGGCAGCTCTACCTCAGTTTGCTTAATTCACAATTACATCATAAATCATTTATTTTGATGAATACAATGAATGAGGTTCCCCTTTAACATGACTGAGCGTTAAAAAAATACCGTCCTTTCCCCTCAACTTTTGACCTATGTTGAGTTTTCAGTTTGTTTAAATGTGTAGTTGTAACTTCAAATTTTGTTTGACTCCAATGAGTCAAACAAAATCACGCGTTCGATGGAAACACCTTAATGTGCGAATGTCGCATTTTCTGTTTTTGAGACGCAAACGACAACATCATTCCAGATTTTCTTCCTCTAGAGGCCAAATTCTGTTCAGAAAAATGTGTGCGCGTGTGGGTGTAGAAACCACAGCTGCTTTAGCTGTTGTAAAGTGTAACTTAAGCCCAGATACTCACAGGTGTTGAAGAGAAAAGAGGCCACAACCGCACATGAAGCCACGGAAAGACGTAGTTCTGCTGGCAACAAAGGCGAGTGCCTTCTAATGGTTTCACATACCTCAGGTGTGTGTGAATGTGTGTGTTTTGACTTAAAAATTCAATGAGACTAAGATCAGACGAGCCCTAACATAAGATAAGCACAATTGTTAAAAAGTATAGTCTAGTAGTCTCTTGGTCCCTTTTCAATAACATTTCCCTTCCATTCATATCTGCATGGTTTAAAACGTGAGTCACTGTGAGTACTGCTCCAAAGATTTTTCCAAAGACTTTGCTGAGCATCTCATGACCTTCACTTTTTCTAACTGTGCTGTTATTCATCCTCAGAAAAAAAAAGTGGCTTTCGGTGTGTAACTCATGATGAGGAGGATTATCCAATCTCCAGATGAATGAAACTTTTGTTGTGAGGTCTTTGACCCGCAGGCAGCGATGAAGTCCCCTTCCATAAGAGCACGCAAGCACTGGAATATACGCACTGCTCTAGAGCACCTTGTTTAGTATGATATATTTCGTTTCAGTTGATACTACTGCAGTTCAGACAGAGTCAGGGCCAGTGTATATCAGAGATTAGATGAAGCTGGGTTTATGTTTCTTTTAACGAGATAACAACAGCATAGCAACATCTGCCACTGTTTCGACACCAGACACTGATACCTTTCATAACAGGATAATAGGCCTCTGGTCTCACTTTAAATATATTATGACCAGTTATTGTGTGCAGTGTCTCTTTGTGATAAAAGCCGATGGAGGGTTGTGCACTTCCATTTGTCTGCTTACAGAACACTGTGATCACTATGTTCACGTTCTTCCAGCCACTTGTCTACGTGCACATTTTTAATTTGTGCACAAGGATTAGTTCAGTGGAAACAACGAAGCTTGAAAAATGTGAAAATGACAGAAAAAAAAACTGTCATATATGTATTTCATGTATATATCGTAGATTTACACTTGTACATCATACCCTATACATTTATATCCGTATACAATGTATATACGTTTGCTATTACCCTGTTTTCATATTGTGTCTAGTATATAGTATAATATACTGTATGCACGTGTATACATATTGTATATCCTTATATATCTATCGCTGAAGAGATATTAGACTGATGAGGACAATGCCATATTTTGTCCTGACCTCCACATGTGCCATGTTTTAAGGTTTAAATGTCACTCTCAATCATTTCATCATCTTGTGCTCTCATCCAATAAACCCACATCACATGTGTTTCATGTGAACACTGCCTTCTATTGCCTTTATTACATTTTCTGGAAAGAAATAATAGGTATGAGCTTCATTTTGATGGAAATGTGATTAAGACACACTAATCATTTTAGTGATATATTTATTTATTTATTTTTTAACTTGCAGACTTGAAAATGCCCAGTAGCATCAGAACAAGTGAAGGATCCAGGACAACCGGTTACAGGTGTCTCTGTCTTGAACAGATTCTACTGAATCCCATTCACAAAAAAGAAATGAAAGTTTATGCATACACACGTAGAGACTTAAAAGAGAGGTACAGGGTCACTGAGTGGCCTCTTTTACTTAATTTTATGGACAAATAAAACCTAAATAAAAGCTACAACTTGAACTTTAACAAACCAAAAACAACAGTTGGAGTAGAAAATAAATCACCAACAGCAAAACTGAGGTCAGAGGTCTATATGTTTTAAAATGAAGATATTTAATGATATATTCTCCTGTAGCTGAACAGACATAACACAATGATTGTCAAACAAAGGCTTCATACCATCCTCTACCTGTCACCACCTAAATGAAATGTCCCTTCTCCGGCTGGTTTCACTAAAACAATAGGCATACTGTCGTTAATGTATGCATTTCAGCTCACGGTCATTTACAACGAAGAAAAAGAAAATGCTCTTTGGAGTGATGCCGATACACATGCTTCTATTATTGTTCTTTCCAAGGCTTATACCAACATCTCCTAGGCTTATACCAACATTACACCAACAAGAGACAAGTGACAAACAAGAATCTCTCATACTCCACATGTCAGCAATTGAAATAGCTCTCAGTGGGTGATGGATGAGTCAGCTGATGATCTTTGGTTGTGTTGGAGGCCATATGTTGATTAGCACACTAGGATTTATGGGAATGTTCTCAACATAACAGACAACAGCTCCCCAACTTTGTCTTGTCACAGTAGAGCAAAGAATTAACGTTTCAATCATTCCCTTGTCAAGAGTTCTCTTCTACATTTTCTGAATTATTATAACATGTGAAATATGTCGGAGAGTTACTTTTAGTACAAATTTCAACAGGTATAAACAGACATATCAGCGCTACTATATCTGTTCAGACTTTCCTTGGTAACAAAACACTTTGATGTGGATTTTGAACTAAGGAAAAAAATGTATAAAGTATAAAAAGGGCCTCAACACTGCAGTGATAAAAACACGGCTGCAGCATGGAGCATTATTCCATTAGCCAGACTTTAACCTTTACTGAATGTAGGCTGGTCAATACAAAGTGATGCTTAGCAGTCATTTATTCAAACCAAATCGAATTATATAAAGTTTCCAAATATAACAGATTTCTCACGTCAAAGTTTGTGCTAATCTCTATAAAATCAAGCAAAAGACTTGGGCAGTTATACAGCACAGTTAAAAATATGGAGTCATAAATCTGACAAACAGAATGTCAATAAATAAAAACCTAAACTATTGTAAACTGTGCAAATTTAACAGATTTGTCAGCCGTAAAGTTTAAAATAATGTTCACAAAATGTCACATGGCACCTAGTTACTATTAACAGTGATGTATAGTTCAGAATTATGCAGTTCAAATGTGCCAAAAATGCATAAAATATATTTATATATTCATTCAATAAAATGCAAAATGAAAAAAATAATAATAAGAATATAACAGATTTGTCACACTAATGTTTGTGGTAAAATGTACAAAATAAAGAAGTAGTAATGATGTAATTAGTAATGTTGTGTAGAGTCATATATCTGTCAAAATAGAGAAAATGCACAAAACAGAATATATCAATAAATAAAAACTTAACCAGATGTAAAACTTACAAATATAACACAACTGACAGCCTAAGTTTTGGGGCACTTGTTACAAAATGAGGACAAACTATAGTCACTGCCATATTACATGATATAGCACAGATATTTTTCAGTGTTGGTGAAATGCTGTCCCATGTTCAAACAGCTCATGTCTTGGAATTTGAAACTTTTTACATGGAATGGTTTATTATTCCACCAGTTGGACCAGTTGCAATTATTGATTGCATCCCTACGTGTGTGTGCATCCTGGGGATATGGAAGTGGCTGTCCAAAGAGACAAACAGGATCCAGAACAAATACAACGCCAGTCTCTCTTTTTCTTTCTCACCTAAATAAGAGTTTGGATTAAAACTCATTTTGATTGAAGACATGTAGTTATTTGGGCCTGGGCTGAATGGTGTGCGTTCGTCTGTGCGTGTGTGATTAGCCCCGAGAATTTAAAATAGGGAAGTGCTTGTTTCCCATCACAAGACCAGCTCATTTATTAGAAGAAAGAGCCATAGAGAGGAAGTTCTTCCAAACAAAACAACTCTAAGGACTGAGACTTTGAAAGGGGAAGGGCGTAAGGAAGGAAGGAAGGAAGGGAAAGAGAAAGAAAAAACCACAAAAGAGAAGGATGGAGGAAAGACAGAAAGAAAACAAGGAGAGAGAGGGAGTAAAAGAGAAGGACAGTTGTGTGGCTGTGTGTGAATGTGCTCATTGAGAGGGATGAGTCAGTGGACAAAGAAACAATGAAAATGCAGAGTCACTGCACCCCTTTTATTCAGATCCCTCAGTCTGATGCTTTTACCTTCTCTAATTCCATTTTGCCCATCTTTTTAAAGGTCTCATGAAAATAGTAATAAATCTGATGTGTGTTTTTATACAATAAGTGCCTCTATACCGTACGTCACCTAAACAGCAGGCACCTATCCAGTAGTGATACATTTTTTTGTTGATTAATTTTTTTTTTTTTTGTTCAAAGATTTTAATTTCCTGAAAAACGTTTCAGAAATGCTTAGGACTCATCCAGCTTTGAGGAGCGTGCGCTAGTTTGCCTTCCAATGAAATGCTTTCTTGTATTTCCATGTCCCTCCCTACCTCTGTGCCTCTTCTTCACCAGTAGCACAGCCAGCTCCGGTGACCAGATCCGGCGCTTCCAGATGATGTTTTTGGCCTGTTTGTTCGGCTACCTTCAGCTCAGACTGCGAGATCAGTTCGTGGTTAGACAAGACGGGTTTAATTTACTTTTCACAATATGTTTGGAAGAAATAGCTCAATAAAGTTTTTTTTATTTATAATTGCAAATTTTCCACAAAACAAAAAATATGATGACAGCACATCATTCGGAAAATATAAGGTAATAAAATGTCAAAATAATTTGAGTTCAATCCATTCATTTGTATAGTAGGCGCAATAAGATTTAAGAAATTTTTATCCTGAAAAAGGTTAAATAAAAATACAACTTAAATTTATCCAAAGAATAAAAGGAAAAAACAAAACCGCAAAGTTGCTCTGCTTCAACAACAACCGCTAAAACTGCTAACCTCTCTCCCGCTTTCGCTTCTTCCTGTTGTCCAACCAATTATAAAACGCGATGTCAACATCCCCTACATCGTGACGTCATCTGGAAGCGCCAGATACTCACCCAAGCAGATCTGGTACCTACACCGGCTATCAGCACAAAAAAAGGAAACAGGAGGTGACCAATTAGAATTTATTCCTTTGTTCTCTTTAGCTTTGGGTTTTTACGAAAAAACAAAACAAAACAAAACACGTAAATACGTGGAATCACGAAGAGCTTTTCATTTCCTAGGGCCTTTAAATGCTCTGCTGACACCGTAGTTGTAAGCTTTCTCATTTGGATCTGTTTTACAGTCATCAAAATGCAATGCTGAGCATTCAGTTGCTGTTTTAAGTTATTTTAGTAATGCTAATAGTGGCTAATGCAGCCTCACTCCACCAGCCTCAAGCAGAGATGTGAAGCACGTTACAAATATCTGGCACACTCACAAAACTATTTTTCTCTATAAGGACATGCACAGTGGTGATGTTAAGTAAACATGGTGTGCTGTTAACTATGAGTTAACTATGTAGCTTCTTTAGTTTTACTTTTGTTCATTTGTCTCCCAGCTGGTGTATTTATCTTCCTGACATCTCACCTGCCTGCACCCATCACTCACTGTCCCTCTGCGCTTCTTAAATCCTCCTTTGTAGACACTTTTCCCTCCATGCACACAAACCTGGAAATCGTTCATCTGTATCTTCTTCTTCATCTTTGTTCAGCGTCTTTCCTCGTTTAACCCCCCCTCCTGTTTTCACCTCTCGTCTTCTCGCCCGTCCACATGACTCTGCGGCAGAAATTAAAGGACGCGCTCCAGCAACACTAAGTGCATTCACGCAGCCCAGGGCATCAGATTCCATTATAAACACAGAGAGAGCCAGCTCGGAGCGGTAATGACAAAGCAGCCGGTTGATAACAAACAGACAAGCCTGCCCTCCCCGGTTAAGCCGTGACCATTTAATGCTTTCCGCTGTGCTCTCTTCTGTGATTAAATAATAACACTAAGAGCACTACTATTACTTCCATGAACAATTCAAAAATAATAGTCATTATTATGCCCCTTTAAGCTGTTACACTTATCTTTGCAATTACCAGACAACAAGTGTGAACTTGGTGCTTTCTGGTGCTTTCTGCTCATGGTTTTGAATGTAAATACAGTTATAGTTCTCAGTTAAAAGATACACTGAGTAGATTTTTTTGTGCTTTTTTAGTTTTCAAACATCAGTGTTGTACTAACCAAATTAGCAGTTAACAACCGAGAACAAAACAATAATGTGAGCTTCTGTAATCGTACCATCTAGTAAAAAAAATTAAATAACAAATGTCCTGTAGATTCCTAGAAGATTTCACTCTCAGTGACTATCTGGTAAAAACAGTGTAGCATTTAGTTATTGAAACACCACATGTTTCTATCTGAAGTTGGTGGAGACCAAAAAAGAGGTAAAGGTGAATATTGGACAGTACGTAACCTCTAGAGGATTGATTTGTAACGTAAAGATATACTGTGACAGATGACGAGATGGAGGTAGAAGATGATGCCCCTTGTGGTGATAATTGATTGACAACAATGACGGGACTCCCGATGTCCTGTCTCAGTTGAGAACTGGAAATACAGCGATGATGCTAAACAGAAACAGGCAAGAAGCTCCGGCCGCGTGACAGTTGACTGTGAGCTGGTGAACACAGTGGAGCATTTGTTCCTTTGAAGACAGTGGAAACCAAAACTGATGTAAAAGTCAGAACCCAAATGTCTACCCTTAACCATAAACACTCAAACCCATGAAGGCACTACAATACTCCTCAACCTCCCCGTACTTTCTAACAAATTTCACTAGTTTCACTTCTCAGGATTGCTAAAATAAAGGCAAGAAGTAGCATGAGCAGTCAGAAAATGACACAGTATCGTTGGCCTTGCATCGCCGCCCACCCACAGCCAGCAGTAGCTGTGCATCATTGTTACCGTAATGGCAACTTTTTTTTTTTCCAGAAAGTGCAACTTCCCAATATTGAGCCACACTTGGAATTTTATCCATCTGTGAGTTACGGTAATTCAAATACCGCAAGCTTTTTTTTTTTATGCGCAGGTGGATGTTCAGGTCTTAAGGGTTAAAGTAACAGGCCCATTTTGTGATTCCCTTGCTGACAACTGGAATAGTAGATCATAATCAGAATCAGAAATCAGAAAAAACAATCAGAAAAAATTTGGATGTTGTTTCTAAGTTCCACTGCATTTTTTTAAGACATGTTATTAAACCGGTTTTAAGGCAAAATCCATATCAGATTGTAGCTTTAAAGAAAATGTCAGTGTTATGTCATATGGCCTACAATGTTCCCTTCGATTCCCCTAAACAGTACGTAGGTGAAAAAAAAAAGTTTACCTTTCTCTCACATAAAAATATATACATTAAAAATCTAAATGACAAGGAAAACGCAAGATGAAAACAGATACAAAATAGACATTCTGGATTGAGAAACATATATAGTAAATAAATAAAATCAACCTATATACATTAGTGCATTGTATGGTTACAGCTTGAGCTTTACACAGTAGGGTAAAAAGAAGTAAACACCAAAATGAATGAATGCTTAGAATGTCTTAGCTATTTTTGAGGAGTTTACAACGTAGACAAATTAATTTGCGAAGTCATGACATGAGGATAAGGTTTTGCTTTTAATTGTGGATGCAGCACCACTGAATTATTAGATTTTAAGACAACCTCCACGAATCAAGATCCAAAACCTCCTCAGGCCGACTTGAATCATTCAGCTTTGTTCCCACATCTCCTGAAATACTCCAGCGTCGTCTAACAGCGTCTGGATGTTACAGATGGTCGTGACTCCTAAGTACAGTCTGTTAATTGCATCTCACGTCGGCCCGTGCTGCCATGACTAATGCGGCTTGTGCAAACCAAAGGATTTTTATTTTTGCCACACAATGGACTCATCACACATGACATTTTACTACTGCGTGACACATAATATTAACATGAAAAAGAGGAGCATACCGGGGGTCTCTCTTTCATCACATACAATCGGCTCCGAGGAACTTTGGCTCTTTTATTTTCAAAGTGCATTCTATTGTGTCAGATTTGTCACACAAAAACAAATCTGTAAACAGTGTCAGCTGAAAAGCAGACAAAAAAAAAAAAAATTTTCTTCTCTGTGAGTGATTTCAGTATTTATGTCTTTTGTGTGTCTGCTGGCAGCGTCCCTCCACTTTTAGACACAGGTACATTCGGCCAGGTCTGGGTTAGACAACCGTGCCACAGTAACTGCTCTCCATTACCAGCAGTCCTCTTAATTATACCATCCCCACAAGGCCTGTTAGCCGAGGCACAATTACAATTTCCAATTATGGGTTAAAAGGGTTGTCACTTTAGAAACCTGCAGACATATTGATTTCAGCTCATTACTCACAGCACAAAGTGGCTGCTTTGTAGCCGTGTTAGAAAAAAAAAAGAAAAAAGGTTGAGATAAAATGATGCGTGTTTATTTACCTCGCTCCTAAAAACGCACAAAAACAAATGGATGTCTTCCACCAACGTGAAGCACATGACTGTGTCAGTGGAATTGGCTTGGCAGGCTGCGTAAGGGCTTGAGGGGATTTTAGGGAAAAGAATCTCAGTATGAACTCTAAATGAAGGCGTGCTTTGTTAGTGAACTAACAATCAAAGAAAAAAAAAAAGTTCCCAACAAACAAATTAAAGCATCTGTGTAAATTCATTAAAATTCTGGTCATGTGCTTTTCAAAAAAACATGTTCCATCAAGTCCAAAAACAAATTTAATTCCTGACTAGGGCTTTGAAGACAGTGAAGCCAGAAAGAGGAAAATGGAAGTAGTTTATGCAATAGGCGCCCTCCATTCACATACAGTGTTTGTAGAGCTTTGACAGTTTGACAAACTAGTGCTAACCAGAGCCATATATCAGAGAGAGTCTGGTTAGTTCGGTACATTGGAGGGAAGATTCTACAGTGTAACTCTATGGGCTACGTTGAAATAAATGTCTTATTTTCGCCATTAATAATAAATGTTATCACAAACATCAGTCAATATGTAAAAGGCCCTCACTTAAATATCCGAGCGTCTGCTTACTATAAATACCTTAAATGAGCCTGTAAAATGCTTTGTAGCCCAATCACCTCATCAGTCATGGAGCTGTTTACCCCCGTTTTCATCCATCACTGTTAAAAGTTTGAAATTACTCAGAAAAATTATAAATACTCAGAAATAGTGAAAATTAAACTAGTCTTTCTGTTATTTAGTATTATCATTACAACATTAGCACGCTAGCCATGATATACAATAATAGTGAGAAATCAGATGACATCCACTTCTTCTGCTCCCATAACTTTCTCTGTTTTTGTTAACTGGGGAAGCAGTGGAGATTCCTCCTTGTTTTGCTGGTCCTGTACTGAAGCAGTAGGCTGGGGACTGTGGCACATTTTAACTTATTGCCACTTCTCTGTTGGTGAATATTAGTTAGATGTATCTAACATGGCGCCCAGGAAACACGTGACCAGCTCAGAACCAATCAGACGGTCCATTCCCTAGTTGGCCAGACTCTCTCTAATATACGACTCTGGTGCTAGCTAGCACTAGCCTTGTTAGCCTCCATGCTTCAAATAGCCTCCATAAGCACACGACAATCCCCGCACAAGATATGAAGGACAAGGTCCCACTGACAGTACGCCTGAATAATCTTAGAAACGACAGAAAACACATAACAATGGGTAAAAAACCTGCTTGATGTGCCACGGGTCGCCACACAAGCACCTTATGCTGTTCTTCATGTTTTTTGAGTTGTTCCTAAAGCGTTTTTGTGTGTGTCTGTGTCAAGGAGTGTCATTGCTACGGGTTGGGGGGGGGTCTGGTCTAGGTGGGCGCTACATGTCTAAATAACATCCACCTGAATGAATGCCAGGTCTAAGCCAACGGTTCCCAGCACAGTCAATATTATTTACTTCTTCTGTCAGTGGTCATAATGCTGTGGCTGATTACTGTGTTTATTTATGAGTTTTATGAATGCGCGTTGGAGAAGGACCAGTTGATTACAAGGAACAATCTTTACAGCCAAAGACCTTCATCAGACCCTTTGCAATTTGCAGGAGTGTTATTGCAACAGTTGGTAAACTAAAAACAGAGCTTCCAAAGAGTGAATATTGGATTTACATGTGCCAGGTGGTTACAAACATGACTCATGAGAATGAATCATAATGTTGCCGCGGAACTACTTGATGCGCACACTGAAGCAACAGACCGATGATTGCCACATTATGCCTTGATGGCACTGGCAACTCAAACGCTCCTTACAGTAAAAGGGGGTAAAAGATTGAACGACCATCTGCTTCAGTGTCTTGATTCCAAGGTGTTCACACTGTAAACAAGTTAAACCCAGTGGCTCTGCTTCAAACATTTGCGATGTATTCGTTCACTACAGCATGCCAACATTCGAGTCTGAAGCTCCATCACTTAGTCTGTCAGGTTTTCAGTTACTTAGCAACATCTCATCTGTAAGTCGTCCGCCAACTGTCAAAGACTGTCTGCATGCTGACATTTCTTGACAGAGACTAAATGGTCTCACAGTTCAGGGATGAACAAACACACTGAAGCCAGAAATGAACTTCTGCTCGAGCAGAGATGCCCTCAGATATTCATAAAATGAGCAGTAAAAGCCCAGAAGTGTTCCTAATTAGACTTTCTCAACATTTTGCTACGTTCACATTTTATTCACTGACCAAATATTCACGGTGAATATAAATGCTGCGGGCCAGCGTGGGTTGATGACTGGAGAATTCTGTGCTTTTTGGGCGACAAAAAGTGGCACAAACCCAAGTGTACTGACAAACAAAGCGAGCAGTGCCAAGCTAAAACTAGCTACACAAGAAATTGACTAAAACATGGAAGCCTTCTTTGAAATGTAAAATAAAATGTGTCAAAGTAAACATTTGATCTTTTGTTATTACATAATAGTTTTGATTTGCATCAGCAGCAGTTTTGTGACATTTTTCTTTCATAAAGATGGACGAGTGCTCAAATGGGACTGGCCAAGGCCAAGGACTGCAAACAGAAACCAGAATATACAGTACTTTATCGCCTGCCCACAGACTCTGGACAATTATGCACAAGTATCTGATTACATTAATGCTTATTGCTCATGTCTGTCAAAATGCAGAGATGGAAATGGATGCCATGGGTTAGAACCATAGACGGTATAAAGGTGGACTGGGTGTAGTATAGGTCGTAAGCTCCACCCTCCATCCCATGTTAGTGGATGAGATTTGGGACAAATCAAAGGATCAAAGGTTTTCAAGGATGGTTTCAGTCATTTTACGTAATTAATGTAATCCTAATGCGCAATTAAGTGTCCATTTTTATGAGATACAGTTATTTGATGTTATAGAAACAGGATGTAACATATATTTCTTTGTAACTGGTGGAGGTACAGCAGAGTTTATTTATAATTTTTCATTTTGCACAAAAAATCTGATGACAGCACATTATTAAAAAAAAAAAATGAAGTAATAAAATGACAAAATAATTTGAGTTCAATCCATTCATTTGTATATTAGGTGCAAAAGTACTTAAGATGTTTTATCCTGAAAAAGATTAAATAAAAATACAGCTTTTATCAATTTATCCAAAGCAAAACAAAGGCGCTCTGCCTCAATAACAACCGCTTCCACTTCTTCCTGTTTTCCAAGATTGAACGACGATAAAAACGATAAAAAAAATAATGGTAGGCGTCACCTTGCAGCACCACAATTACTTTTTTTGCTAGGGTGCTGTTTATTAGCTTGTGGGGTTAGTGAAGTTGCTCTAAGTATTGAGTCTTAGAAGTCCAACTGCGCTCTCGTTGTCTTCACAGGCACCCAGGAAGACAGGTGACGTCTGACAACCATTCACAGTGTCTCACCTGAAAGACAGGTTTTGTTGAACTGTGAAAAATTTGGCTCATTTACACCTGCTGCACTCGGCTTTTCCCTTTTCTTCTGGAAATGTCAAGGCCTTAACTGCTAATAATATAAAATTGCACATCAAAGAAGCTCTCCTCATATGTGTCATTGCTGTAGTGTTTCTAGGCTCTGTGGTTGCTTGGACACCAGTACTGAAAAAGCTGGCCAGTGTTTCACACAGAGCGCCAACCCACCACTTTACCAAGGGACGCATGTGTGTGTGTGTGTGTGTGTGTTTGTGTTTGTGGTTGAGTGTTTCCTTCGGCGTGTTTGTATATCTGTCTGTGCATTTGAATATGTGCGCAAGTTCTATTGTGAAATTTGCTTGTTTGTTCATCTCCAAATTTCTTGAAGTTTGAGCATGTTAGTGTGCGTTTGGAGCGAGTGTGTCGTCTCCCTGGTGAGATGCTTAGCAACATTTACGCCAGCATACGGATCGTGGGTGTGCGACATACATGGAGCGGGTACCAGGGCCAGACCGGTCCTGGTGGGTGGTGGCACTGCGTGTGTGGAGGGTTGTGACTTTAGTCTGATTTAGAATATTATTCATGTCTAAATGAAAAAATCTTTTATTAAACTTGACAAATCTCAGTCGCGCTCAGCTGCTGTTGCAGATTGGATCAGAAGTGAAAAAATCAGCCACAAATCAAATGACAGTCTCGAAATAGTCAAAACTCACCCCTAAATCACAGAGATTTGCACTGGATTAGTTTAAGCGGAGGGCCTCTGTGTTGCGAGCATTAGGTAGGTCATTTGTGGCGTAATTTTTACTTTACAAATCACAGACATGGCTAATTTGCACGGGATTAACCCTTTGGAGTCGACGGACATGCCGGTGCGTCTGTTGACTCAACAGAGAGTTAGCCAGCTTCAAATACTCGAAAGCTAAAAACACAAAACAAAACAACAAAACAAAACATGACAGCCTTTTTCACATTGGTGGAAAAATTAATTACATCAGCCAATGATGTGCCAGTGGTTGCTAAGGAGGAGGGAAAAGTTGTGGGAGTGGCTAAATTCAGTTTATGGAGTGACTGCAGCTTTTCAGATTTGGGACTTGTAGATATTATTACTTGTTGTTACTCCTTTTTGCTAGCCTGTCTGTTATGCGAGTGAGTGACGTTCGCCGGTGGTCGGAGAGAGGCCATAGGCGCGGATTGGCAGCCATGTTTCTGTCAGTCTGCCCCAAGGCAGCTGTGACTACTGAGGTGGTTTACCACCACTAGTTTGTGACTGTGCGAGCCCTTTGAGCCTCTAATGAAAAAGCGCCAAATAAAATGAAAATATTATTATTTCCTGACAGTTTTGTAAATGGTCGTAAATAGTCAAAAAAATAGTCACAAAAATGCATGACGCATTTCCTGCATGTTAATGTAGATAGTTATATCTACAGTATATATCACAGATATCCTCCGTGATTATTACCAGTTACCGGAGGTCCCCAGGTAAAACTAGTCCCGTGCGCTTAGGTCTAATGTCTCTGAGAGTATCTTAGGTTTTTAAGTATTAGCTGTCATTTTCCTAGACTTGTCCAGTGTCTTATGAACAGACCATTTGTTGATTTGCAAAGGAAACATAGTGCTCTTACTAATGCCCATTTTGCAGTTTTCAGGTGATTATCTCGCATCTTATCATACACATTAATTAGTGCCTCGTTAGTAGTCCCACAAGCACGTTTCCTTATTGAATTTCTCTTCCATCTTCCTTGTCTTTGTCCCTTGCTCTCTCGCCTAATTTTTTCTTCTCCCATTACACCTTTTACCTCCTTGCCTCCCTCCTGTCTCCCTGTGATAGAGCCTTTAGATCTCATTAGCGCCCCAACTCAGACGTGTCACATTCTCACCCGCTGCCACTGTGGAGGAGGCGCCGTACAATATGGAGGACGGACATGCGCTGCGGGTCTCCCACCAGAACAAATTCGATTCATTACTGCGGAGGACAAAGCAGTACAGGCTGCGTTCATCGCGGCGCATGTCTTAACTGGTGCACTAATGTCTTTTAAGCCTGAAAGAGCAATAAAGTGACGCGCGCCTTTCACTTTTCACTCGCTTCAGCATCAAATTTACTTTTTAATGACACTCATCGCCACAAAAAAACATCAGCCTGGATTAATTGGGACTGACAGATCTGCCACATCAAATCCTGCACACATTTTTCAGACACATTTGTAGTGCATTGTCCTTTTTATCCGACAAACACAAGCTGTTTGAGTCAGCCTACCTGTCACCGTAGCAACAGCACACACACACACACACAGTTTAATGACCTCGGCACAAAGCATACGGACGTTTTTGTTTATATTACTCATCTTGCTCGATTTGAAGAGTGTGAAGGAGGAATGAGAGAGAGAGATGGACTTGTAATCAGGCAGGAGCACAGAGGTCTGTGGGGGCAGCAGCCAGAGGAGGGAGCTGTTTACCTCGGAGGTGCAACAGTTAAGAGGACCCGGCCACTGTAAATAAAGGAGGCAGCTCTTACACACCTGTTAATATTTAAGGGGAAATGTCAGCTCTCAGCGGCAGTGAGAGTCTCATTAAACCTTCCTGTTGGCAATTCTCCACGATGATAGATTAGGAGGCAGAATAGAAAAGGGATATGTGTGCTCCGTGTCACCTCTGTCAGCGTGTTCCCTCATGAGCCTTTGAAAAATGTCAGATCCTGTCGCTGTCTTCATCCATCGCCCGCGACTGTCTCTCCGGCGGTTTCAAAATATTTAGCACAGAGCTGAAAGCGTTTCAGTCGGCTTGTCAGTAGACCATTGTTGCATTTCTCTGGATGGAAAAAAAGGAAGAAATTGTAATCCGGCGCATTCGGTTTGCTGAAGCACCTCCAAAATAAGGGTTGGTTTTGGGTATTTATAACAAAGGTCTTTGGAATTGTTATTTTTTCATGTAGATGTCTGTCTTCTTGGGTTTTATTTCATTTTTTTGTATGCATTTTGACCTTTTTCCTAGAAAAAGAAGAGTAGTCTTTATCGTGGTTGCGGGACACAAGTTGTACAGTGCAAATGAGATTTAGTTTCAGCAAGATACCAGTACAAACAGTAAAAACGGCATAAAAAACTGTAGGAAAAATGTAATCTGAATCTGGATTAGAGGGGAATAGAATATAAATATGAGTAAAAGTGTAAATCTAAATATAAATAGAAATCTGACTGTGGAATAGAGAATATGGCTATTGACTATACAGATATTATGTACAGGGTTGTGCACATTGTCATTCGAGATGATCATTCTTTCATTTTCTGTAACTGTTGGTCCTCTGGATGGTCATGTAGGGACTGGAGCCTGTCCCAGCTGTCACTGGACGAGAGGCGGGGTACACCCTGGACAGGTCTCCAATCTATCACAGTACTAACAGAGAGACAAACAGCCATCCACACTCACACCTATGCCCAATTTAGGATCACAAATGAATGACCATGTCTTTGGAGGGTGAGGGGAACTTGGAGTACCCTGGGAGAACCTACTCAGACACAGGGAGAACATGTAAACCCCACACAGAAAGGCCCCAGGCTGATGGATTCAAAGCCACCACTGTGCCGCCCTGTCTTCCACTATAGATAACATACATAGCAGCTGCATGGTTATAATGTAAACTGTTGGCGTTGGTTGTGTGTCAGGCAGAGAGTTTCATGGACTGATTTAGTTGGTTGGTTGTATGCGTACAGAGGGCTTTATGACGTCTACATGATGGCAGCAGTTCAAACACGGATAGCACATGTGCTAGGCGCTTTCCTGAGGCTACTAAAAGTGCCACGGCTTGCAGAGCATCAGCAGGACTGTTGAAAGGTATTGCTCAGTTGAGGGCTAAGAAATTCCAAGGTACCAGACATTATACAGTGGGGAAAAAAGTGAGGACAGACATCAAAAAAATGTGACACAACTGTGACAATGTCAAGAACAGGACGTACCTCCAAGTTAGATGACAAAACAAACAGAACACTGGCCAGGCCACTCTGTCCTGACCCTGTTGCACCACTCCAGGGCCCACGATAGTCCTCAGCCCTTATTCCCTTAATTGTATCTTTACTTTTATACTCTATTGTTTGCTTATTTCTGTGTGTGTGTGTGTGTATGTGTGTGTGTGTATGTGTGCTTTATGGCTCTTGCCTATTCTCTGTTTTTGCTACTGTCCCTAGAGGTCAACGGGACATGCAAAAAAGGACGAGACTTGCGACAATTTGCAATTCTTCCTCAGCTTTGAGGCGGCCACCTTATGTCTGGTCAACATGTGATGCAAACACAGAGGTCTTCAAATACTGAAGAAGCAAGAAGTGCTAGATTTAGAAATGGGTTCTTCTTGTTCACTTGAAAATTTGGGCTGGGAAATATAACAGGGGTTGCAAAGGAAACCCCTTGTATATGGGCCTTCTGAGGGCCCATGTCCGTTCTCACAAGGGAGACCTACACAATATTAGGACGGTGACTAATTGGTGTATACTACTATTTCAGTCAAATTGTTACATACAATTACAATAGTGTAACATCCAAGGACATCCAGTGTTTTGCACATACAGTGTGTAGTCAAACATTGCCATGATGCCACATTCGTACCCAGCTCCCCCACGCCTGTCACTGGCATCTGAATAAGCACGCACATACTGCCTGACCCACCATGCTGGCAGGGAGGAGAAGGCTGATCATATTACACACTGTTATTAATAGCCACCTCTCCCCTTTCTCATTGTAAACTTATAGCCGACATAATCTTACACTGTCTCTGAGCCTCTCTGTTACATCTCTCGTTTTCCTCCATCTCTTTTCTCTCACACAAATAAAATATACTCTGCATACTGTATGTACCTGACCAGTGTTAACGCTGTTTTCAGTCAGACACAGAAAGCTTCACAGTTTATTGACGTCAGAGTGGAATTTACTGTATCTGGTAAATACTGTATCTGGATAGCACTGAGTATGAACATGTTTTTGTAATAAGTGAGCAATTTCCTGCTAAGGTTGAAACAGTGTGTATTGAAACTAAGCAGTCGCGTGAAGCTTTAGCTGTAAAATTCTCTCTTTTTACTCCCAGACAAACTGAACCATTGTGGAATGTTACAGTCATTTCAAAGAGGGCACAAGTCATAAAAGGTGGCCGAAACAACAGCCACAACAATATAGTAAGAGGATTTTGGGTTGAAGAATTGACCTAAACAAGCAATATATTTATTGATATGAGACTTTAACGTACCATTTTAAAACAATAAAAACAACATAAAATGACTGACACGCTCCTCTGCACCTGCACTGGACTTGCAATACAAGTGGCTGCTGGTGGTACATCATAACCAGCTGCACCTGAGAAGGTGCAAGACACGGCTGGGGTGGCCACAGGGAGTCACCACTGTGTTGCTGCCAACACTTGCTGTGGGCGTTTTTAAAAGTGTCTTGTCTGTACTTCTGTTCTTGTGTCATTTGTTGCTGCTTCAAAATACGACCTGACCATGTACAGTCCAATTAACAGACATACGCTTACCCAGCTTGATCTCTCATGGCATCCCAGGATGCATTTTTGGGCATCATCAAATACATTGCTGCCCTCTTATCTCATCTTATCTTGTACAACCACTTACCCTCACTAGGGTCGGGGTACATACTGGACAGGTTGCCAGTCCAGGCAGGGCTAACACAAACACAAACAACCATTCACACTCACTCACACACAATTTAGAATTGCTAGTTAACCTTAAACGCATGTCTTTAGAGGGTGTTAGGAAACCAGAGTACCCAGAGAAAACCCACATGGACACAGGGAGAACATGCAAAATCCACCCAGAAAGGCCAGAATCAAACTCGCACCTAGACCTTCTTGCTGGGAGGCATCAGTGCTTATTCATATATTATTTTAAATAAATTGCCCTCAATTCAAAAACAATTATAATTTTATGCAGATTTACCACAAGTCAGACAAAATGTCATCATTTGCTTTAAATGTGAAGATAAGCAAGTGTGTGCAAGACTGTGTCTCCTTTTCTCCCCATCAGTCAGAGCACATCTACCCTTTGACCCTGTACGTGGACTCCTTGGATGCCATCTTGTCCAGTGTTGTTATTATTTTTAGCAAGAGACTGGCTCCCCTGCAAAACTTAATATGGCAATGGCATCTTGGAGCTCCTTTTTCTACCCGCTCTACTCATACATCCGTCCATACCTTTGGTCCTCCAAGACACTGAGCTAGTATCTGTAGCCCTCCAAACACCCAGCACAAACATCGCCCCTTTTCATAGCCATGGCTTCAAACAGGTGGCTGGGTGGCCTAAGCATGACTCCTCCCATGTTACCACCCATTTGGCAATTTTCTGACCACTACTAGGGAGTCCACCTCCACCCCCACCACTCTCATTCTGACTTTTTTGGCAGCCCCATGACATGTGGAAGAGCAGGGTCAGTGTTGTACCTCCTAGTTTTGCACCTCCCAGAAAGGTCCCACCCCCTTTTCCTTGGCCATTGGCGTCAGCAAAACCACGTGTATCTCTTTTTTAAAGAGAGGGTGACAAGGTTAGACCGGCTCTTCTCTAGCCAGTGGGGACAGGAAGCGGACTGTTCCTAACTCTCCCTGCTTGACACCAACTTGCGTTAGGAACTACGTTAAACCTCTTGAGTGTATTGTACCCCACTATCAACAGGCTTTGAGAAGAGGTGTTCTTGCAACCACCTGGTGACAATAGCCATGAAGTGGGGCTGGGTGTTTTTAGGGGTCTTCCTCTCTTTGGGGACCTTGTCCTGGGGGGAGAAGGGCTTGGAGGTCCCCGAGTACGATGGCAAAGATCGCGTCCATACTCTCACGGCCAAGAACTACAAGTCCATCATGAAGAAATATGATGTGATGGTGATCTACTACCACAAAAATGTGGATGGGAATCGCAGTGCCATGAAGCAGTTTCAGATAGAGGAGCTGGCTTTGGAGGTGGGTCTCCGCCAAAGCATGTTACTGGATGATTATGTGGAGCATGGATAAGAAGGGTCAGGACACATGGAGTATGTGGCTCCAGATGGAAATTCCTCGAAGCACTTGTGGTTTTTGCATTTAAGATTTTAAATGAGCGGGATTAGTCAGTTGACAGGTGAGCAGGAAGACAAAGACAACAGGTGCCGATTATTCAGTGATGTCAGCTTGAGAGATTCCAGATCGTTTCAGGTGTGGAAAGCTGCCAAGTATGACTGAATAGATGCTGACAGGAAAAAGGCAGATTGGTGAATGTGGGGACTGGAGAAACAGGGTGGAAGGAAGTACTGATATGGAACGATACACCGGGATGCATGTGCGATGGTTTAAGATGTTCAATCACTTGATGACTAATTCTTTTTAAACCAGATTATCTGTGAATCACAACCACTTCACAAAATTTACATTTTGTCACAACAAATTTCTTAAAATTGCGTTCATAAAGATGACTTTGAATGCTTTCAGTGCACTTTATTCTCCCATATACAATTCATTTAATCTTACCATTCCAACACATTTACTCTTGATCAGCTGACTGTTTGGGAGACCTAGAGACCAAGAATTGTACATAAGCCCCCATGCTAGTCATATGAGCCCATTTTCTATAGTTATGTTATACTAAATGTTAAACACCAACAATGCACCAAACAACAAGAAGGATCTAATATCCTGTTATATTCATGAGGTTCTTGGTTTCCACTGAATTGTGGGATCTGGAAAAGGGTCACTGTGTCTCTGAATACAGCCAATCCATGCTAACCCATGTAAGTCTACATTAAGCACTGTGAACTTTCACCATACGTCCAAAGGTACCATACACACCACAGATGTATACTCAACTTAAATGGTCTTATCACCAGTCACATTTGTTGTCAAATCAAAAGCTTAGAGTCACTGTAGAAATAATATAGTAGTAAGTGCATAAATAGATCAGACATCTCTTATATCTTATAAACAGAGCTTTTTTAAACAACTAGGTCGATATTCATGTATTTCTGCAGGAAAGATGTCAGCAATTAAATGTTAGCAATCGAAATTAGCAAGTAAATTAGTCTTTGCTTCTTAAGTAGCTGTTCAGGCTCTTACTCTTAGCTGATAGTAGAAAGAGAGCATGTGTGTACTGGGGACTCTTATTGGATAAATAAATCTAAAGCACTCTTGACCAGCCCACAGTGGATGCACCTGGGGCCTGCTGTCAGGTAGTGTATTCACCACAGCAACCCTGAGCCTGTCAGAGCAGCAGTGTCTTCTTACACACGCACAGTGTCCCTTACACTAGCCTGCATAAGTCACCTCTGTAAATAGCCTGAGACAGCACTGCATGCTTAGCAAGAGGCTAAAGGCCCTCGTGGGACAAACATAGAGTTTAGGGCCATATTTCACATCAACTACGGCTCCCACAGCTCTCTCACTGTTCTGTTTTGTATTACTGCATAGCGCTGTGGGTGTAGGCTGTAGTCCTAAGCCATCATTTACACACCCAAGTCACTAGATCTGATCAATTTCCTATCTGTCCTGCCAAGTGGTGCATCTTGGCTTGTAAAAAAAGATGCTTACACGAGCATGTCCCCGCAGGACTATTACTCAATTACTGATTTCCTGACGCTTGTGACCATTCAACCAATCAGGAAAGGGCACTTGAGGTGCTCAGAGGGTATGCTTAAAATAGCTGGTCATTAGCACCTACGAATGTGAAAGCATCAATTATTAAGACGCAGAATTCAGGGACTCATATCTTAATTACCTTTGGCCATAGTAATCTATTAACCAGATCTGTCTTCTGTCTGTGTGTTTTTTATTTCTTTGAGACAAAGTACCAAACCTTTGGTTTTATGAAAACATGATGCCAGTATATGATAGGAAATGCCACATGAGACCATTGACTAAGGATGATGGTTAAGGATTCTTTCTCTTTTTTGCCATTTTTCTGCCTGAATATGGTCGCTCATGATGTTGGTGCAGCAAGCATTCTAGATTTTAGTATACACCCCGTGTATAACTGGAGTAAAACTTAACTAACTGTGTTAGACCTATAACCCAACATATCTTCTGTATATGACGTAGCTATGACATGAACCTCTCCAGAAATGAAACGACAAATCATGGTTCAATATGCATTTCTCCAACCAGGCCTCTCTGTGGCTGGACAAGCACAAACATCTCGCCCTAAGCGTTGATTCAGTGGTTTTAAACACCAGGTCCTCCAACATCTTCCTTCTTTCCTGTATAGCAGTGATTTTATTTTTTTTAGTACCAGTTGCCACTGCCTGAAATAACAGAAGTTATCCAAAATAAACTCAGCAGACAGCGGAATGGAAAAAACAAAGACTAGCATTTTGATAGAAAAATCACAGAGTTATGCAGACACTACAGCATACAAGTATAAATCCTTAAGCCAGAACAATATTGAATCAGAGTTCAAGCATAAACCAAGCTGTTGAAATATTCTCCATATTCTCCTGTATTCTCCAAGTTGCAAGACTTGATTTTGTTGACAATATGGGTGGACACCATTGTGCCCAAGAAGCACAGTTAATTTAAAATTGCTAGGTTATGCTACCATTGTGTGATGTCTTTGTGTGCTGCAAAGAAGATACAAATGTTGACCTGTAACCTGGTGACAGGAAAGCATGTCAAATTTCAAAGTCTTGAAGTACAGGCTCCAAACCCTTGGTCACCCTTGGTCAAACATGCCAAAGTTAGGGACACTGTTACACAAACAAACTCAGCATTTTCAATGAAAAAGTCTTGTGTACTGGAAAGAGTTACCCTATCGCTCTGGAAGTATGTCCAGCATGTCACCTTTGACCACAGTTGGACTCATTTTAGTCTATGAAAAATAATCCCCACAGCTGTGGCTTGCACAGTAAGTGACACCTCGGACTCCTCTGTAGTGGCCAAAATGGTGCAACGGCTCCGCAATACTCAATCAAAGGAGTCTATGCAGTATCACTTAGTGTCACTATTGGTTGTTTGGGAAACGAGCTTTGTAATGAATGATTGTGGACAGCGATGATGTTTTGTCTGTTTTTGTCCATGTTCTGTTAATCTGATTACAATGTGATTTATTGGCCACTTAAATAGCTACTTGCTGGCTCCAAAATGCGTCAAATAGCCTGGTACTTAAACGGTTTTGGTCTAATGACAGCTGTGTGGAGCTGAATGGTTTGTCTAACTCACTTGTTTCAATTAGGTTTAATGAAACAACAACTCAGGAAAGACTTTTCGTGCACAGGTTGTTGAGTTGTTTTCATATGCACAATACCATGACAGATAAGTAACCCAAACTTGGCAAATGTTACAAATTTGTTTGGCACAAGTCACATGTCCATCTCTTCCAAGTAAATTTTATGATTAAAATTGGCTTTTTAAATGAATCACACCTCTTTATTGTCGCACAAATTCTTGAAACAGCTATTAATGTGTAGCTGTTAATAGAGCCTAAGGAAACAAGTTAAAGAAACACACATTTTTTTCTTGTTTTGTTGCGTCCATGATCATTTCTCTGTATTCACTTCATTGGGAACTGCTTATTCTCCGGCAAAGATCTGTCTCAACAAGCAAATTGTTTGAGCAGGTTTATACAGTGATGGAAAAAAATAGTACCAGCAACGTAGTCATACATATCGTCTGAGCGCTATCCAGCTGAATTTGGGACTCTGACTGGTTATAGAAGTACACAATTTCGCCCCACACTGAAATACTATTAATATTTTTCAAGAGTCACATTCTAGTAGGAGTTGAGGGCAGAAAAACGACTTACCAACTCAGGCGGACCAATCTGAGAAGCACCCCTTTGTAAAAAATTTGGATTTGCAGCTTTACACATAAAGGCAGTATATTTGCTTGACTTTGCACGCTTGCGCTAGCTGTATATACAGCACGTTATCAGATTTAAATGGAGATGTGAGTGGCAACAGGAATCTGTGTGTTCCCCTTCAACGTGTTGATATGGTGGTGATAAAAAAGCGACTATTTGACTACGAGCTGAGCTTGGCAACAGGTTTTAATGTAACTCCCGTGTGCAATCATTCACTTCCACATATCATTTCAGAGGGTAATTGCAGATGTGCAACAGCAATTCGTTTGGTGAAGTGGATGCAAATTCATCAGACAGGGTGGATTTGACCGTCATGATCAGCCCCCGCAGCTGCAGCACTTAAGCTATGAACATTTGTTTATTATGATGGAGACCAAAACACAGAGGCCATGGAAAGACTTACATGAATATTCCGAACGCAGTGACTAAATGAGTCAGGGTTACTCTGGTTAAAACACATTTGAATATAAAATTCTGAAATACTGTATGTACCCTGGTACTGATTCAACTCTATTTCCATTGTCTGTGTATTCGTCCTCTCTCTCAGTTTGGCACGCTACAAACTGTGCACATACTCATCCAACACGGCTCTCCTTCTTTACCAAAACACCACCGCTCTCCCCTTTCAACACACACATACACACACATATACTGTATGTATATACTTAGATTTAGTCTTAGACTTAGAGTTTATTGAACCACAATTTGGTCAGAGTTGCAAACAAAAAAATAAATAAATTCTTGATAGCCACTGGTAAAAAGAGAAATGGAAGAAAGATAGATAAGAAATGTGTGATGTAATATCAAAATATCAAAATGTATTTGATATTTAGTATAGTATAGTAGTATAAGCAAAAATATACAAGATTTGCATATGTACAGATGTACAAGGATTACAAATAGAAGTAAATATACAGTATATACTGTACATAAGGAGGATAAATGATAAGGTGCAATCATCAAAGATTATAGTTAGACATTTGAGATCATTTTACCCCTTAGAAATCTGCAACCAATGGAGAAAAAGTCACAGTATAAGAACCTGAAACTCTGATTTTAATAAAGTAGCCATATACAGTACATTTGAAGTAACTGAGATATTCTTCTTCATAACGCTTGATCTGTTTAAATGATCACACATCACTCAGCTTTCTATTTATTTTTTGATGTAATTTTTTAACCAATAAACATCTCTGTGAATATGGCTTGTCCTCAATGATGAGCTTAAATGCAAATAAACATGAGGAAGAAACATTAAAATAAATTATTTGCTTAATGTAAAAAAAAAAACAAAAAAACAAAACAAATCAGCAAATAATGGTTTGGTGGTGATGTAAACTGAAAAGGGCATACTGTAAATATCAAGTGTTTTTAGGTATGAACTCTGCTGGAGTTTAGCTTTACATTAAACAACTTTGTGGAAGCTGTGTTCTGCACTTCAGAGGTATTTTCCGAATGACAACAAGGCTCTGGGGATGTTTCACCATCCTTGTACGAGTGGTCATGATTTCCAGGTGGCTGGAACAGTGATTGTTGTATTTCTAAACCATGTGCCTGGCACAAACACAAACAGTTGGAGTTACAGCATTCCTGTAAGAGAAGCAGTAAAGTAAAAAACAGTGTTTTTTCCTGGGCTGCATAAAAGAGCCGACATACTGTAGGTAGAAAAAAGTTAAAACATACTGTCATGAGATTCAGGATATGGGTTGATTATTGCTTCTGCCTAATGTTCTCCCATCGACTTCACAGAGATCTAGGAAAAGGTCAGATGGTCGCTGTGGTTACCGTTATTCAAACTCACTGCTGGAGCCCTCCGTCTTCAGCCAGCACCATGAATTTCAAATTCAATTTCTCATTGAGGGTGGCATTGATGGAGAGAGACATACGGAAACATATGGAAACATGATTTTGGTTCCTTCCACCAAGGTGCTGGAGAAAGAGGGTGACGTCTCCTGGACAGGCAACGTCTCCGCTGTCATAAAGAACGTTTTACATTTTACCGCTGCTGCTATAAAAATGTATTTTTATGATTTTGTATATTTTCAATATTTCTCAGCTTTTAATATTTTAACCCTCTCTCGTAAATCTCTTCTTGTCAGTGGTAACTTGATATCAAACAGAGATCTGTACATGGAGCAGCAATATTTTCATGTTCTGCTTGTTTCACTTGGAAACATTTTTGGTGGAAAATATACAAGACGGTTACCTAGGCAAGCAGCTTGGAACACCTACCAGCAACTAATGGATGAGGTTTAGGATATACCTATTTCTACGGCAGCCTGGAAGCCACACAAGCTTTCCTGCCCGCATTTTTTTTTTTTTTACAGCAGAAAGTCACCAGACCCATATTCTAACAAGGATTGAGTCTGGAATTGAGGCTAGGCTACTTATTCTGCATATAAAGTGACAGTGTAGAACGGACAATACCTTTATTGTTTTAAAATTGTCTTTGTTTATTTTTAATAGACTTTGAAATTGCTATAACCCTACATCGCGTTTACATTAATCAAATGCACGTTTAACTTACACCCTTATTGAGATAACTATTTCTACTTAACCAATCTGAGTGTTTTAAATCTTGCTTATTCTGGGGTAAGCAGAGGAAAACTAAGCTTGTTCCCTAATTTTCAGTGGACACAGTGTAATTACTCTAAGTCTGTTTCAGTATAAATATGACCTCCCCACACAACAACCTGTGAACCTGACAGGCAGCCCGCCGACTATAACTGACCCTGATTTTAAGTAACAGACACTGACACCCCACATGCAGAATGTATAAGTCTGATGTCATTACCACAAGTCCCTATGGCACCCTTTACCCCATGAACCTCAGATGATTTAATCTCGCGGCCACTTGATTTTTTCCAGCCTGTCTGTCTGCCTGCATTTTAAAGAGTTTCCCACGCAACCAGCGTTAAGTTGCCGACACCGAAACGCCATTCAGAAGAGGATCTTTGAGCTTGTTTCGCAAATTCTGAGTCACTTTGCTCCGTTGTGTGAGTGCCACATGGCTCCCCGGTGGTTCTCCTCTTACCCTCTTTCCTCGACCCCCCAATTAGCGCTGTGAAAGAGGCACTAAATTAAGAACTAGTTTGTCAGATGTGATGTCATTAAACACGGCAGGAGTTATGTTTGGATAAAGTGTCCTTCTCTGGTGACACCTCATCAGTGTTAAATGTGTTCGCCAGCCAGACTGGCGATCTGGCCGGCCTTTTTTATTCCATGTCAAAAGCCACCTGTCGTTTGTTATTTTTGGATTAATAATAGAGATGAGTTTATTTAGAGCTTCCCAGCTGTAAACTATACATATTTGACTCACATTCACTCATCCAAACATAATTTCTGCCTTTTGAAATAGAAGCCCATATTATTCACAGGCATGACTGTGCATCTCTATGGTAAGTAATGCATATGACCTGACGATATACAGTACAATATGATACTTGGATACTGGGTTTTTTTGTCTATTCAGGAGAGGCTTTTTGTCCAGTGAATATGATGAACTGCACTGCTCAACTTGATTGAAGTGAAACCCTACCAGGCGTGAACTTATCCGTCTTTTTCTGAGGCATTTCAAGTGACATATTATTAGAGTTTAATCGTAGTAGAACCATGCCCCTCTCCGCACATGAAGTGTACTGTAAACAGATTAAGTTGACATACGCTGATGACATTTAGACATTTATTTAGCATCAGTCATGTCTCTGGGAATGGGTGTAGATACACTGGACTTTTAAAAAAATAAATAAATAAATTTACCCAATATAATCTGCCCCAGAGACTGTTTTTTAGTAAAACTTGGGGAAATATACTCAGCCACTGGTCAAGAATTACATGCCAGTGGTGCAAACATTTTGAGAAAACTGCTTATTCAACATTGCCTATTACGTTTATGGCCAAACATTTTCTCACTCAATGGTCACCTGCCCCCCTTGGTGCATGGGGACTTTAGGAAGATATGTTCTAATATGTCTTTGGGATCTTGAAGAAGGTGTGCAGCACATCTTCAGTCTGGCAGAAACTGAGCCCAACAATAAATCCTAATAAACGTGAAAAAAATTAAACGGCTGAAGGACACATAGCTTTGGTTTGCAAAATGCATTCATGCAAAGAAATTCGAGCTGAAGCAGCTTGTAGTTCTTCAGACAAACAATGACTCTGTATTTTAGGACAACAGAAGCTGAGCCATAGAGACACAGAAGAAATTAACCTGTTGTCCATATAACAACAGTTGACTTTACTCGCACCTACCACTTTAGTTTTCACACAAGGTAAAACTAAGGATGTGGAGCTGTACTAACTTGGAACTTTAAGTTTAGCAAGATTATGTTTATTCATAGTTTGGACTAAAAATCATTAGATAAAACTTGTGCATAACTAGTTACTGGTAATACCTCTATGCTCCAATGGCAATGACAGTCTGAAAAAGGTAATCTCAAATCACTGAAACAATTATGTGTGTGGGTGTTGGATGTGTCTCTTTTGACTGTGTGTGTTGTGTACATCTGTGTTGTTTGTGGGTGCGTAACAAGAAAAAAACAGGGATGTCCCATGAGATTAAGGAGGTAAATACATAAAAAAAAAAAATCTAAATCACGTGCAACCTCCACACAAATGTACAATCTCTGTACATGTCTCTTGACATCTCTTTATATTGTAAGCTGATTTGTCACCAGGAGCTTACCACTACTCCATGAAGTTTGTGGGGTTGTCCCCGAGGACGATAGGAACGCCTCTGAGCACCTGTGTCCACATCGCAGCTGGTTCTGTAATCTTTCGGGGATTAAATGAAATACCCAAAAGTTATGAAGCGAAAATGAAAAACAAATAATGATCTATAAGAAACCTGAACAAACTAAGCAATGTTTGGATTAAGTTACACGACTAACAGACTAGCACTGTGATATAATGTTTTTACAAAACCTGTGTAAAACAATGGCAAGTACAATAATGTGTATGGACTGCACACACATTCTTGGTACTCACCCCATTTACTTTACATTACTACAATTGTTCCTTTGTCTTCCAACTATCCTATAGCACAGAGCTGCTCCTTAGCCCATTTTCACTGGGAAGACATTGTGTCTTGTCGTAACGAGAACATAGAAACACAAAGATGTTAATAAGTTGGTCAGTGGCTTAAATCCACCAGTAATCTATATACCTTCACAATAAACCAGCCTGCACAATCAAAAGATGCTAAAACTGAAACAGCAGCACTTTATTATTAGCATCTGTGGTTTTCTTCTGTGGGTCTTTATTATGGAAGACCCTGACCCATCAAATCTAAATCACTTCACTCAAATAACACTGCTGCTTGTCCTTGGAAACCTTTTTTTTTTTCTAACACCTGCAGGCTTTCATGCATCTTAACAAAAGCTGCTTGACAAATGCAAGCGAGTGGTCCCGAGTTCATTAGCAAAGGCTGCTATGTGACATGTTAGTGATGTATTGCTGTCAAAGTGAGTCATTCACAGATGGTCCCAGACACTTCTGCCCTCACAGTTTGTTGTAGTGAATCAGCTTGTGTGCCTGTGAGCTTTATAAAAAACTTCTTTTTTTATGTGTTGTAATGTATCTCCGACGAGACCATGCTCTGAAAATATAATCTCAGATTAGGAAAGTTAAAAACAAAATAAAAAATCAGAAAAAGATTTCTTTTTAGGTTTACAGTAACTGAAAAGACACCTTCCAAAACGCATGAGCTCTGTCTCCTTCCAGAAAATGCAGTTAAACTCGCCAGTGGCGAGTGAGAGTGTGTGTTTTATTCGCTGTTGTGTCTGAATCTTTCATGAGCACCCAGTCGCAGTGTTATCTAACAGCCTGGTGTAGAACGTCCTGATGTGTTACAGCAGCCATTACTAATTTAGCATGTGGCTGAGCCAAACGTCTAATTTTACCCAGATCCCAGGACACTTGCTTTTTCTAGGAGATGGAAAACCCTCCTGCTTTTTAATGTTCCTTTATTATTTTTTGGAGGTGGCAGATCAGAAATTTAAGAACATTTCGAAAAGATTCCAGTGTGACTTGACTTTCTCATTTGGTACATGATCTACACATGTGCATAACATTACCTATTTACCATTATACTCCAGTATAGTGTAGAGTTTGGGTTTCTTGAATGCTTTTACCAGATTGTACAGTAGCTCTATATGGAAGAACATACAAACAAAGTTTGATTTTTAGTGACAAGTATTTTTAAGGTTTGAGTAAATCATTTTCAAGAGTGTTGGAGTTGGAAGTTGGACTTGGGTTTGGTTGAGGCACTAGAAGCATGGTTTGGTTTAGGAGAAGATCAGGGTTTGGGTTAAAATGGACTCTTTCCAAAAAAAAAAAAATACTTTCTATAGTTGGAGATTATAGGGGCCTGTACATTTCTGCAAACCCAGAAAGACAATTCAAATCAGTGCTTCTCATTTATCAATCAAAAATCTCCAATGATTTGTGGGTCAACATTTGGTGTAAGCAAACCAACCAGACCCCCATTTTTGAGTTCTACTTAATCATCCTGTAACAAAACAGCTTTCTGTGAGGTTTCTTAGGGTGCAAAGATTAGCACACCTTCTAAGAAATGACAACTAACAGAATTTTTTTTTTTCCGCATAACAAAGCACAAACAGAAGTGTGGTCAAAAGCTCAGATTTACACCAAAGGGAACAGTACAGCAAGGTCTTCTGAATCTATGGTTCATTCAGGCCTTTTCATGAACTGATTCTAGAGGAGGTGAATGGGTGCACAGTTTAATAAATGAATCCAAACAGGGCTTACGTCGAATGGTGTATTTTTCCTGGAATGGTTCATATATACGGTCTCCAATGACCTCCCACGTCTCTATCGAAATACATTCTAAAAGATCTCAAGGTTCAACATTTTCATATTTTCAGGCTTCATAAGTAGCATGTGTACCAGTCAGGCAATGATTAGTTCAGTCTATGAAGAAATAATAGTTATTCAATTCATTCCTACCTCTGTTGTTCATTAGCCAAAGCAGTACAAACAAAAGAAGTAATTCCTCATGTGTAGGGTGTGACCAGTTTACAGTAAGTGGTAGTGTGGTAGTCTCAGTAATGGTAGTGAATTTATGATGGCTTGTGGGGAGATTACTTGTTTTGCACGTACAGATGTATAGTGTGCAAATTAATGTCCGGCCTTATCATTTGTATGTGAATAAAAAGGAAAGAAATGAAGTGGATTGTGGTTTTGCTGGTTTAATCATAGAAATCAACTTATTTTGAAGGTTACATTTTTGAGTGAGTGACCTTAAAATAAAAGTAGCAAATAGTTTTGTCAAATGGAACAGTTTGTTTTTTTTGTTTTTCTTTTTACGTTTGCTTTGAAACACTCTCACTTAACATTTTTTTTCTTAAACTTTCTACGTATCAGGTGAAATTTGTAACATTTTACTGGCGTGTTCAGTGGATTGTGATGGAACTCCTGAAAGATCATAGCATCAGTCTTTTTGACGACAGCTTTTTGCTAGGTAATGGAAAATGTTTGGAAGAACTTTACATTACGACATTCTTCTCACTGGGATTGTGGCTTTGGTTGTTTTTAATCTAGCTTCATATTGGCAGTAACACTTTATTTTATTATTTGTTGAACTCTGGTTGTTGGTTGGTGACTCACCTGTCATCGAAGCACTACAGACTTAAAAAGTCAGAGCTGAGAATTTCCACAGTGTCTTACACTGAACCAGAGAAGCAGCAAGATTTGCATCTGGACGCTATCAGAGACCAGCCTTTTCGCATAATGCAGCAAAACAAAAATAGTCTTGAAAAATTTTTGCCTGACCTTTCGCATGGGCTCTGAAGAATGTTGAGGCAGCTCTTAAAGGATTCTTCTTGATCTGCTGTGGCTTGGGGCGCTCCTTGTTAATACCCCCATTAACACAATACCTTGTGAAAAAAAATAAAAATCATTGAGAATCCAAGAAGCATTCAGAGACACCATACCATTGAGGTACGACCAGCAGAGTGTTTCTTCAAGTCCAGCCTCTGCAGCAAAGACAGATCAAACCAGAGAGTGGTAGTTTTATGACTCCCATCAAAACTTTACTTGCTCTTCACATATTGTAGACACTTGTTACTCAAATCCAGTTAACCCGTAGCACCCAGTAGTTAGGCTAAGCTGCATAAAGCAGTGCAGACTAAGCAGGAGACAGTTACATTAAAAGAAATGTGACTCCCCTGCTGCACTGTGAACCCACTGCTCTCCCCTAACTCATCATTTAGTGCCAGAGCCAAGTCCAGCGGGGAGTCAGAGCACGTTTCTGACAACTCATCATGGTGCTCTGCCTTCACCTCGGTCACCTGACAAGCTGACAGTGACTGGGCATCTGGAGACGGAGCCAAGCGATTACACTACTGACCTCTTGCTTGGCTCCATGCAGTCAGACTTCTGGATGGGTCCAGTAATAGCAAAGGAACAGATGAGGAAGGGCAAAGAGGGGCGTCAGAGAACACTGGGTTTGGAAAAATATCCAGCGAGAGAGAAACAGAGAGAGAGAGAGCAGAAGAGAAATCAAAAGAAATGAGAGACGCTTGAGTGAGGACAAATCGGTTGAGCATGATTGATATGAGTGTTAGCTTGTGTGTCAGGTGTCTTCTTCCATTCATCAGCGCTGCCGCCTTCTCCCCTCCACTTTCCACACTAATTTCTAGATGTAACAGATCTTGGCCTCCTTTTTTTGTGCTCCTGGACAAGCTTCCTTACATGACCTTATATAGTTGTGGGGCTCCCTGCTTTGCTTCACAGCAATGACGTCCCTTCTTATTAATACCCCAGTGTTGCTAATATGGCTGCTTTGACAGAGAAGAAAAAGTATGTATTAGTATAAGGAATAGTTTCAGACAACTTAAATCGATCTGGCAAATTGATGTCTTATTGTGTTAGGGTTAGGGTTAGAAAACATTGATGACATGCGTCTGCTATGTACAGTTTTTACCATGCGGTTATTGCAGACTGGTCAATGGTAGAGTCTCTCTACAGCTTGAGACTCTTCTGCTTACAGGCAGTGGTTGAAAAAATGATGCCCTACACTAAATATGTTTTCATAATTATAATTTTTTTTTTTATTATTGCTAGTGCTAACCCATATTACATTCAGGTACCATTACCCCAGGACCTTATCTAATTACAGACTGCTGATACTGTCTAAAACATAGCTTGTTTAAATTAAACTTAATGTGATATACAATTATTTCCTGTTTTCTTCTATATTTCTACTATTTTTGCGATCCAAATATATAATATTTTGTCAAATGACCATTATGTGTATAAAATATGACATTTGTACAAATTTCACACATGTTAAATTTGTACAGAAAGTCCTCAGGCAATGATAATTCCATGTGAATGTAGCTTTAATGATGCTAGTGAAAGCCCAGTGTTTAAGTTTGGACCTGTTTTGTCTCCTGTGAAGGCCACTCCGATTTGTTGTAAACCTGGACGCTGTGACTATTGTGCTTTGCCCTAAAGCATTACCTCTTCTTGCAGTTGATCACAAGCGAAGCAGCAATTATCTTTCAGGTATGTTAAGGTCTGCCTCTTGTGTCAAGTCTTTCAAAGCTGGGCTGTGAAATACAGATTCTTCTGCTGCTATAGTCTCTGTTGATTGTTCCACTTCCTCCACTTCTTGACTGCAGTTTAGTTTATATATATATAAAAAAAAAAATAGAAAAATTACATTCATCGGAGAACGATGAAGACTGAACTGCTTTCAAATTTCAGCAGCAGCAGCTTGGGCTGTGCCAGTGTAACATTTGCGAAAACGAAAAGTAAAAATATATAGTCTGAAAAATCCTCCGTCTAATCAATTACTCAAATTCTAACATGTCCACTCTCCTCCATTCATTCATCCATGCAATCATGAATGATTAGAAAGGGCCACTTCCCCTAAAACATGTTTTCTGGTTCAATTTTTTTTTCTCTTTTTAACTTTCCATCACACTAACAGTGGAGGTCAATGGATGAAAAATCTATTAAAAAAAAAAAGCAAATCCAATTAACTGCCTATTTTAATTAATATCTGTTTGTTTTGATGGTTGTGCTTGATAGAGACAAATCAAATCAAAGTTTAAATGAAAACAGTACACATGAAGGCCAATTGTGTTAAACTGAAGTCAATGGAATTCAGTTTGTTTTGCCAAAGATAATTTTTGCCAAAACAAACTATAGTCCTTTGACTTCCATCATATATCGGTGGGACTGAAGTCAGAGAAATGGATATCTTAAATGAAACATTTGACCATTTAGAATGGGAAATTAGTCAATCCTAAAAGAGATGAAGTTGATATCACTCACATATCTGTCAACATTAAGCCAGAAGGTATCGCATCATTAGCTTAGTTTCCTTAAACAGGACATTTACAAAGATAACAAAATGCTGAAACTTCAATTTACATTTTGTTTGTTTTTTTTTTCCATACAAAAAGTAAAGTGTAAAGATGGCACTTTACTGCCACTGTACAATGGTATTTCTTAGCTGCTAGAACTGATTTTAGCAGAAATCGAGTCTTTCGTGGTTCTTTTTCATTTATTTTTGTGTGAGGTTAGCCTTTGAAATAGAAAGAAATGGTTAAAAAACCACAAACAGTTGTTCAACAATTTAATCTAACAAAAAGGAAAAAAAAGGCCCTCATTTCAGTAATACGCTAACATGTCCAAAATGAATGGATGGCTTTAGAGACTGTCTGCAAAGAGCCACTCATATGCTACACCACAGCGAACATCGTGTACAGCTATTTGTGCTGGTGCTTTGGGGCATTTGCTCATGAATGTTATCCATTTTGCAACACTGCTTCGCAAGCTGCTACATAATGCTTTTGACTCACTTCATACGAAGTGTAACCTCACATTCAGTCATCATTTTTAGTCCCAAATGATGTGGCAAATGAAGTGAAGTGAGAACAAATTAAAAAACTGAGCTAGTTTGGTCAACTGAGCTAGTTTATCAGAGAGAAGGAGTATGCTCTAGTCTGTATGTTTACAGTATGTGTGCGCATGTATGCTTTACTTTGACCAAGTGTGAGCTCCTCTCCTTTCCACCACACCTGTCGCGGCATCTCTTCCCTTCAACATAGTTGGCTCAAGTTCTGCCCCTCTTGTTCTTCTGGAAACCCTGCAGTCCGTCCTCCTCTCACGCCGCCTCTGAGGGCTGTCAATTGTTGGCTTCAGTTTCACTTCAGATTTAGAAAGTGCAAGGCAGCAGTCCAGAGCTTTTGCCTTCAAGGCCTTGAAATTGAGATGAAATGTCAGGGGTTTACTTGTGTAAATTAAACTGGAGGAATGCTTTTAATGCCATTCTGTGATTAGGAAATGTCCATTGTGGACAGAGATCTGAGTCATTAATAACAGCTAAATAAAATCAGCACACGACACTGAACACAAGTTGCACTATTCTGCCTCTTGTCTTAACTCTCCGGTCTTCTCTCTGTTTCTACTTCTCTTCATCCTTCTATTCAGCTCGCAGCCCAAGTGCTGGACGATCTTGATGATGAGGACATTGGATTCGCCCTGGTGAATGAAAAGAAGGACCCCGCTGTTGCCAAGAAGCTGGGTGAGCTTGAGGGAGACATTACTCGCCAAACCATAAACTCCTTTAGTTCAATGTTAAGTGTTTCAGAGTCTCAAGAGTTTTTACTAAATGCTACAGCACATCTCATAAAGTCGCTAAAAGGGTATAACATTTAACAAGGCAGCAAAGACAAATTAAATAGGGCTACAATCTGATCATGCGTCATTATAGAAAAGAAAAAAAATATGGACTATGACCATAAAAAATATTTTAGTTATGAATAGATTTTAAGTTAAAGTTAAGTTAAACAGTAAATGACTGTTAGGAAATGGCTTGTGTATGAAGTCTAGAAATCATATGACGCAACTCTGCCCTCAAGTGTTCACCCAAGATACCACACCTCATTAGTCAGGCAGCTTCTATGAGTACACCAATCAGCCACAACATTAAAACAGAGGCTCCTCCCCTCAACCCATAGGACCCAAAGACCAGCAGTAACAATATTCTGTTACCAGACACCACACAACACCCTCAAAAAGACCATGTCCATTCTCTGATGAGATATAACTGTTTTAGAGGCACAAGGGAGACATACATAATATTAAGAAGGTGGTCCTAAAGTTATGCCTGATTGGTGTACGTCTTGTGTATAAAGTACACAATCCATTTAATACCTTTAAAAATGAAATAAATAAATAAAAAAAAACAACTCTTGGTCTGTTGTGCTTCTAGAAACAGCTTGATCTTTTCAAGTAAATATGTGTATGTACGTGTATATCTGCTTCTCTTACAAAAATGCTTGTTCATCTTAACCAGTGCCTACACCGGTTCTTATTATCCTTTACATATCAGGTAAATAAAATACTGCTAGTAAGTGTTAGGGGTTAGGGGTTAGGGGTTAGGGCTGGGTGTCTTGTATTCTACTTGTGTGGTACTGATAAAACACTTTTCTCTCACCAGGTCTCGATGAGGTGGAGAGCATCTACATCTTTGCCGACAATGAAATCATTGAGTACGATGGAGAGCTGGCCGCCGACACCCTGGTTGAGTTCCTCTATGATGTAAGTGATTCATGAGGGATGGTGCTAAGAACCTGTTGTTCATGCAGGTCAATCAGTGTCAGTCTTTGCTGTGTTAGGAAATGGCTCTACCCAGCAACACTTGGATATTCATCACATTTGCTTTTTCAGGTGATGGAGGATCCCGTGGAGATCATTGACAACGAGCGTGAGCTGAAGGGTTTCTACAACATGGACGAGGTTATCAGGCTGGTCGGCTATTTCAAGAGCGAGAGATCCCCTCGTATGTTAAAGAGCGTCATCTAAAGAGCTTCAAACTAACTACATGATGCTACTTAAAGTGTCAATCTTGAGGATTTTTGCTTAAGTCTGTGGTCATATGAGGTAACAAGATGATGACTGAGCTTGTGGCCCAGTGAACCAATCAAATCCTTGAGTTTACAGCACAATATCACAAGCCACATGCAGTTCTTCTGGGCTCAGAATACAAGAGTTTTGGGCTGATAAACCCCAGAGTTTAACCCTCTAAACCAAAACACGAATCTGGACTTGATAATGTGACAGCTTACAGATCTTTTGTTAAATAGTTTGAACTGCATGAACAGGCATTTGGAACTGCCCAGATAAATTGGATGGTTACGTCAGTACTTTCAGAACAGCCAGTGAGAAAATTGTGTCTACAAGGACACGAGGAAGTTCAAGGTGTTGTCTCATTTTAGTTTCCTGGACTTATGTTAGCTACGGACGCAGAATACACAGTTAGAATTCAGTTCTTGGTGAAGATCATCCAGTCTCCTATTTGATTTTTCTTCACTGCAAAACATTATACTTTACAGCAGGTTTATAATGCTCCTTTATCTTTTGGTTTCACCTGACCAACGGGTTTGAATTTTTATTGCATAGACCAGAAAATATGGTCAGTGTGTTGCCACTTCCCTGTGTTGGCCAAACTAACTATATTTTCCTGGAGATACAGGCAGTGCCATCTTATGAGTTATGCAGTATGGCCCACGAGTGGAGCCACGTGGAGTCACGATAAAGATGACCCAGACCCACACTTACACCAGACTCACTTGTGTTTTCATTTGATTAATACAACACTCTGCTCTACCTCCACCAGATATGTAGAAATGTTGGATTATGCACCATACTATTATTTATTTATTTATTTATCTGTATTTAAATCAAGTCTCCATTTATGGCTACTTCCCTGCAAAATCACATAACATGGTTAACTCAACGCTCACTGGTCTGGCTCAAAAATCTTGGTGATTTCCTCTAAGTGCGAGTTGCGCTATTATTCTTAAATTTTGTAGTGTGTGCCACACAAGTTTGATATTAGAGAGAAGATTAACTGTTAAGTTTTACCTGAAGGGAGCCTGATTTCAAAATTTAGATATTAAAACTCCTGTAGTCTGAGCCTAGATTTGGCCATAATCCTTCTGTAAGAGACAGTAGATGGCGCTAGCATTGTTGCTACACATGCACCAATTTGATGTCTGGGACGTTACTGCCACAGGTGCCACCAAAGAGAACAAAACATGTACCTAAGAACTGTCGTTATGAACTTGAAAATAAAGTTTTTCCTCATTTTCTCCATGCAGATTTCATTGAGTATGATGACGCTGCCGAGGAGTTTCACCCCTTTGTCAAATTCTTCGCCACATTCGACCCCAAGGTATACATTTCTGGAGCGTTTGTGTGGTTTTGCTTGTGAATTCTTGTGAATTTTTTGCATGAACATCAGAAGTGACAAATTAAGAGTTGCAAGACAATGCAGACTTCATTTTAAATTGGCTGTAGGCTTTTTGTGTAGTGCATATTCTGAAATACTTCCTAAAAAGTGCTCTGCTACTTTTAACTTTGTATTTTCACTTCTCTTTTTCAGATCGCCAAGAAGCTGAAACTGAAGCTGAATGAAGTTGATTTCTATGAGCCATTCATGGAGGAACCTGTCACCATTCCAGGAAAGCCCTACATTGAATCTGAGATTGTTGAATACATTGAGCAGCATGACAGGTGACCATTTCATCTACTATTTTATTTGTGTTGTAAACATATTGAGATATTAGTGATGTGAGAAAACACTCAAACTGTGTAGTACAGCTCAATAAAACAAGTTTCTTAAAACAAATGTATTGCATAAAGTCCTATAGTATAACAGTTTGGTTATTTTAATGTTTCAGGCCCACTCTAAGGAAGCTTGAGCCTCACAGCATGTATGAGATCTGGGTAAGAGATCTGAAATCCCTCTATAATTCATAAAATATGATCAATCCTCTTCCATTAAAGTTCAGTCTCTTGTGAGTCAGTCCAAAGTAGAAACATTCTGAAGGAAATTCTTTATGATTGTTTCTATGTTCACAGGAGGATGACATTGATGGAGAGCACATTGTTGCCTTTGCTGAGGAAGATGACCCAGGTAAGTATTTTTTATTCAGCATTTATATGACATATGCAGTGATTAGGTCAATCACAAAGTCAAATATCAAGCTAATACTTCCTGCTACTTGAACTTCTAACCATTCCCTAGATGGTTTTGAATTTCTCGAAATCCTGAAGGAGGTGGCACGCGAGAACACAGACAACCCCAACCTCAGTATCATCTGGATCGACCCAGACAACTTCCCCCTGGTATGAGTATTCCTCACTTACATTTCACATCAACCAGGGGCCAATTGTATTTATTGTTAATTACATTATTACAATTTCTTTTGTCAATATCATTCGAGTAAAAAAGAAAACACTTTTCTCACTTTCAGCTGGTTCCATACTGGGAGAAAACCTTCCGCATCGACCTCACTTCTCCTCAAATTGGTGTAGTAGACGTGGAGGATGTAAGCAAACCTTTCTGTACCTTGAAAATGTTGGAAAGGAACAGGTGGCAATCTTAAAAGACGATCCAAATAGTTGTTTAGAGTATTAGTAAGGGAACGATATGCTTTCAATAGATCAGAAAACATCTCAATACTGTGTGTGGTGTTCTCTCACCACTAAGGTTTCTACATTACGTGATACTGCAGAACAACCCTTAAAACACAGATAGCTAAGGGATATATACACATGAAGACACTTGAAAGACACTTAGAAAGCAAGTTGATGATGACAGGCACAAAGAAAGTTTAGCAGTGAAGTGAACAGGCGTAAAATTGAACTAAAATGCAAGAGAACAAATGTGAACGACAAAGCGATTAACAAGTGAATAGTATTATAGGTGGCGGGGGTTTAGCATCAGTTGTAGTGGAGGAGACCAAAATGGAGCTAAAACTGATTAACTCAAAGTCATCAAGGGACCAAGTTGCTGCAGGAAATCAGTCCCCTTTAGGTTAGATGCGTAGATGTTTTTGTCAGTTTTGTTGCTTCCGTCCTTGGCAGGCTGACAGCGTGTGGATGGAAATCGACGACCAGGATGACATGCCCACAGCTGACGAACTCGAGCAGTGGATTGAGGATGTTCTTTCCGGAAAGATTGATCCAGATGATGATGATGAGGATGAAGATGATGACGACGACGATGATGATGATGATGACGATGATGATGACGATGATGATGATGACGATGATGATGATGATGATGATGACGATGATGACGACGACGACGACGATGATGACGATGACGATGATGACGATGACGATGATGACGACGATGATGACGATGATGACGATGATGATGACGACGATGATGATGATGATGACGATGATGATGACGATGAATAAATGTATTCTGTCATCTTTCAGTTCTTTTAGCCAGTAATGGCAAACCCCAAATGTAATACTTTTTTATTTCATCTTTCAGCAAACACACTCAGTGTCTGTTTGCTTCCTGCTCAGTTTCCTGTGAGGGACTAAGATAACGACCTTATGGGAAACGTTTACTGACAGATAGAGGAGGCGATTTTCAGAGAAGAGGAGGATTTCCATCTCTGTTTATGTGCAGGGTTGCAGCTTAAATGTTTGTGTTAGATCTCTCACCTCTGACGTTCACAATGGACGTGAGCAAAGAGGCTAACAGAGGCTACAACAACTCCCCCAACCTTTTTCTACCTTCCGTCACTGACCAGGATTCACCCTTTGCTCATTTTCTCAAATTTTCTGTAGTCCTGTTTCAATGACCTGTTTTCTACTTGATGAAGAGAAGAAACACTTTCTTGAATACTTTTTAAAGAAAACCTACGTAAACTCACTGGACAGTCTTAAGATCATCGCAGTCTTGGAAAATGAATACACTGAGAAATAAAACTAAGAAAAAATATATGTTTCTGGTCTCATATTAAAAGTGAACAACAATACGTTTAAAACCCAGTTCTTGTTGTTCTCATTCTTGTTGTTGTCATATTGAGAAGAATTTGATGTGTATGTGTGGGTGGTCGGCAGGTAGCGTAGGAGGAGGTCTAAATGTACTTTTTACTTTGTATTATTTAGTCATGAAATTTAATTCAACAAGGAGAAACCAGGCACCAGTGAAGACACAACATAAATAACACTCATAAAGGCAAGTTCATTGTCTTGATGTGGTAACTACAACACACATGGAAAAATAAAAACAGAGGAAGTTATTCCAACACTCTCCTTATACATGTTTTCTCATCTCCAGAAACTCCACAATTGTAAAGTAATTAAATTAAAAGAGACCTTGACCCCTCACATCATATATTTTACAGTCGACAGATGGTATGGACATGTGAAGGAAGGAAACATTACTTGGTAACAGTAAATGCACTGATGTCACTGGATGCATTTACCAAACAGGTCCACATGCCCTGGGAGCCGTGAAAGTGGAGTATATTTGATTATACAGAGCAATTATTATCAGTGGTAATGTTGTTATAGACAGTTAGTAAGTAACCTTTTAACCTCTGAACGCTGCAAAGTTAGACATCTTATCGTGGAGGTCTATGGAGACTGAATCACTTTGAACTCAGTCAAGATTGAAGAATTGCAGCCCAGAAATTGCATCTTTTCCTGAACAAAGGTGTAACACAGTGTTGATTAGTGTGTTTCCTGATATTCTTGTCAGAATATATACAAGGATGACAAGAACAACTGAAAGAAACTAACGTACCTTTAGTTTTTCGACAGCTGATTTATTGTTAGCATAAGGAATATGATTTAAAGTGGGTTAAAGCATTTATTCAGCAATCAGAACATATATGATACAATATAAATGCTCAGTTACAATACCATTAGTCATAGCGATCATACACTTTTTTTATCGAGGCTGTAAAGCTAAAGCAAACAGTGTACATCACGGTCACAGACACAATTAAATGTGTGACATAAAACATATCATCCAGATCAAAAAAATTTAATTTTGATTTGATCATGCTCATCTCAATTAATGTTGAGGGACCAGGTAGAAAGATGAATGAAGTGTAGCATAAGAGCAAAAGCACAAGTCAGTATTACCTCATGAGCTTGACAGAGGTTTTAGACGGCAGGGCCCTTAGGCTTGCAGAGTGCTGCATTTTGATCTGGGCGTTGGTTCATGTATTTTTGAAAGTGAACAGGAAGGCAACGTTTACCAACTTTGTTACAAGCCACAATCACAGGTTTTGTAGTTTTATTCACACTTTGGACACTGCAATCATTGCCAACTGTGAGGTCAAACACCATCATGGATGAGTCGCTGATGCATAAGTTGCTTCGATCCAGGCGCCGGCCAGAACCATTACAGATCTGCACAACACTTTCTTTACTTTCCATGAAGGACTGGAGAGGTCTGTTGCAGAGTCGTTTTTTTTTCAAGTACCTGAGGAATGAGATCTGTGTTCAAAGGTACTGAAAATGAAACACAAATGCATAAATAAGAAGTAAAATGACGTAAGTGAGAAAATTATTAAACCATATATTGTAATATAATAATAAAATCTAGTAGTAAAATAAGTGCTCTTTTTGGCAGGAAAAGTTAAATAAATGGCGCCCCTGACAGTCAGGAGCCCTTGGAATTGTCCTAACAATCATACCAATCTGAAGACACTTCTCACCAAATTTTATAAAAATATAGACATGGTTACAGGAAAGGAAGAACATTCAGATCTGCGCATCAAAAAAAAAAAAAAAAAGATTTAAAAAAAAAATCTTGTGGCTTGTGTGCAATGACAATTTAAGTTCTTAAAAGTTCTTAAAGTATTGTACGTTATGAAAATAAACATAAATGTATCTGCAGCTGCTGTTTTTTTGATGTCATTGCTCTGTGTTGCTAGAACACCCTCCTACTTGTCTACATAGCAAAAAGTTTTTTTTGTTGTTTTTTTTCAAAGTGTGCTGAGAAGGGATTGGTTGGAATCACATGGAGTTACTATTTAACATAGAGTTCCTGGCTTGGATATTTCTCACCTGCTCCACGCCTCTCCAGAATTTCTGTCAAAGATCTCACGAAGGATGTGTCGTTTGACAAAATTTTTGTATTTGGTAATGTTGCTCTCCTGCGAACAGGGCACTATGTCCTCGTGGGTGAGGGCTACACTGAAGATGAAGGCTGTCAGGAGGATGATGTTCATTTTGCCTGCAGTGAAGGAAGGAAGGGAATACATTGTGTGAGTTATAGATAAAGAGGTAGATTGATAGATAGAGATGGAAATTCTCTTACTGTTCTCTTCTGTTGTGCTGACGTTCAGGGGAAAGATACCAGCTGGTGCTTAGCTTCAGTTTCTGTAAATGAAGAAGTTCCCTCAGGTTGGGTCGCTGCATGCATACCAAAAAACAAGCACCAAGGGCAGGGCTTGGGTAGGTGCTAAATGACTTCACACGATCTGCAACAGATCTGAGCATTTATGCATAATTAGCACATGTTAACACAAGTCCTGAAAGCAGCCCAGTCCAACAAATGAAACTTTAATGCTTAACCTTACTTAAAATTAATTGCTTCAATACTTGTGCTGTTATTTATTCAAGAAGATTAATCATTGTCCATGTCTGTGAGTTGCAAAGTAGGAATACTAGCCTAGGGTTACTAGCCTCAGACAGAACCACTTCAGTGTTGAGATATTCGGTTTCTCAACTGCTCGAGTCAGGTACATGTACCGCATCTCATTCAGGTCAGGATCTTGGCTTGGCTGTTCCTAAATAAAAATGAAGTTCTAACCAGTCTTTCGTGGAACAATTTGTGTTCTTCAGTTCATTGTCTGACTGCATGACCTGACTTTTCTTTCTTTTTTTTTTCTTTTATGTTAAAAAAAGTCCTGAGTTTTCTTCTGGATTTCTCTGGCAGATAATTTGAGTCATTTTTAAGAAGGGATATGGAAAAGGCCGCACAAGCCTTTAAGTATATAGAAAAGTCTGTGTAACTTTGAGTTGCTTCTTGGCCTTGCAAAAAACAAACATGGGTGCTGCATGTTTACAGAAAATGACACTGAAACGGTCACAAATGCAGTTCCTCATCACACTGGGTGTAATTAACAGGATCACCAACACCTCTTTTTCACACGACATGAGCGAGAGAAGTGGGAGTGCTAACACAATAAGTTCAAGAAACACAAATGGAAGTACAAGCGAGAGGATTAAAATGCTATAGAATATTGATTCTAGTAATCATGATTATTTCTGGTGGTACTTACGTTGAATATAAAAATAGTGATCAGGCTCTGCAGCTCTTTTAATGCCTGTTGTTTGCCTCTTGACAGCCTCCCTCTGTGTGTCTTCTCATCAGTTAAGAAGCCAGGTGAAGACACAGAACTGCTCCACAAAGGTGAAACCAAAACAAGTAGAGCTCCCCCTGGTGTCTAGCTGCAGTATAGCTCCACCTCCTTCCCTTAGGAACTGTTAGGGGCTGTTATTTTGTGCTTAAAATGGTGGGACATCATGATCACTACAAGTTACAATGTCAGCCGCTCTGTGAAGTGGTCCCATAGGACAGTGAGAGTTGCAAAAAATGAATAAATATGTACAGTCAGTGTATCATCCAACATTTCTTCATAACTGCTGGAAGTAGAGTGTACCTCTACCAGTGTACCGTAGTGCCTTCATTGTTTGGCCTTCAACCAATCAGAGCCAGCCAAATAACTGACAGATTACAGATAGGAGCGTAATCAGTTCCCAATGGACAGGCTTCAGAACAACTTTAAAGTATGAAAAAAGTGTGTGGTTGTTGTCCAGGTTATAAAAGATTTTGTATGGAAGTTCTTTTCTTTTTGCATCACAATAACCTGATAACCCAGATTTCTTATATACATCATGTATTACTATTTATTATCACTGAGTGGGATCTGTTCTGACTGAACAACAAACACATTTCAAAGAACGACAAATGCAAGTTTAAGGTATTTATTTGTCATCATGTGATGCAAAGCAAGTGGGGGTGCAATACACAGGAGATAAACAAGACTTGTGTCTTTACATGCCTATAAACTTGAGCTTGTTGCAAACTTTAGGAAATGATCTGCCTGCTTGCTGAACTCAAGTACAAACATATGTAATGTAGGACTACCCACTGCAGGGGACTCTGCTGGCCCATTGGTTTCTGTATCTCTCAAAATGGACAGGGCGGCAGCGATTACCAACTTTGTTGCATGCAACAATTACAGGGCTGTATCGTGGAGTGACTTGAATTTCACAGCCATTTATGAATCTGACCTCATATTGCAAAATGTAGTTCTGGCTCATACACAAGTTACCGTCCCCCTGACCCCTCGCCAGGCGTTGGCCAGCCCTGCTGCAGATCCCCTCGACACTGGCTCTGTCCTCCATGAAGGACTGCACATCGGCCCTGCACCAGAGGCCATTCTCTCTCATATATCTGTGGAATGATAGCAACATTTTACTCTGTTGTGTTACGTAGCAAGTCATACCTAGTATCTGCTCTATCTACAGGCCTTTAAAAAGCTGTTTTCATTATGGAACAAAACTTCAAAAAGTACATTTATCTGCAGCTGCTGTTTATTGACGTCATTGCTCTTTGTTGCCAAAACACCCTCCTATTAATTTAAAACAAGAAACTATACTGAGAAAGGATTGAGTAGAACCACATGGAATTACAACTAAGCAGAGTTTTTACATAGAGTTCCTGATTATTCTCACCTGCTCCAGTCATCTCTAGAATTTCTGTCAAAGATCTCACGGAGGATGTGTCGGTTGACAAAGTTATCATATTGGTAACTGCTGCTCCTCTCTGAACAGGGCACTTTGTCCCCGTGGGTGAGGGCTACAGTGAAGATGAAGGCTGTCAGGAGAATGATGTTCATTTTGTCTGCAGTGAAACAAAGATAATCAATGTAAATACAGAATATAAATCAACTGTGCTGTGAATATGAGCTCTAAAATCAGAAAAGAACCAAATAAAATGCAAAGAACACATCAAAAAACAACGTGATGTGGATTCCAGATACAAATAAAGAGAAGTGTTCTCTTACTGTTCTCTTCTGTCGCGCTGATCTTCAGAGGAAGGATACCAACTGGTGCTTAGTTTCTAGATGTCACTTTTTAAACTTTTTTAACTTCCTCATTTTGTGTTCATTTGATTGCAACCAATCGCCCTCACACATGGCCTTGAAGGTAACAGCCAATCAGATTGCTCCCAGACGTTGTTACAGTAGATACATGAGACAGGTAAAAGGTACAGGAGATATTCCTGATGTTTGCAACATAAATGTATTTTAATATATTTGTTTACCATTTCTATACAGCCCTTGAATGTATAAAGGGATTTCATCGTGTGAATTGTGTCAGTACCAGTGGTACCAATGGCAGCACCCACTCCTCAGAAACATAAACCATAGGAAGCAGATACCCACACCCGTCACCACTTGGATGTGGACATGGTTTTGTCCACATTTCTATCCATTTTCGTGCTCTGGAGCCAACAAAAAGGGTTTCCCTGTCAATTAAAGACATGCAATCGAAAAAGTGATGGTTGATACTCAGAATGCTCACCACTTTTGGATTTTGGATTTGAACATGAATTTTTCCAAGAAAGCTTCCCCATTATAAAAACAACCCATTCCCAAGCGATCAACCATGCTCACTAATCACTGCCTTCTCGTCTATAAAATGCTTTAAAATTTTAATTTAAACATTCCTTAAGGGGTTTAGGACTAATGACAGAATCTTAAAATCAACTGACTTCACAGATTGTAAATCTCGCCCCAAACTAAAATGAAAAACTGGTGCAAGAAAGAGTACTGATGGCACATGGAAAGGTGTATTTTTCTTTTCTTTTTCTTTATTTTTGGATGAACTAAGAGTTGTAGGAGCTCTATGTGGAGACATCTGGCAGACATTTATGAGAAATATCAATCTCTTTACCTCTGGAAAGGTTTTCATTCCAGCCCTTGTGAGTCATCGTTTTAAATTTCTTGTCACTCTTCTTGTCATTTTATCCTTAAAGCAGGATGTTCTCCATCTACATTGGATGCAACATATCCTCCTTCTTTGTCCCAATTTAAGAAATCATTTTCACACAAGCATTAAATGCGCCCTTACACAACCACAAAAACAAGATGTGCACTTGTGTAAGCTGTTTGTAAGATAGAAACTCTTTGTGCAAGCAAAAAAATGCAGAAGTACATTAACGAAAACTATTGTTTTGGTCCTTTCACTTTGGAGAACCGGAAGGTAGCGAGGGCAGCAAGTTGAAAACAGACTTTTTTGAGAAATGAAATCCAGCACTCCACCTAGAGCAAAAAGCACTAGGTGGTGTTTAAAAAATGCCAAGCCCATGGGTTATCTTTGAAACTTCATTTTTCTTTTTTTTTCTTTTTTAACTCAAAACAGCTTTGGCTAGTTATGATTAGATTTTTAACTTAGTTTGCCATGTAAATGTACACACACGTGTGCTGTCTGCATGTGCAGGTTGAACCCATAGAAACACATGAACACAAATCACAAAACACAGACTGATTGTGTTTCTTTTTTGCTCAGTAAATCAGTCCTGTAAGAAAAAGAGTACAGTGTATATTCCAACATTTCTTTGTCATTGATGGAGGTAGCATAGAGTGTTGTATTAATTAAAGAAAATGGAGTGAGTCTGTGGGTGAATCTGTCATCAATATCATGGCTCCACTCTCAGACCATACTGCATAGACTGTGGCTCCAAAGTCATAAGATGACACTGTCCATATCCCCTGGAAAATAGTGTCAATTTGGCCAATGCAAGGAAGTGTGAAGACGTTATATCCATATTATATACAGTCAGTGGCTGTAATCCACATGTACACTGAATTAGTATCATGAACACTTCACACTTTACACAACATTTACAAACAATGACACAAGTACACTTAAGACATTTATTTTAGTCATCTAATGCAAGTGAAGCAAGAGTACAATGTTGGAAATGGAAATTATTTTAGCATTGTCCAAGTAAAACCCACATGTGAATATAAATTTTTTTTTTTTTTTTTTTTTTGCAAATTATCCTCAACTTTTTAAAACTTGCGCAGCTGCCTTCTTGTTAGATAATCACGTTTTACACTGCATTTGTTATCGATGATAAACAACTCACCACTGCTGCTGCTGTTGTGTCTTCCTTCAATATCTGTGTGTTATTACCTTTCACCTACTTTTACCTTCACTTTTTATGCAATGGTGGCTGCTCCAAAAGTAGTGGCAAACTTCATCTTCATCAGCAAAAAATACTTAATGCAAAATACAGGAACCTTATCTTAATGAGAACTACCCCTCCCTGAGACTGTACACGTTTCATAGATTTCCAGAGAATCAAGATCGGAAACGGATCCACAATATTTATGGAAGGTACATTGTTCTGAGTAACAACAACTAAAACAACAAAAATACTGATTACGCAAGTTATCTAGTACAAATATTGTTACTAGAAGTGCAATGCTACAGAGACAAAACCAATAAAGGCTGAAGAAGTGAATTAATCCCCATAGGCCAAAATAGTAAAAAGTCCACTTTTCCTGCAGAAATAAACCGCGTGGAACAAATGTTTTAGTCTCTATAGCTAATTTCCTGAACAGGGATGAACTCCCCCGTTTAGTATTTCTATGACAAACATAAAATAAAGTCTTGTGAAAATATACATTTTGGCAAGTTCTTCTTCAGCACAATGTCATAAAATCTACATTAATCTGTAGTTTAAAAAAACAAAGTTTGTTGAAATGATCACCCACAAGATACCACAGGAAATAACCACCCAGACTTACACCAGGAACCTCAGCAACATTCACTTCTTCTTTTATATATATATAATCAGAGGGTCAGCATTTTTCTCATCTTGTTTAAGGTGAGGACTGAATTATGGGAAGATCTCACCATCAAACAAACACTCAGTAAAGGAGTAAATGTGAGACTGGGTTGTCACATTGTAGAAGGACACGAGGCCTTCCTCGTAATCTACAAACACCCCCACTTTTTGAGGTTTATCTTTCAGGGACAGTTGGACTGGTGGTGCTGTCAAGGTTGCATACTTCTTGTCTTCAAAGTGTACAGTAACCCAGTAACCATTATCTGAGTTATGTGTGAGGTTACCCTTGCGGTTTGCGTTGCCCCTTGCTACACCCAGATCCCAGCCGGTTTTGTTGCTGACTTCCACCTTCCAGTACGACTTTCCAGAAGTTAAGCTGTTGCATCCCAGGACGCTGCCTCTCCGGAGTATCAGGGACTTTGGGCTTCTTTGTGCCATCTCTTACTTTCTTCCCATCATCAGAAAGAACAAGGCTCTGATGTGCAGTAGCTGGGTCCAGCTTTACATCCACTGCAGTTACACACAGAATACAATTAGATGAAATCAATGTAATCAATTTAAATATGGAAAGAAACATCAGAACTGTCATGGACCATTGTAACTGGTTGTTTTGATAATTGGATTGTAGTGCCTCCACTACTCCCAAAAATGGGTATTTACCTCATTTACTCCAGTGGGGAAATGGTCAAAATTTTGACCTGCTCTGAATAAGTTTACACTGTTAAAAATGAACTCTTCTTTGACTGGTACCAATGTAAAAATTGATTTCCTGTAAGATAACATTAGCAAGAACAAGCATGAGTATGTTTTCCCTTGACCTATCTCTCACAGCTCTGTAACCGGTATAATTAAACTGTAGGAGATAGCAATGGAACATGCTGTCAACAAGATTTCATTTACTGGCAATTGGCTGCTTGGAAATCATATCGAAATATGTCAGATCAGTGTCAGTGTAAGTCAATATGCATTGGAATTGGAAATGAAAAGAAATTAACGGTACCTTCAAATACGCACCTTCAAATGTTGGGATACTCTTTAGTTCTGTGGAAAAAGAAATGGATGTAAGAGTCAATGAACTCAATGACGCTGACTGAATTAAATACAAACTATGGCAGATACTCACCAACAAGAGAGAGTTTTTCCAGTGTCTCTTGAATATGTTTCATCATTGTTGAAGTCGCTGTTCTCAGGGTCCCGAAGGAGGATTAGGTGTCAACCATTGCATTTTCCCAGAAAGTAAAATCATCCAGGTTTGTTAGATGAGAACCCTGTCCATGTGACAAAGTAATAGTGTGTTGGATGCAAGTCTGAGTTGAATTAAAAGCTTACTGTAATGGTGCCAGTGTGTTTTGATAAAAAGGGCAGAATTAGATCCTGTGTACTGACCTGCCAGTCTGGATTTTTGTCCAGCTCCTTGACTGTTCTTTCTAAGTGTATCAATATCTCTTTGGAGTTTCTGAAGAAGGTCTCGTTCTGCTCTTTTCACTTTCTGTCTCCTAAAATGAATGCATTAGACAGCTTGTTTTAGTACAGTCTACTATGCTGTAACTGCATCAACAATCCACAACAGTGAAGACATTAAGCTTATCATCAGATCAACGAGTGTAACTCCAGAAACTCCAAATCATCGTGCACACACCTCTCCTCTAGAGGCTGAAGAGCTTTCTGTCAAGCATCCTCCACTGCTCTCATCACCTCTGAGAAAACATTGTTAACCTCCAGCCACTCAGCATCCAAACTGCCCTGAAAAGAGTGATGAAAAGTGCTGAGATGTTACAGAAAAGTCATGGCGGAAATCAGTGGAACAGCTGCCAAGGCTTACCTTGCAGACTGTAACAGATGATCTGAATTCAGCTATCCTTTGCTCTCTCACACAAATATTCTGCTGTTAATCTGCTCTCATCCTGTAATGTCTTGCCTTGAAAGAAAGCAAAAGGTACAAGTGAAATTCCTGATGGAGTTAAACAAAACCTAAGTGTCTACAGTCAAATGAGGTGTTGTGTGAGTCCTCAGCTGAGAGCAATTACTATGATTAGAATATGCTCTTAAATCCAATAAAAATAGGCTTATTTTTCCAGTGTAGAAATAGAGTTCAGCATTGGTTTAACTTCGAGTTAAGGTTTTATATCATTTTTCAGAGATGCAGCTCTGCTTTATCACAGCAGAGTACACTACAGAATAGCAGCAGGTGGAGTGGCAGGGTGTACACTCTCTCCACTAGATTTTACAATGGTAATGGAGGTGATTATTAGGGCCCCAAATGAACTTCTCATTTCATGCTTTTTCATGTTGCAATCACAAGTTTCCCAAGTTTCATTTGAAGGTAGAAAATATTTTTACACATCAGTATGGACAAACTGGTGGATCAACCAACATAGCGATCAATGGCACTGATGTTAGCATCTTTAAGCAAGGCTACGAGCTTTAGATAAAAAGCAAACACAAAAAAATTTGTACCTTTTGCAGTTTTTGGGTCTCCCTCTTGTTATCATTTTCTTTATCATTTTCTTTCTTCAGATCAGTGGAGAAGTCAAGGGCTCTGCAAACTTTTTCTGAGGTGGTGACGGTTTGATGAGAGCGCTGCGGTGTCTCAAACACTGAAGACAAATAAGAGGATCACTGACAAATAACGCTGACTTGAGGTAATTCTATATGTTATTCTTGTTCTGTTCCAGTTATGAATTTAGCAGAACTACAATACATACATGATTTCTCTATCTCCTTGACAGTGGTATCTGCAACTGCAGGGTTGTTTTGCGTGTTGATCTCCTGGAACGCCGGCATCATGAAAGGCTGTCAAAACAAAGGGAGATTTGAAGGGTTTCACTAAATGAAGGAAAGAAAATGCAATCATCACTCCATCTATCAGCATTTTGATGATTTGGTGATAGGAACCAAAGTTGTTACTAATGTTTCCTTGCAGTAAACCTCTAGGGAACTTTGTGTTAGCATCATATGTCAATCAGTTGTTTAGATCAGTTCTACATGGTTTGACATTGGAGAGTTCACTGAATGACATTAGCAACGGCATTGCTGGTAGTCTCTTCCTTTAAGTATGCCCAGTCATGTTCAGAAGAGTTGGACGGAATTTTTCCAACTAAACCATACAACCCTACCTAATTTACTAACAGTAGATAAATTCAGCAAAAAAAAAAAAAAGGTTAAAAGAAAACAGGAAAGAAAAGAGTATAAAGGTACATCTGGGTGGATACATTTAAGAAGTGATGATTTCCTATCATTTCGAAACAAAGAAACCTGAGGTACCTGCTGCAGATCAGTGAGGATCAGTCAGGGGCTTTTTCTGAGTTGGTGACGGTTTGATGAGTGCGCTGTGGAGTCTCAAAGACAGAAATAGACTTGACTTGAGGTAATTCTGTATGTTATTCTTGTTCTGTTCCAGTTATGAATTTAACAGAACTACGATGCATACATGATGTTTCTTTTTTGACAGTGCTTTCATCAGCTCCAGGGTTGTTTTGAGGGTTGATCTCCTGCAACACTGGCATCAGAAAAGGCTGTTAAAGCAAAGGGAGAAGGAGGTTTGAAGGGTGTATATGAATAAAGTGATTTGAGCTCAAACGGGTCCTTCTCTCAAACAAGCCAGAAATCAGAGGCAACTGTGCACCAGTGGTGAAACCTTGATGGTCATTGTTCAAGTTGGCGCCCATGAAAAGCTGTTGGCGTTCAACCACTGTAAGGAAAGAGGATGGTTCACCTTTAATAAAAAGATTGTTCTTTATCTGTGTTGCTGAATGTTATGAATAAAAGGTTGATGCATACACAAGGTGAAGAGCTCCATTGAGATGTCTTGCTTGGGATCTCTTTGATACATCAGGTTTGGAGATATGAGTATATTCTGTTGGAGAGAGGTGCAAGATTATTTATTTCCATATACATGATCCTTTAACTGATGACTGTAAAGGTGAATAGAATGAGAAGCTTTGCCTATAGTTGGTTATACAGTATAAATGTTTTGACCTTATCATTTTAGGAACATACCTCCTCCTTGACTGGAGCACTGATATACAGCCTGCTGTCCTCTTGATAAGGTTCCTCCCACGTGTCTGTCCTGATGTGCTGTTCAGTCTCAGGGATCCTCATTCCCTTTGGCGTGGGTCCCATCATTCTCTGGTGAATTGTCAGGCCTTGGTAAGTTGAAGTTGGTAAGTTATATGACGAATCTTCTGTTTGAGAATTAATGTGCAGTTATTGTGCAGGAACTCATAAAAGGCTTCATGTTGTAATTTTGTGAGGTTACAATCATCTCCTATTATCGAAGGAGGTGACTTGTTTGCTGACCAATGTGCAGAAATTTGAACAACTAGGCTACGAGGCTACTACTCAGGCCAGAATTAACATTGTTTTCAAAAATTAACATGATATTCACAGTATATTTCTTTGTTTTATTTCTGTAAAAAGGAGTAAGAAGTTGTTGGTTAACCATCATATGGTTGATGATACTGTGTAAATAAGCTGAATTAGGACAGATATTGGAGTTTCTGCAGTGCAAAGGCTCCACAAGTGACACTGTACGTTACAGAATGGCCATGGACAGACACAACAGTACACAACATGGACAGCACTCACCAGTGTTGAAGAAGTCAATCCAAGGATCTTTTATTTTCAGTGGAGGAGCCAAAACAAGTTTAGGAAGTGAACCATAGTATTCACTCTGAGGGATGCTCAGCCCCTTCAGCATGCATCCCTTCTTCCCCTGGTGAATTCTCATACCCTGGTAACTTGTACCAGACCAACCGCAGTGGCAAACGAAGCTCATGTTGGACGTTTCTGTATGAGACATGCAAGAATATGTTTTGTGGTGCTGTGTAAGACATTGAGGAAAGAACTTGAAGCTTCACATTCACAGTGGTAACATGCTTCTACAGGACAGAAAGAGACATTAGTTATAGTCCCCAGAGTGGTTATAGAGGTACAAATAAATGATTTTCTATTACAGCAACAGAATTTGCCCTCACAATTATTCATATTTTTTCCCTTCATTTTGTCCCTGGCTTGCATAGTATTAAAGGAAACTCCTAACTCAAAGCTTATTATCCTTGTACAGACATTTGAACAAGTTAAATCCCAGTTTGAGTTTTTTTCTGCTCAAATCCAGACCACAAAGCTTTAAAAACCTCACATAAAACATTTTCATTCTTTAAGTCCTCTTAAATTCTTTCATGTCAGTGAGGGTTTAATTTTCACTCAATTATCTGGATGTGTAGGGTGGTGATTGGTCACCCTCTAGTGGTACTCAGTATGTTGTGCAAATCCTGCACCGGATTACACACACGGATGGTCACACATGGACACTCACACACATGTTAGTACGGTCATCTTAGTGAGGACAGCGGCACACTGCATTTCCTCGCCCTTTACCCTAACTTGAAGCATTTCAACTAATTGTCTAATCCTTACCCACAAACTCCAACTGGTCCTCAAAAGGATAGCTGTATAACTACACACACACACACACACACACACACACCAGGAAGTGATACAGGAAACATCGGGTGTGAAGTGTTGTGGTGGTATGTGTAGGTGTGGATGTAGTCAAAGAAAATAGTATCACAAATATCGTATGTTGCAGTCTGAGTCTGCATCTACTTTAATCAATGGCATCGACAAGAGAAAACCTCTAACTGTTCCAGGAGGAAAATTGAACCTTTACAGCAAAACAGAAGATTATGCAAGCATACGATATAAGTAGTTTTATCATCATTACAGCACTCTGTGTACTTCATATCACTCTGATAGATAATAAAGTGAACCTAATATAAAAATATTAAATTGTTTTAGTGTATTTCTTTTATTCATTTTAAAGAAACTCTACCTTAAGTGTTCAAAGTCTGATGATCACTGTAAGCCAATCAGAAATACTTTCTCCCTTCACTGTCTCTCATCATGAGTGGACTTTGGAATAGAAGTCAATATTAACTTTATACACACTGAGAAGTAGGAATAACGGATTGCTCTGCAAGCTTGATTAGTTTCAACTCTTAACCCCAACCCTAACCCTATTTCCAACCCTAACCCTAACAGCAGAAATAAAGGGCAGCCTAAAGATAAATGGTAATACATACACTCCTCATGGAATGTTGGCTGTATTCTTCACACACCCAGTGGTTTGCATGTACTTGTATTATTGCATTGTAGCACCAAGCTCTGGTCTGTGGTCTGTGTGGTTATGTCATACAACTTACTTATCTGTAAGCGACACCACACAAAATATCTTTTTATACATCATTTGGTTAAATAAAATTAACAAATAAAATTGACAATATGAGCCAAATTATATTATATATGAACAAGTAATAAGAAATAGCAGATATGCTCGACTGCTGAACACTTTCAGTTTCATTTCAGCCAAAACAAACCTGAGGCTGCCAACAGGCTTTTCCTTGAAGGCAGTTTCCCAACCCATATTTATTGCACGCTCTCACTACTGATCTGACGTTACTGTGTTTACATTAAGATAACAACTCTGCTGTAAGAACAACTTTTTATTTAAAACATTTATAACATAAGAACACGCAGCATGAAAACAGCACTCTCTGCTGCTCATACAAGTACTGCATCTCTGATGTGAAACATGGAACATGAAGAGATACACAATTCAGAGTGATCATGGTGATACTGCACATACAGGTCAAAGTTCACATTGAACTGCACCATTAACAAGGCACATTTTCCATGACTTACTCTGTAATCAAAAAAGAGCTAACAAGGAACTACAGGCATTCAGATACCTTAATGGAATATAGTTGAATGTCTTTCTGAAATGCATCCAAACAGCAATTTAGTATTTAAGTACATTAAGAATGAAATGAAATCCTGCTAATACAAGACCAATTAAAGCGGTAGATCAGCCAGAAGAAAGTGCACCAGCAGGTAGACAGGTCATATATTTAGTCTGCTGTAATATTGCTGCTGTTACGGCCGCCGCTGTCGGATGTTGTAGCCTTTTATGTTGTGTTTTTGTTGTTCTGCTGGCTATGCAAATCAGACTGTGGAATCCCCTGGTGAGGAAATGGACCTGCTTCCTCCATGGGTTCTGTTTCCAGCATCGGTGATTGGTGTGGTGGGATTAAACCAGACCGGCCAACCAGGAGTCAGCAATCAACACTAGCCTGCGTTGGTCTACTGTGTGTGCCCACAGTTCGCGGCGGCTGTGAAGCGTTGATCAGTCGCCTCACTGTTGGTTGCACATTTGTAGACTGTACTTAGAGTGCGTGTGTTGGTTATTGTTAGCCATGTGTGGCCTGTTTTTGTTATGATTTCATTGTGGAAGAGCACTCTCCTTATTTAATTAAACATTTTACCTTGACCTGAGCCTGACCAGTTGTCGCTCCACCTCATTACCAGTCACAATTTTGTGTTACTGCCCTCCTGCACGAGCTGGGTTGTAACACTCGGTTATAAAAGTTCTTGTATGGAAGTCCTTTTGTTTTTGCATCACAATAACCTGATAACCCAGATTTCTTATATACATTATGTATTACTATTTATTATCACTGAGTTGGATCTGTTCTGACTGAACTACACAACAAACGCATTTCAAAGGATGACAAATGCTCAGTTCAAGGTATTTATTTGTCATTATGTGATGCAAAGCAATACACAAGAGATAAACAAGACCTGCAAATCAATGATTAGTTTGACATGGTCCATGGTCTGAGTGACTCACAACAGTCTAGCTGTAGCTGTAAATAAAGCAGGTTGGTTTCAGCTTCAATGTTAATATGTCTTATTATAATAGAGTTGTCATAATCTTGAGAATGTTGAGAAAATGAATACATTTACTTCATGCATTTTACTTTTCACAACATGCTTATTTCACAAAATGTAATGGAAATACACCCAGAAATGTGACAGTGTAACTTAAGTGTCTTTACATGCCTATAAACTTGAGCTCGTTGCAAACTTTAGGAAATGATCTGCCTGCTTGCTGAACTCAAGTACAAACATATGTAATGTAGGACTACCCACTGCAGGGGACACTGCTGATCCTTTGGTTTCTGTATCTCTCAAAATGGACAGGGCGGCAGCAATTATTAACTTTGTTGCATGCAACAATTACAGGGCTGTTTCGTTGAGTGACTTGAATTTCACAGCCATTTATGAATCTGACCTCATATTGCAAAATGTGTGAGCTATAAAAAAAATATTTTCGCCTTAATTGTCATACTGCTTTGAAATAAATTAAAAAAGAAATACAAAATAAAATAAAATAGATAAATAAATAAAAAAGTTATAGCAGTGCATGGGCAATAGGATTAGACTACATCAGATCAAACTACTAGGCTGGGCCTACTGAAGTTGAGAATATACTGCACAATATTAATTGTCTTTAATATGACATACTTGTCTTTATGATGAGTGGCGCCGAGTATTAAACTCTTTGAACACTGCAACTTGCTGATTACATACCAAGCACACTGGTTTTGCATTCAGTTCTGTGAATAAATATTTCTCGGTCCATTTCTCCTGGAAAACTCTGCACTCCGTGTCCACTCTTCTTTTTTTTGACAGTACCATTTTGGGAAGGGTGTGTTGACCGATAACTTGTTTAGTAGTGGTGAATGGTGAAGCAAGATTGCCGGTTTATTTTTACTTGGACACATCACGTTGCGAATGTTTATTTCCTGTGACTAACTCGTGTCAGTGCCGCATGCTTGACGTGAGCGCTTTTACACATTTACTGCCCTCTAGCGGCCGGAGGGAGCATTTGGTTTGTATTTATTTTAAAAAATAACAACTTTTAATAGAAATTAGCTAGAGACTCGCTTCTTTTTTTGACACACTCAGAAATTTATGCCGGGCCGGATTAAATGACCCAACGGGCCGGGTCCGGCCCACGGGCCGTATGTTTGACATGCCTGACCTAGAGCAAAAAGCACTAGGTGGTGTTTAATATAGAACACATATAGCAGGTAGGGGGTCCCTTCTTAATCTCTCCATCAGTTTGGGGTCCTTGGCCTGACCCCTGATCTAGCCTGTCAGATATCCACCTGTCCCCTGTGGTCATGAACTTTGGTTAGTGACAGAAGGAATTACTGATAAAAACCCACCAAAATGACTTTCTTCCTCACCTAATCCTGGCTCAGCCTGAGAGAGGTTAGGGCTACAACTTCCCAAGGGACCTCGAACGAGCAAGTTTTCAGCTGAAGATGATTTTAAGGTTCTTTCACCAGTTTTAAGTGTCTTATCGGTCTTGGGCTTTCTTATCTGTCAGAGCAGCTTTTAACCTTTCAACCCTCGTGAACCCTGAGGTCCTTTACTACTGGCCTTTTAACTGTTCCCAAAGTTAGAACAAAAATCCATGGCGAAGCCTCATTTTATCATTACAGTCCAGGCCTGTGGAACAGCCTGCCACAGGACCTCAGGGCTGCTGAGAATGTTGTTGTTTTAAGGGCTTTTTAATTTAGCTTTTTACTGATAAAGATTGATTGATTGATGAACCCTGGGTGACTCTTTGGTGGTTGTCAGCTAGGAGGAGAGCCCTGTCTCTGGGAGAGCATCAGGACTATTCTCCAGGAACTTGAATGTGTTGCTAGGGAGAGGGACACCTGGAATACCACGTCTGCTCGATGTCACTGCGATCCAACTTTGCTTGTCTTTCGTCTTGGACTTCATGGCAGGCTGTGAGAGGTCTTGTCCATGTCTCTTCTGGGATTAACTGGGAAAGGGTCATTAGGGTTAAATGAATCCTGTCCAACTGTAACAGCCCCAGTGCAGATTAATGACAGCATGCAAAGCACTTTAAATGGTCATGTTATAGAAATCTTTTAGTCGCACACTAACAGCTGTTAAGACTGAATTATTTGCATTGTTACTATATCCTCATTGCTTTTCCACAGAGCTAGACAATAAAAACTAGTTTACAGAAGAGATATTACCGGGTGATCGGGTGTTAAAATTTAACAGATGATCATTAACCAACATGGATAACATGTGGCTGAGTTTGGCTCAGGATCAAGGTAATGCTACTGAAACATAGTCATGCCATCCTGACTTTTCCTCCACTTGCTAAGGCTTCACTGTCAGTCCATATTTATAAAATATGAATAAAATATGCCTTTATTGTCTAGTAATTGTAAAGCAATACAATGAAATTACAGGGGGGTCATCACAGTGGCATAGCAACATACATATGCGTAAAACAAATAAATAGAAACATTATTACATGTATAATTTAAACAATGGGATAAAAAAAAAAGAATAAAATCATCTGCAACTTCTTTCAGGGATGGAAGATGACAGCCCATGATCTTTTGTGCTGTCCTTACTACCCTCTGTAGAGCCTTTTTCTCTGCTGCTGCGTGAACTGCTACCAGACTGTGAGTCCGTAAGGACTATTTAAAGTGCTTATGATGACCGCGTGGTACAAGGTCACCATCTCTACTCTGTTGAGATGATTTTTCCATAGGACATGGAGCAAGTAAAGGTGCTTCAATGCCTTCTTGATGCAGCAGTTGTGTGTATTGTCCAAGAAAGTGTGTTTGTGATGTGGATGCTGAGGAACGTATGACATTCCACACAGTTGCCTTTAATGAGGAGGGGCAGATGGTCGTCCCTGGTCTTCTTCTGCAAAATTGACTATAGTGTTTGATGTAAGTAGGAGTGCAGTCAAATGTATTGACGGAGTTCAGCAGAGGACACGTAGCAAAAAAGTGTCGAACGAACTCAGAGAAAAAGTTCAAATAATTGTTCAGCTGTTATATTGACTGCTGTCATTAAAAGAACACTTTCATTTGTTCGTGTCAGTGTCCATCTGCATCATTACCTCCAAACCCCGCCCCCTCAAAGCCATAGACCTAGAAAACAAACACAGAATCCATCAACGGTATTTACTCATTGCTGTTCCACTGAATACTGAATAGTTTATAGGTATTGATATTAAAGACAATTTGGTGTTAAATTTTAACAGATGATCAATACACAACATATAATAAGAGCAGCCGCAGGGAAGCATTATTCAGTGTTCTGGAGAGTGAACTATGAAGATGAATTTTGCCATCACACTGTGTCTTATTGTGTTCTGTGGCTTGAGTTTGGCCCAGGATGAAGATGATGCTACCGAATGTTCGCCATGCGAACCTGGCCTATGTGATTTCCTTATAGGGTTTGGTGCCATGACCGAAAAAGTCAGATCTATGGAAGCCAAGCTGGCAGACAGTGAAACCAGGCTGAAGGACACTGAAGCCAAGCTGGCAGACGGTGAAACCAGGCTGAAGGACACTGAAGCCAAGCTGGCAGACAGTGAAACCAGGCTCAAGGACACTGAAAAGCAGATTGTGGAGCTGCAAAACAAAGGTAAAGATGCATTAAAGTCACCTTTTTATTGATAAAATTATTGAACTGAAACATTACAGGTCCTGCCAAAGAAGCAGCAAAGGCAAGAAGTTGCTCGGGTTTTGCGAACATGCAGACTCTGAAAATGTGTTAATACAAATTTGTGATGAGTGTTTTGTTTTTCACAGAGAGAATCAAGGTAATATTCAGTGCAGCAGTAGGAGTAGGACATAAAAACATTGGGCCGTTCAACACAGACCCAACTTTAATCTACAGAAGAGTGATTACGAACATTGGTGGTGCCTACAGTCAGTCAACAGGTAAGATTTACAATATCTATGTCTTTGTTCCTTAAATATAATAAGACACAAACAGCAATCGTGTGATTTTGCATGTATGTCAATGCAAATTGTTATGATCACAGCAAAAACTGCCATTAAAAAAGCACCATCCTGAGGTATTTTGACAGTTTAGTTTGGCCGTAAACTGTGTTTGTAGTTGTAACAACAAATGTCACCAACACCCTGTTATTTCTCCAGGTGTCTTCACAGCACCTGTTGCAGGTGTTTATTACTTCTCCTTCTTCTATCATGCTGGAGGAGAACATCCAGTAAATCTGCGGCTCTACAAGAACAATGAACTAATAGTAGACACCTCAGATCACCAGTCAAAAGAGGACGGAGCTGATAATGGAGGAAATGCAGTTTCCCTTCAGCTGACTCAAGGAGACCGTGTGTACATCCGCATGGCTGCTAATACACATGTTTGGGGAGGTGACTTACCCACAACTTTCACTGGTTATTTGGTCGCTCAAATGTGAGCATCAATAGATGAACTTAACATGCCATTTGAATTTGAAGTGTAATTACCACATTATGATGTTTTGTGATTTGAGCTTCTGCACTAATTCTCATCTTTAGTCAGATCAAGCTGAAGATCTGTCGTGTCTCTGCTTTTGTTGAACTTAGGGTGCCTTATTTTCGCAATGGAACTGCAATACTGCTTTACACTTTTTGTGTATGGTTATGATGGATTTAGTTTTGAATTTCATTTCATCATATAACCAGTCATCAACTCTTTAACTGAATTTGTTTAGCTTTGAATGCTTGTTGGTTTATCAGGTTTTTGGGATCATCTCTGTGTTTCAAATGTTTTGTGGACAATCATTCTCACAAAAGGATAAAGTCTGTATCTTTTTTATAATCATATGATCTTTCCAATAAATATTTTGTCTCTCCAATACTTAGTAAGGTGTTTTCGTATACAATAAAGCATTTTGTAAAAAGCACTTTTGGTGCCCTAGACAAACCTAAACAAAGTATGTGTAAAACAGCATATGTCAAACACACACAATAGCAATAACAAATACTCAAAGATTTTTGTCTGGACTAACTTGCGCCATCTGAGGTATCATGAAAGGACATCTGCCTAGAAACCACATGATTTTTGTTGACTAAAGCAAGTCCACTGAGACACTCTTGAGACAGTCTGGAGACATCTACTCTACAATGTAGAAAAGATTTACCTGTTACTGTACAGCACAAGCCAGACATGTAGCTGCAGCAGATAGACTGCTACTTGATCCCTCTTCTTCAAGGCTCTGGAAAAACACTGAAAAATATCATGACCAAAGGGTATGTGCCAGTGTTCCTTCAGAAATCTTGCACCTGATACATGATGGTGATGTTGTTGGATTGAACATTGACTGAACAGTCATTTATATTTGTCATTGTTCCCAAAAGCCTTCTCTCCTCATTCAACTCACTGGCCCATGCTCGTCTGTGTGCAGAAGTATCCATAGGCATGTGTTTCAACAAGGGCTGATAAAAATTTTTAAAAGAAACGACATGGCACCTCGACTAAGTGGTTCAAATTTGTTAATAACTTGAATGTATCGTGACAAGGTTTGTTTTTGAAAGTTTTTCCTGGCGACATCCCGTAATGGAATGTATCTGAACAAATCAGACACTGGGATGGCATACATACTTTGAAGTTGACTAAAAGAGGCAAATATACCATCTATATAGATCATTTAAGTCACAGATTCTTCTTTGGTGCCACATAAGAAAAACAGAATCACTCACACCAGGGGTGAATGCATGGTTGTTACATATTGGGCCGTCTAAATAGGTGACAGGCGCTCTTATGTATTTCCTACTATGATTCCATATTAGTTATGACAGTACTGCTCCATAGCTTGCCTTGTTTGGCTTAGTTGGGCTATTTAACAGAGCCAAGAGAGAGGTGCTTCTGCAAAGGGAATGCTCAAGTCTTAACCATGCTGGGCGATCATCAGGGTTACCTTTAGAGCCTTTCTTCCACCCACTTATGACAGAAAGTGTTGCAGCCCAGTGGTAATGTTTAAAAAATGGCAAGCCAATGGGCTATCTTTGAAACTTCATTTTTCTTTTTTCTTTTTTTTTTTTTAACTCAAAACAGCTTTGGCTAGTTATGATTAGATTTTTAACTTAGTTTGCCATGTAAATGTACACACACGTGTGCTGTCTGCATGTGCAGGTTAAACCCATAGAAACACATGAACACAAATCACAAAACACAGACTGATTGTGTTTCTTTTTTGCTCAGTAAATCAGTCCTGTAAGAAAAAGAGTACATACTGCATAGACTGTGACTCCAAAGTCATAAGATGGCACTGTCCATATCCCCTGGAAAATAGTGTCAATTTGGCCAATGCAAGGAAGTATGAAGACGTTATATCCATATTTTATACAGTCAGTGGCTGTAATCCACATGTACACTGAATTAGCATCATGAACACTTCACACTTTACACAACATTTACAAACAATGACACAAGTACACTCTTAAGACATTTATTTTAGTCATATAATGCAAGTGAAGCAAGAGTACAATGTTGAAGGAAATTATTTTAGCATTGTCCAAGTAATACCCATATGTGAATACAAAATGTCTTGGGTTTTAGATTAGCATAGCTTTTTTTTTTTTTTTTTTTTTTTTTTGCAAATTGTCATCAACTTTTTAAAACTTGTGCAGCTGCCTTTTACACTGCATTTGTTATCAATGATAAACAACTCACAACTGCGGCTGCTGTTGTGACTTCCTTCAATATCTGTGTGTTTTTACCTTTCACCTACTTTTACCTTCACTTTTTATGCGATGGTGGCTGTTCCAAAAGTAGTGGCAAACTTCATCTTCATCGGCAAAAAATACTTAATGCAAAACACAGGAACCTTAACTTAATGAGAACTACCCCTCCCTGAGACTGTTCACGTTTCATAGATTTCCAGAGAATCAAGATCGGAAACGGATCCAAAATATTCATGAAAGGGGCATTGTTCTGAGTAACAACAACTACAACAAAAAAAATACTGATTATGCAAGCTATCTAGTACAAATATTGTTACTAATCGTGCAATGCTACAGAGACAAAACCAATAAAGGCTGAAGAAGTGAGGTAATCCCCATAGGCCAAAATAGTAAAAAGTCCACTTTTCCTGCAGAAATAAACCGCGTGGTACAAATGTTTTAGTCTCTATAGCTAATTTCCTGAACAGGGGAAATTTAACTCCCCCATTTAACATTTCTATGACAAACATAAAATAAAGTCTTGTGAAAATATACATTTTGGCAAGTTCTTCTTCAGCACAATATCATAAAATCTGCATTAATCTGTAGTTTAAAAAAACAAAGTTTGTTGAAATGATCACCCACAAGATACCACAGGAAATAACCACCCAGACTTACACCAGGAACCTCAGCAACATTCACTTCTTCTTTTGCACACGGGATATAATCAGAGGGTCAGCATTTTTCTCATCTTGTTTAAGGTGAGGACTGAAGTATGGGAAGATCTCACCACCAAACAAACACTCAGTAAAGGAGTAAATGTGAGACTGGGTTGTCACATTGTAGAAGGACACGAGGCCTTCCTCGTAATCTACAAACACCCCCACTTTTTGAGGTTTCTCTTTCAGGGACAGTTGGACTGGTGGTGCTGTCAAGGCTGCATACTTCTTGTCTTCAAAGTGTACTGTAACCCAGTAACCATTTTCAGGGTTAAGCGTGAGTTTACCCTTGCGGTTTGTGTTGCCCCTTGCTACACCCAGATCCCAGCCGGTTTTGTTGCTGACTTCCACCTCCCAGTACGACTTTCCAGAAGTCAAGCTGTTGCATCCCAGGACGCTGCCAAACAAATCAAACCTCTCCGGAGTATCAGGAACTTTGGGCTTCTTTGTGCCATCTCTTACTTTCTTCCCATCATCAGAAAGAACAAGGCTCTGATGTGCAGTGGCTGGGTCCAGCTTTACATCCACTGCAGTTACACATAGAATACAATTAGATGCAATCAATGCAATCAATTGAAATACGGAATGAAACATCAGAACTGTCATGGACCATTGTAACTGGTTGATTTGATAATTGGATTGTAGTGCTAAAAGTAGTGTTAAAAATGAACTCTTTGTTTGACTGGTACCAATGTAAAAATTGATTTCCTGTAAGATAACATTAGCAAGAACAAGCATGAGTATGTTTTCCCTTGACCTATCTCTCATAGCTCTGTAACCGGTATAATTAAACTGCAGGAGATAGCAATGGAACATGCTGTCAACAAGATTTCATTTACTGGCAATTGGCTGCTTGAAAATCATATCGAAATATGTCAGATCAGTGTCAGTGTAAGTCAATATGCATTGGAATTGGCAATGAAAAGAACTAAATGGTACCTGTATAACTACAATAATACATATAGGCGGATGTTGACGCTAATACACATGTTACTGATGTTAATGAACCAATAACTGCTCCATCATGACAACACGCATAACACACTCATCAGCTCACATAACTCTTAACCATTTGGTGGCATTAAACAGAAACTAATAATAGGTCCAAGTTGGCGACCTATGGTTGCATTCACCAAGTTCACTGTATGCCAAAGCTGCCACAAGCTAATAGTAAGTCTGTGTTTCAAACTAAAGTTTTGTGGGAATATTGTTGATATGCGATGACTTAAATCTGGCTGCTCATCAGGGTCCATTTTAGGCAACGGCTTAAAATGTTTCTACTTGAATACCTGCTATTTACCATATTATTTTGTGTCTTCTACACAAGAGGCAATACAGTACAGTAAAGAGAGTAAAAATGTAGAACAATAAGCAATTTCCTTCATTTAAATACGCACCTTCAAATGTTGGGATCCTCTTTAGTTCTGTGGAAATAGAAATGGACGTAAGAGTCAATGAACTCAATGACGCTGACTGAATTAATACAAACTATGGCAGATACTCACCAACAGGAGAGAGTTTTTCCAGTGCCTCTTGAATATGTTTCATCATTGTTGAAGTCACTGTTCTCAGGGTCCCGAAGGAGGATGAGGTATCAACCATTGCATTTTCCCAGAAAGTAAAATCATCCAGGTTTGTTAGATGAGAACCCTGTCCATGTGACAGAGTAATAGTGTGTTGGGTGCAAGTCTGAGTTGAATTAAAAGCTTATTGTAATGGTGCCAGTGTGTTTTGATAAAAAGGCTAGAATTAGATCCAGTGGACTCACCTGCCAGTCTGGATTTTTGTCCAGCTCCTTGATGGTCTCTCTAAGTGTATCAATTTCTCTTTGGAGTTTCTGAACAAGGTCTCGTTCTGCTCTTTTCACTTTCTGTCTCCTAAAATGAATGCATTAGACAGCTTGTTTTAGTACAGTCTACTATGCTGTAACTGCATCAACAATCCACAACAGTGAAGACATTAAGCTTATTATCAGATCAACGAGTGTAACTCCAGAAACTCCAAACACACACCTCTCCTCTAGAGGCTGAAGAGCTTTCTGTCGAGCATCCTCCACTGCTCTCATCACCTCTGAGAACACAGCATTGACCTCCAGCCACTCAGCATCCAAACTGCCCTGAAAAGTGTGATGAAAAGTGCTGAGATGCTACAGAAAAGTCACGACGGAAATCAGTGGAACAGCTGTGGCGGCTTACCTTGCAGGCTGTAACAGATGATCTGAATTCAGCCATCTTTTGATCTCTCACACGAATATTCTGCTGTAAATCTGCTCTCATCCTGTCATGTCTTGCCTTAAAAGAAAGAAAAAGGTACAAGTGAAATTCCTGATGGAGTAAAACAAAACCTAAGTGTCTACAGTCAAACGAGGTGTTGTGTGAGGTCTTCACTACAATATGGCAGCAGGTGGAGGGGCAGGATGTACACTCTCTGCACTAGCTTTTACAATGGCAATGGAGGTGACTATTAGGGCCCCAAATGGGTAGTTGGTGGAGAAAACTGCAGGGAAGGCTGCAGTAGGCTAGGATGAAAGTGAAGCCGAGTAAGTCTAAGAGCATTTCATTTGTTAAAGGAAAGGTAGTCGATAAGAGATTTGTTATAAATGAGGATAGGGGCTCAGGGCTCCCAGGAAAGTTAAGGTTATGGTGTATGAAGTTTGGTTTATTGCCCAGGCTAATGTGACCACAGTTTATGAGGTTCCTCTGTCAAAAATGGAGAAGCTTGAAAGGATGATCAATTCATCTGTCAGGAGATGGCTTGGTGTCCCAAGCTGCTTAAGCTGTGCAGTCTTGTAAGGGAAAGGCATACTGGAGCTCCCAGTAACTAGTCTGACAGAGGAGTTTAAGTGCAGTAAGGATAGACTTGAGATGACACTCACACAGTTGAAAGATCCAGTAGTTAGGTATACAGCCCCCACGGTTAGTACAGGGAGGAAATGGAATTCGAAAGATGCGGTAGAGGAAGCAGGCTGCCTCAGGCATAGGGATATCATAGGTCATGTACAACACATAGGTCATGTGTGGAGGCCTGGGACTGTGTGCAGGGAAACCTCTGTGTAGCAAGGCATCAGTAGCAGAAAAGAGAAAGATGGTAGTGGGGGAAATTCATAGGAAAGAGGAAGCAGTATGACATGCTAAGGCAGTGTCACAGGCTTAGCAAGGACAGTGGGTGAACAAGGAGAGTGTAGAGAAAAGTGGAGAGAGCTGTTGAACAGGAAGGCTAGCAGGATGAGATTTATGATAGGAGCTATTTATGATGTACTGCCATCTCCCCAGAATCAAAATCAGTGGTTAGGGGAGGATGCTGCCTGCTCACTGTGTTCTTGTGTATGTGTATGCACCACATTCTGACAGTAAGGTTTCAGGGTTAGTGCAGTTGCTGAAATGCTTAGCAGCTGCAATTAAGGAAACATGGGTAGAAGTAAATTCCTTATCTGCTAGAAAGGGGAATAGGCATATTATGTTTGTATGGGAGGGAGAAAAGACCAAACCGTTGAGGATCAAGCATAGCACAGGGCAGCTATAACAGACATAAAAGAACATCCGATCGTCCCAGCTCAAATAACAAGCAGCCGCAGCAAATAGGTCCTGTTGTTGTGGTTGAAGGTAGAGAAGTTAGTGTATTTTATTGAACTTACTGTCTCATGGGAAGACAGAGTTGAGGAAGCTAATGAGCGCAAGAGAGCTAGATATGCAGAAATGGCATCAGAAGCTGAGCGGACAATCTCACTGGAGGTCGAGCACCTAATTGCTTTTAACTAAAGCTCAGTTTGAACATTTTACTGCTGTTTTTATCAACCTATACGCTCCAACAAACGGTGCAGAGAGGAAGCTGTTTTTACAAAAAGTAAATGATGTTTTAAAAAGTTGTATCTCGGAGGATTACTTATTCGTGGGTGGGGATTTTAACTGTACTGAAAATGCACTTTTAGATCGTAACTATGCAGAGCCTCATCCAGCATCCCAGTATGCTTTGAGGCAGCTGGTCCACTCTCATGGCCTGGTGGATGTGTGGAGGAGGATGCACGCAGACAGCAGACAGCAGACAGTACACATGGTCCCACCTCAGAGAGAGTAGGATCTCCTCAGCCAGACTTGACCGTATTTATTGTTTTAAACATCATTTTAATACTTTTAAGTTGTGTAGAATTTTACCCACGGGGTTTTCAGATCATTCCCCGCTCTTTTGTCATGTTTTTATTGGGAACATTTTACCGAAAATGATCTGTTTTTAACTGATTTAAAAAGTTAAGTGGGTTGCCTCCATTTTATCAGGGTGTTTTTAAATCCTGGGTCCTTTTTAATCAAAAAAGGTGCCAAAAGTCTGACTCTCTGCACTGGTTGTTGAAGGAGCCACTGATGCACGGGGTCAGGCTGGACATTAGCAGCAGCGTCACACCCGACCTGATGGTGGCGCTGTGCAAGACCAAGACCCTCTGCCTGCAGCAGCTGGTGGATGCGGTGGGGCCGGTGCTGAGCAATGCTGTGGCCCGGGGCTCTCTGCTGGGGCTGCGCTCGGTCCGGGTTGCTAAAACGTTTTTGGAGCTCTGGAGGCAAAGGCTCTCTGGAAGGGAAAGGAGCCTCCTGATGGACTATAACCAGGGGAAAGCTTTCCCAGACTCCACAGACCCCTTTCCGGAAATCTATCTGACCCCAGACTAGGAGACTTGACCGGCCCCTTGCTTACCGTCATCAACGAAAGTAAACTGACATTACACCGAGCTGACTCAAAAACTTTTTACTCTAATTGTGTCAGGGGAATCTACAGAAATTTGACTGAGCAACAGACCGACCACAGCGTGGAGTAAAAGACTAGCTGGGGAAACTAGACCCGGCCCACAGTGGAATGTTTTATACAAACCTCCCCTTAAAAAACAGACTGCCGACCTCTAGTGGAGGATTTTACATGGTGACATTGCCTCCAACGCTTTTAATTCTGTTCTTAATTCTGCTGTTAGTTACAAGTGTCCCTTTTGCCACGTACGAAAGACTATCTACCATGTTTTCATTGAGTGTAAGAGACTCACAGAGTTCTTCACTCTTTTAACATTGGTTTTTAGTCGTTTTGGTGTAGTTTTCTCCGAGAAGGTTTTTATCATGTGTGCTGGCTATAAAAAGACAAACAGAGAAAAGTGGCTGCTGCTAAACTTTCTGTCAGGAGAAGCAAAAATGGCAATTTACGTTAGCAGAAAGAAACGCATAGAGAACAGAGAGGGACAGGAAGCCAGGTCATTCTGGCTCTGCAACATCAGGGCCAAACTGTGGCTCGAATACAGATTTTATAAACACATTGGAGATTTGGATACTTTTAAGCAGCACTGGTGCTATAAAAACATAATTTGTTCAGTAAATGAAAATGAATTGAAGTTTACACAAGTTTTCACTGGATAATTTATTTTTTTAATATGCCAAAACATACAAAATAACACTTTGTAAATATCGTTTTTGTAACACCACTGTAAAGATGCTAAGAATGTAAATAAAGTGTATTTTTAAAAATCAAAAAAATCTCTCTCTCTCTCTCTCTTTCTATCTCTTTTTCTTCTTCAGTTGGATTCGGTTTCCAAATGTGTTTTGCCTTAGATCTTGGCACTAGGGATTGTAACAACTCATCCTGCGTATTAATGAATTAAATTTATTGATGCTCCTAAGGGAGATGCCACTGGGTCTGGAGTGAATTTCTGCGATAATTTCACTGTAGTGTATAACCAATGGTGTTTTGCGCAAACTGCTAACATCACAAGTCACAACCATAAGGCCAACATACTGATTTTTTGCTAGTATTAATAATAACACAGTTAGCATCTTAGTTTAGCTTGCTGACATTTTCTAATTTGCGCAAAAGCAATGGTTTTGAGAAAGTGTTGTAGCAGTTGATGTTGTTTGCTCTCACTATCAGTCCATTAGTATTGTATATGGTATATAATATATATATATATAATTTCTTGCTGTTGTTATGGATAATGCTATTTCCATCATCATTGTTATTATTATTGTCATCATTATTATTACTATAACCAACAGATATGAAAGGAGAGGGAGGAGGAATGGAATGACAGATCTAACTATGATGGTTACTATTATCATGATTATTTTTGCTATTTCCTAATATTAAGGTCTCGGGTCCCTGTGGGGATTTCTTTCCTTATTTATTATTATTATTATTTCTTTTTAAATACTTATTTTATATTTTTAATTAATTGAATCATTATTTTACTTTGTATATTCTTCATATTTTCTTACTATAATATAAATAACACACACACACAGACACACACACACAAATACACATTGTTCATATTGTCTGTACTGTATATGGTAGTTTATTGTTTAGATTTTCTTTTTATACTTTTTAAAGCTTTCGCTCGCTAAATTGTTCTTCTGTACAATGTCAGGCACCAACAGTTGGCTAGCAGCAGTGCACTCAGTGATGTCATAACATCAACGGCGAGCATTTCATGCTTTTCCACGTTGCAATCACAAGTTTCCCAAGTTTCAATTGAAGGTAGCAAATGTTTCGATACATCAGTATGGACAAACTGGTGGATCAACCAACATAGCAGTCAATGGCACTGATGTTACCATCTTTAAGCGAGGCTGTGAGCTTAGATAAAAAAACAAACACAAAAAATTTAGTACCTTTTGCGGTTTTTGGGTCTCCCTCTCCTTATCATTTTCTTTATCGTTTTCTTTCTTCAGATCAGTGGAGAAGTCAAGGGCTCTGCAAACTTTTTCTGAGGTAGTGACGGTTTGATGAGAGCGCTGCGGTGTCTCAAACACTGAAGACAAATAAGAGGATCGCTGACAAATAACGCTGACTTGAGGTATTTCTATATGTTATTCTTGTTCTGTTCCAGTCATGAATTTAACAGAACTACAATACATACATGATTTCTCTATCTCCTTGACAGTGGTTTCATCAGCTACAGGGTTGTTTTGGGTGTTGATCTCCTGCAACGCCGGCATCATGAAAGGCTGTCAAAGCAAAGGGAGATTTGAAGGGTTTCACTAAATGAAGGAAAGAAAATGCAATCATCACTCCATCTATCGGCATTTTGAATTTGGTGGTAGGAACCAAAGTTGTTACTAATGTTTCCTCGCAGTAAACATCTAGGGAACTTTATGTTAGCATCATATGTCGATCAGTTGTAACAGTGTTACAACTGATGCCTCAACGTTTAGATCAGTTCTACATGGTTTGACATTGGAGAGTTGTTATAAGAAAACAGGAAAGAAAAGAGTATAAAGGTACATATGGGTGGATACAGTTAAGAAGTGATGATTTCCTATCATTTGAAAACAAAGAAATCTGAGGTACCTGCTGCAGATCAGTGGAGATGTCAGGGGCTTTTTCTGAGGCGGTGATGGTTTGATGAGTGCGTTGTGGGGTCTCAAAGACTGAGGAGAAATAGACTTGACTTGAGGTATTTCTGTATGTTGTTCTTGTTCTGTTCCAGTTATGAATTTAACAGGACTACGATACATACATGATGTTTCTTTCTTGACAGTGCTTTCATCAGCTCCAGGGTTGTTTTGAGGGTTGATCTCCTGCAACGCTGGCATCGGAAAAGGCTGTTAAAGCAAAGGGAGAAGGAGGTTTGAATGGTGTGTATGAATAAAGTGATTTGAGCTCAAACAGGTCTTTCTCCATATCAGGACATTCAAACAAGCCAGACATCAAAGGCACCTGTGCACCAGTGGTGAAACCTTGATGGTCATTGTTCAAGTTGGCGCCCATTAGAAGCTGTTGGCGTTCAATCACTGTAAGGAAAGAGAATAGTTTACCTTTAAAAAACAAGGAAGTTCTTTAACTGTGTTATTGAATGTTATGAATAAAACGTGATGCACACATGAGTTGAAGAGCTCTATTGAGTCATCTTGCTTGGCATCTCTTTGATACATCAGGTTTGGAGATATGAGTATATTCTGTCGGAGAGAGGTGCAAGATTATTTATTTCCATATACATGATCCTTTAACTGATGACTGTAAAGGTTAATAGAATAAGAAGCTTTGCCTATAGTTGGTCATATAAATGTTTTGACCTCATCATTACAGAAACATACCTCCTCCTTAACTGGAGTACTGATAAACAGCCTGCTGTCCTCTCGATAAGGTTCCTCCCACTTATGTCTCCTGATGTACTGTTCATTCTCAGGGATCCTCATTCCCTTTGGCGCGGGTCCCATCATTCTCTGGTGAATTGTCAGGCCTTGGTAAATTGAAGTTGGTAAGTTGTATGACGAATCATCTGTTTGAGAATTAATGTGCAGTTATTGTGCAGGAACTCATAAAAGGCTTCATGTTGTAATTTTGTGAGGTTATTATCAGCTCCTATTATCATAGGAGATGACTTGTTTGTTGACCAATGTTCAGAAATATGAACAACTAGGCTACTAGGCTACTACTCAGGCCAGAATTAACATTGTTTTCAAAAATTAACACATATTCACAGTATATGTCTTTGCAATATTTCTGTAAAAAGGAGTAAGAAGTTGTTGGTTAACCATCATATGGTTGATGATGCTTGTGTAAATAAGCTGAATTAGGACAGATATTGGAGTTTCTGCAGTGCAAAGGCTCCACAAGTGACACTGTACGTTACAGAATGGCCATGGACAGATACAACAGTACACAACATGGACAGCACTCACCAGTGTTGAAGAAGTCAATCCAAGGATCTTTTATTTTCAGTGGAGGAGCCAAAACAAGTTTAGGAAGTGAACCATAGTATTCATTCTGAGGGATGCTCAGCCCCTTCAGCATGCATCCCTTCTTCCCCTGGTGAATTCTCATACCCTGGTAGGTTGTACCGGACCAACCGCAGTGGCAAACGAAGCTCATGTTGACGTTTCTGTATGAGACATGCAAGAATATGTTTTGTGGTGCTGTGTAAGACATTGAGGAAAGAACTTGAAGCTTCACATTCACAGTGGTGACATGCTTCTACAGGACAGAAAGAGACATTAGTTATAGTCCCCAGAGTGGTTATAGAGGTACAAATAAATGGTTTTCTATTACAGCAACAGGATTTGCCCTCACAATTATTCATATTTTTTCCCTTCATTTTGTCCCTGGCTTGTATAGTATTAAAGGAAACTCCTAAGCTTATTATCCTTGTACAGACATTTGAACAAGTTAAATCCCAGTTTGAGTTTTTTTCTGCTCAAATTCAGACCACAAAGCTTTAAAAACCTCACATAAAACATTTTCATTCTTTAAGTCCTCATAAATTCTTTCATGTCAGTGAGGGTTTAATTTTCAGTCAACTATCTGGATGTGCAGGATGGTGATTGGTCACCCACAAGTGGTACTCAGTATGTTGTGCAAATCCTGCACCGGATTACACACACGGATGGTCACACATGGACACTAACACACATGTTTGTACGGTCATCTTAGTGAGGACAGCGGCACACTGCATTTCCTCGCCCTTTACCCTAACTTGAAGCATCTCAACTAACTGTCTAATCCTTACCCACAAACTCCAACTGGTCCTCAGAAGGATAGCTGTACAACTACGCACACACACACTAACCCTAACCCCACAGCCAGGAAGTGATACAGGAAGCATCGGGTGTGAAGTGTTGTGGTGGCATGTGTAAGTGTGGATGTAGTCAAAGAAAATAGTATTACAAATATCATATGTTGCAATCTGAGTCTGCATCTACTTTAATCAATGGCATCGATAAGAGAAAACCTCTAACTGGAATAGGAGTCAATATTAACTTCATACACATTGAGAAGAAAGAATAACGAATTGCTCTGCAAGCTTGATTAGTTTCAACTACTAACCCTAACCCTATTTCCAACCCTAACCCTAACAGCAGAAATAAAGGGCAGCCTAAAGATAAATGGTAATACATACACTCCTCACGGTATGTTGGATGTATTCTTCACACACCCAGTGGTTTGCATGTATTTGTATTATTGCATTGTAGCACCAAGCTCTGTTCTGTGGTTATGGTGTCATACAACTTACTTATCTGTAAGCGACACCACACAAAATATCTTTTTATACATCATTTGGTTAAATAAAATTAACTAATAAAATTAACAACATGAGCCAAATTATATTATATATGACCAAGTAATAAGAAATGAGCAGATATGCAGCAGCCTACCTTATCCTCCCTTACCTCGACGCTCCTCTCTGTTATCTGTCTTTCATTTCTCGCTCCTCTCTTTGACTGCTGAACACTTTCAGTTTCATTTCAGCGAAAACAAACCTGAGGCTGCAAACAGGCTTTTCCTTGAAGGCAGTTTCCCAACCCATATTTATTGCACGTCTCACTACTGATCTGACGTTACTGTGTTTACATTAAGGTAACAACTCTGTTGTAAGGACAACTTTTTATTTAAAACATAAAGAACAAGAAGCATGAGAACAGCACTCTCTGCTGCTCATACAAGTACTGCATCTCTGATGTGGAACATGGAACAAGAAGAGATACACAATTCAGAGGAAGGAACTACAGGCATTCAGATACGTTAATGGAATATAGTTGAATGTCTTTCTGAAATGCATCCAAAAAGCAATTTAGTATTTAACTACATTAAGGATGAAATGAAATCCTGCTATTACAAGACCAATTAAAGCAGTAGATCAGCCAGAAGAAAGTGCACCAGCAGGTAGACAGGTCATATATTTAGTCTGCTGTAATATTGCTACCGAGAAAAAAACAAGTATCCCAATCAAATCATTTAGATGCGCTTTAAGTGTGGACAGACAGAAGAGTAACAGCAACATGGTTATTATGGTAACACTTTCTATGAAGGTTGTATTTATAATGCCCTATGAATGCACTCATAATATTTTATATTATGTCTATAAAGCATTATAATGGTCATTATTACCATCTATATATATTCACAAGTCGTTATAACCAACTTCATGATGCACTATGACAACTGGTTATGAATGATTATAATTTTAATCTGAATAGTGCATCATAAATATGTCAATATCTGCCTACTCACTTGTTTATTTTATAATGCATCATACCTACTTTGCTTTGCTAAATGTGTATAGTGATGCATAATGAGTTTTGACTTCGCCTATAGTGCTTTATATCTGTAGTTATACTGTAGTTACACTGTCGTAAAGCATTGACTGCGGGTTTTCCGCTCTTTCTTCGCTGAGTCCTCTCCAGGACAGGTAGGTTGTCTCTCTGTCCAGCTAGTGTTTTGTGAGCTAATGCCTTACTTTGCTTACATGAAGCACATGGTTTACGTATTAGGGGAATGATGGTTTCAATCATTAAACGCAAGAATATGAAAACGATCTAATTTGTGAATTAAAACTAGCCGTGTCTGGTAACCTTCGTGTAGCTAGCTTAAGCCACCTACGGGTAATATGCGGTGTCTGCATGATATGCGGTAATATAATGTCTCATTATGCTGCTTTAAACAAAAAACGTGATCTGCTTATGTGTTTTCAATCAAAACTTTCTGCATAAAAACAAACCCAGCTAGAGCACTAAAGATTTGCCTCTGTTCTTCTTGTAGTTGCTGTCAAACCATCTCCTGACCTCTGACCCTGAATCACCTCACCAACCCAAAGGCACTTTTAAGAGCCACATCTCTAGGACCACGCCGTGCCACTTTTGTGGCCTGTTTCATGTGTTTCATGTGTTTGTGTAATGTGCTCAGAACATTGATAATCATTCTGATTATGTGTGTTGGTTTAAATGAAAATAAAGTGAAATAAATACATTCCTTTTGTCTTTACTGTCCAGGCTCTCATGTCATTGTGCCTCATATTTGTTTATAATAATCTTATATCCACAACACCTCATTTGCACTAATTTACCTAAAGCTGACAAATAACACCTGTGATATTAACATTGTGCATATGGGGTAAAGATGCCAGACTCAGTGCTTAGTTCATTGCACCTTTTAATTACTCAATGTAACTTATATGTGTTAATAATAGTGTCATATTCTTGTCACTTAGCGCTGACAAATAGCACTTATGAAATTGCATAGCTGTTTATGACTGTGTGCTGTAGGGAGATGTATACATTATTATAACTTTATTACATATACTTATAACTACAGATATAAAGCACTATAGTAGAAGTCAAAACTCATTATGCATCACTATGCACATTTAGCAAAGCAAAGTAGTTATGATGCATCATAAAATTAACAAGTGACTAGGCAGATATTGACATATTTATAATGCACTATTCAGATTAAATTTATAATCATTCATAACCAGTTGTCATAGTGCATCATGAAGTTGGTTATAACGACTTGTGAATATGTATAGATGGTAATAATGACCATTATAATGCTTTATAGACACCTTATAAAATATTATGAGTGCATTCATAGGGCATTATAAATACAACCTTCATAGAAAGTGTTACCGTTATGATTCACCTCATCAGGGACCTAGGGTTGAATTTGTTTACAACAAAATGACTCTGATTGGTTGCAGGACCACCCAGGTTTGGAGGTTATTTTAGCTTTTGTTTTTACACATAATGAAATCCAGATAGTGTGTAATTCCCTGCTATAGTAATATTTGAATTCTACCTGAGCCTCCTCCTCTGCTCTATGATCAGCTGATCATTTCCTTGTGCATTTATAACATACAATTTTCAAACTTGTAGTCTCTCTCAGTAGTTGCCCATAAAGTAGTCTGCATCAGAGCTGTCAACACAAGTCCTGCTAATGGAAACAGAACTTTTTCTGACTGTGGCTGCTGCTTCACATTAAAAGTCTTCATCTGGTTAATCACTGCACCAGTTTTTCTTCTGCTGCATTTCTAAAAATCTTAGTTTCATTTGCCTTCGTTGAAAGTGACACAATAATTAACCCGACTGGCAAAAAAGACACAGCGTTGACTAGTGTTTGGATGGAGCTTTGACAGAGGGAGTCAGACTAACAAAGTATAAATGGCTCGTACTGTTGTAGGCTACATGCATAGGTTATGTCTATGTCCCACTGAGGTATTAAAATACACTTCAGTCTGAGTCTGCTTTGCCCAATCTATTATTTTACTACGTAAAGTCAAAAGAGTTAGTACCTTAGTACCTCTCCTCACTTTGACCTTAGGTCGCACTACTGTGAATAGAGGTGGATTAGGTGGAGGCTCCCTGACCAACCTATTCATCTGGAAGATTAAACAATGATTTAAAACCAACAATGGAGTGACTTATGTCCGCTCTGTGTACTTCCTGATATTTCAAGTTTGGCTTTAGACTCTAAAATTAAAAAATGTAATAAATAAAAGCTTGTTTCATTTTAAATTCAAAAACCAAATTCCTAATTTACCTTTAGTCTGAGGTTTTTGTAGGTTAAGAAAAAGACAGTGACGATGATGAAGAGGTTGACATGACTTTGAAACAATGACACAAGATATGTTATCTAAGTTTATCTCTGAGTGGTTTTCCTCTGAATATGGAGAGGTAGCAGGTTAATTTAGTGCTGAATTGCATGATGTCAAGGAATTTGAAACGACATTTATTTATGATGTCAACAGTGGCAATGTTGTCAGAGTGGACGAGAATGGGGTACACCTCACACAGGGCAGAGGACTGCAACATTGATGACATTTCTGTAAGCCATTGAGAAGCAAACCAAGCAAATCCGTGTGGTATCCTCTGAATCCGACAGCGGGTGCTGCATCTGAAGACGCAGTAGACGCGAAAAATTGATTAGACTGATGTTGTGAAACTCGTGAGAGTTGAGGCAAAAGTACATTGCATATTCCAACATTTCTTTGTGACTGATGGAGGTACAGGAGAACGTTTCTGTATTATTTAAAGAAAACGTGAGTGAGTCTGTAGGAAGTGCGGCCCTGTCATCAATATCATGGCTCCACTCTCAGACCGTACTGCACAGACGGTGGCCCCAAAGTCATAAGATGGCACTGTCCATATCCCCTGGAAAATAGTGTCATTTGGCCAACGCAAGGAAGTGTGAAGACAATATATCCATATTGTCAGAGATCTCAGAGAGGCATTATGGCACCCACCTCACATCTGTTGTCACTGACAGTTTTATGGTCACTTTCTCTTGTTTATCCATATAACAGTAGTATTATGTACACTTTACACAACATTAACAAACAATGACTCAAGTGCATTTAGGGCATTTATTTTAGTTATATAATGCAAGTGAAGCAAGAGAACAATGTTGAAAGAAATTATTTTAGCATCGTCCAAGTAATAGCCACATGTGAATACAAAATGTCTCGGGTTTTAGATTAGCATACATTTTTTATTGCAAATTACCTTTAGATTTAACATTTTGTGCAACTGTCTTTTTGTGACAGTATTGAAAGAAAATGTATCAATTGGCATTTTACGTTTGCATTTTGCAATTTGCATTTGTTATCAATTTGTTATCGATAGTAATCAACTGACCAACTTCAGGATCCTTCAATATCTGTGTGTTTTTAACACCTACTTTTACCTTCACATTTTATATGATGGTGAATATGACAAGGATGTCTAGGGATTCAGAAAGGTCTTGAGCGCTTCTCAGCTGCTCCAAAAGTAGTGTCAAACTTCATCTTTATTATAAAAAACACAGAAGCATTAAATTGACCCCTCTCTGGGACTGTACACATTTCATAAATACCAGAAAATCTAAATCAGAAACGGATAAAAAATATTCAGGGAAGGGTCATTGTTCCCAATACCATTATATAAAATGACAAAAACCCTTCAAAGATTATTCTAGCTAGCTAGTACAAATAACGTTACTAGCAGTGCAATGCTATCTAGGCTTGCTGCAGAGACAAAGCCTCCAGTAAAAGTGACAAGCTTGATGTCCCACATATGTCCTTCATAAAATGAGAATTTGTGAGTTACTAAGAGTAACTGGGAGAACACAGTACTGGCCACTATGGCCTGCATCGGTCATGCCATCAGTTTGCCAACACATCTGCAGCAAAGGCTAGAAAACTAAATTAACCCCCATAGACCAAAATATTAAAAAGTTCACTTTTACAGTAGAACAAAGTTTGTTGAAATGATCACCCACAAAATACCACAGGAAATATCCACCCAGACTTACACCAGGAACCTCAGCAACAATCACTTCTTCTTTTGCACAGGGGATATAATCAGAGGGTCAGCATTTTTCTCATCTTGTTTAAGGTGAGGACTGAAGTATGGGAAGATCTCACCATCAAACAAACACTCAGTAAAGGAGTAAATGTGAGACTGGGTTGTCACATTGTAGAAGGACACGAGGCCTTCCGCGTAATCTACAAACACCCCCACTTTTTGAGGTTTATCTTTCAGGGACAGTTGGACTGGTGGTGCTGTCAAGGCTGCATACTTCTTGTCTTCAAAGTGTACAGTAACCCAGTAACCATTTTCAGGGTTAAGCGTGAGGTTACCCTTGCGGTTTGCGTTGCCCCTTGCTACACCCAGATCCCAGCCGGTTTTGTTGCTGACTTCCACCTCCCAGTACGACTTTCCAGAAGTCAAGCTGTTGCATCCCAGGACGCTACCAAACAAATCAAACCTCTCCGGAGTATCAGGAACTTTGGGCTTCTTTGTGCCATCTCTTACTTTCTTCCCATTATCAGAAAGAACAAGGCTCTGATGTGCAGTGGCTGGGTCCAGCTTTACATCCACTGCAATTACACATAGAATACAATTAGATTAAGGAAACAGAATCAGGATGCAGTGCTAATGCAAACAATTTGAATACAGACAGAAACATCAGAACTGTCATGGACCATTGTAGCTGGTTGTTTTGATAACTTGATTGTAGTGCCTCCACTACTGCCAAAAACAGGTATTTATCTCCTTTACTCCAGTGTGGAAATGGTTGAAATTTTGACCTGCTCTGAATAACTTTATACTGTTAGAAATGAACTCTTCTGTGGTACCAATGTAAAGACATAATACAGCAACTTGGAAATATTTTATACTATACACCATCAGAAAACACTGATGTGTGCAGTATGCAAAGCTAGTGTTTTTGAAAAGTCCCACTACTGTTGCCAGTTTCAACACCAGTATTCAATAAGACAAATGGAAAACCTGGAGCAGCAAATATCATAGAGAACACAAAGACATTTGCTAAGCAACAAATATATCTGAGAAAGTTGTCAAATTTATCAGTCTGAATGACCAGCGCAGTTAGTCAGGGAAAACCTGGGAATTGCCAAATTACTGAATTGTTCAGATCCCCAGTACGTTTTCTTTCATTTCTCTGTAACTGGCATAATTAAGTGTTGGAGATAGCCTTGGAACATGCTGTGAACAAGAATTCATTTACTGGCAATCAGCTTAGTAATCATATCAAAGTACTTAATGTCGGATCAGTGTCTAATATTGGTCAATACAGTTCAGAATTGGCAATGAAAAGAACTAAATGGTACCTGTATAACTACAATGATACATATAGGCAGATGTTGATGCTAATACACATGTTACTGATGTTAATGAACCAATAACTGCTCCATCATGACATCACACATAACACACTCTTCAGCTCACATAACAATTAACCATTTGGTGGCATTAGCTAATAGTCTGCCTACTGTTTCAAACTATCCATTTTACGCATAATTTAGGAAAGACCACAACAGATAGCATATTCAAGTCCTTCGTCACACAAGAAAAACAATGTGAATTCTTTCTCAATCTTAACTACTTGAACATCTGTTATTTACCATATTATTTTGTGTCTTCCACACAAGAGGCGATACAATAGAGTAAACAGAGTAGGAAAAATTAGCATTTTGCTTCATTTAAGTACACACCTGCAAATATTGGGATCCTCTTCAGTTCTGTGGAAATAGAAATTGTCATAAGAATCAATTCATTAAATGACGCTATCTGAATTAAATACAGTCCAATGACAGATACTCACCAACAGGAGAGAGTTTTTCCAGTGCGTCTTGAATCTGTTTTGTCATTGTTGAAGTCGCTGTTCTCAGGGTCCCGAAGGAGGATGAGGTGTCAACCATTGCATTTTCCCAGAAAGTAAAATCATCCAGGTTTGTTAGAGGAGAACCCTGTCCATGTGACAGAGTAATAGTGTGTTGGATGAAGGTCTGAGTTGAATTAAAAGCTTACTGTAATGGTGCCAGTATGTTAACGGCCATAAAAAGGCCAGAATTCTGGCCTTTTTATGGCCGTTCACATCATACTCACCTGCCAGTCTGGATTTTTGTCCAGCTCCTTGATGGTCTTTCTAAGTGTATCAATTTCTCTTTGGAGTTTGTGAACCAGGTCTCGTTCTGCTCTTTTCACTTTCTGTCTCCTAAAATGAATGCATTAGACAGCTTGTTTTAGTACAGTCTACTGTGCTGTAACCGCCTCAACAATCCACAACTGTGAAGACATTAAGCCTTTTATCAGATCAACGATTGTAACTCCAGAAACTCCAAATCAGCATGCACACACCTCTCCTCTAGAGGCTGAAGGGCTTTCTGCCGAGCATCCTCCACTGCTCTCATCACCTCTGAGAAAACATTGTTAACCTCCAGCCACTCAGCATCCAAACTGCCCTGAAAAGAGTGATGAAAATTGCTGAGATGTTACAGAAAAATCATGACAGAAATCATAAAGTGGAACAGCTGCCGCAGCTTACCTTGCAGGCTGTAACAGATGTTCTGAATTCAGCCATCTTTTGCTCTCTCACATGAATTTTCTGCTGTAAATCTGCTCTCACCCTGTCATGTCTTGCCTTGAAAGAAAGCAAAAAAAAAACAAAAAAACGAACAGTTCAAATGAAATTCCTGATGGAGTAGATCAACACCTAAGTGTCAGTCAGACGAGGTTGTGTGAGTCTTACAGCAACACTTTCAGGTTATTGAAAAAAATCCATGAAAAATATGAAAATATAAATATTTCATGAAGATACTACTATGAATACACAATGTCTTCTAGTGTATTCTTGGCATTGGTTTTGAGTCACTTTTCATAAAACTGCAATTCTCTTCTTTTCAATCATTTTTTGTAAAAATACATCAATTGGTGTTGGTGTTGCCATCTTCATTAGCATAATGGTGTTGTGTGTTAAAAGCAAGGCTGAGAGCATTAAATAAAAAAACATAACATCTGGAATTTAGTACCTTTTGTAGTTTGAGGCTCTTCCTCTCTTTATTTTTTTCTTCATCATTTTCTTTCTTCTTTGGGCCAGTTACTGTTTCATGAGCTGTGATGGTTGGATGCTCCCAGAGTTTCTCCACCTAAACCATACAACCATACCTAATTTATTGACACTAGAACAATTCAGCAAAAATAGTTAATAGAAAACAGGCAGAGAAAAAAACTATAGATATATCTGGGTGGTTAAACTTAAGAATTGATGACTTTCTATCATTTCAAACTGAAGAAACCTGAGATACCTGCTGCAGACCAGTGGAGAAGCCAAATGCTTTTTCTGAGGTGGTGACGGTTTGATGAGAGCGCTGCGGGGTCTCAAAGACTGAGGAGAAGTAAGAGGATCACTGACAAATAACGCTGACTTGATGTATTTCTGTATGTTATTCTTGTTCTGTTCCAGTTATGAATTTAACAGAACTACAATACATACATGATTTCTCTATCTCCTTGAAAGTGGTATCTGCAGCTGCAGGGTTGTTTTGGGTGTTGATCTCCTGGAACGCCGGCATCATGAAAGGCTGTCAAAGCAAAGAGAGAAGGAGATTTGAAGGGTTTTGCTAAATGAAGCTTGACTAGATCTTCTTGATGTCACCACTCTCTATTTGAAAAAAATACCTGAGGAACCTGCTGCAGACCAGTGGAGAAGTCAAGGGCTCTGCAGACTTTTTCTGAGTTGGTGACGGTTTGATGAGAGCGCTGTGGGGTCTCAAAGACTGAAGAGAAATGAATATTTCTACATGTTATTCTTGTTCTGTTCCAGTTATGAATTTAACAGAACTACAATACATACATGATTTCTCTATCTCCTTGACAGTGGTATCTGCAGCTGCAGGGTTGTTTTGGGTGTTGATCTCCTGCAACACCGGCGTCATGAAAGGCTGTTAAAGCAAAGAGAGAAGGAGATTTGAAGGGTTCGCTAAATGAAGCTTGACTAGATCTTCTTGATGTCACCACTCTCTATTTGAAAAAAATACCTGAGGTACCTGCTGCAGACCAGTGGAGAAGTCAAGGGCTCTGCAGACTTTTTCTGAGTTGGTGACGGTTTGATGAGAGCGCTGTGGGGTCTCAAAGACTGAAGAGAAATGAATATTTCTACATGTTATTCTTGTTCTGTTGCAGTCATTAATTTAACAGAACTACTGTACATACACGATGTTTCTTTCTTGACAGTGCTTTCATCAGCTCCAGGGTTGTTTTGGGTGTTGATCTCCTGCAACACTGACATCATGGAAGGCTGTCAAAGCAAAGGGAGAAGGAGGTTTGAAGGGTTTTATTAAAATGAAACTTGGCTAACTTTGTGAAATAAGCACAGCATAAAAGTATTGCTAGTTTATGTATGGTACTAGCTCTATTTGGTGTCACCACTCTCTATTGGGAAAATGTGATCAACGTCAGCATGTTGAATTTGGTGGTAGGAACTGGAGTTGTTATACATGATCCTATAACTGTCTTTGAAGACTTTGTAAACAGAATAAGAAGCTTTGCCTTTAGAGGTGGTTATATAAATGTTTTGACCTTATCATTACAGAAACATACCTCCTCCTTAACTGGAGTACTGATAAACAGCCTGCTGTCCTCTCGATAAGGTTCCTCCCACTTATCTCTCCACATGTACTGTTCATTCTCAGGGATCCTCATTCCCTTTGGCGTGCATCCCATCATTCCCTGGTGAGTTCTCAGGCCATGGTAAGTTGTCCAACTGGACCATCCACAGTGACAAACCTGGAGGCTTGTGGATGATGAATCTTCTGTTTGAGAATTAACGTGCAATTATTGTGCAGGAACTCATAAAAGGTTTCATGTTATAATTTTGGGATGTTACTATCAGCTCCTATTATCAGAGGTGATAACTTGCTTGTTGACCAGTGTGCAGAAATGTGTCTGATGTGAACAACTAGGCTACTACTTGGATCAGAATTAACATATCAGGGCACCAAATTAAATTGTCTTACAAAAAAAAAAAAAACAGAATATATATTTGTTTGTTTTACTTCTGTGAAAAGGGGTAAAAAGATAACAGTTAACCATTATATGGGATTATGCTGTGTAAATAAGATGAATTATAACAGATATTGGAGTTTCTCCAGTGCAAAGCCTTCCCGAGTGATATTGTATCTGAACTATAATTACCGAATGGCCATGGACAGATGCAAAAGTACACAACATGAACAACACTCACCAGTCTTCACTGAAGTGTTGAAGAAGTCAACAATCCAAGGATCTTTTATTTTCAGTGGAGGAGCCAAAACAAGTTTAGGAAGTGAACCATAGTATTCACTCTGAGGGATGCTCAGCCCCTTTGGCATGCATCCCATCTTCCCCTGGTGAATTCTCATACCCCGGTAGTTTTTACCAGCAAAACCGCAGTGGCAAACGTGACTCATGTTGGACGTATCTGTATGAGACATGCAAGAATATGTTTTGTGGTGCTGTGTAGGACATTGAGGAAAGAACTTGAAGCTTCACATTCACAGTGGTAACATGCTTCTACAGGGCAGAAAGAGACATTAGTTATAGTCCCCAGAGTGGTTATAGAGGTACAAATAAATGATTTTCAATTACAGCAACAGGCTTTGGGTTAATTAGATGTATTTCCCTCATCCCTTCATTTTGTCCCTGGCTTGCATAGTATTAAAGGAAACTCCTAACTCAAAGCTTAATTTCCTTGCACAGACATCTCCCTAATCCTTACTAGGGTTGCGGGGGTTGCTGGAGCATATTCCAGCTGTTTTGCACAGACATTTTGTTGGGAAGCTGACCGGAGCGGCATAAGTAGGAGGCAGACTCAAGGCCGTTTGTTTAGAAAAAATCACCACAAGGTGTTTATTTACAGGTGCTTCCAGCTTTGTTTTGTATCAACAAAAGTATATACAACAGAAAAAAATGTAACTGAACAGTTAACTGAGTTGAACTAAATAAAACTCAACTTAAATCATGTGTAAATTGCTACACCTGATCAGCACACTGTTTCCCCCTTGACAGACAAAAGGCCTCTGCTTAAATAACCTCTCCTCCTCCTAACCCAGCCTCCCTGGCTGTACCACTATGGGAGGAGACTCCACTGGCTCCTAATAAAACCATTTACAAAACTAACCTCTGACCTGACTACAGTAAAACACCTTAACCTGCATTACTGATGATCCATATTTAATCATATCTTCATATAATAGTATAAAGTATAAAAAGCAGGAAATATCACCGCACTCCCTCCTTTGACTCTGGCCACATGGTGAGTATGGTAAGTAACACAAATGAATATCAACATAACTTATTTTAACAAGAAGTAAATCAATAAACTATAACTAAATCTAACAATATGTGTAAGTGTTTATTTTAACCAAGAAGTTGAGCTACCAAATATAACCAAACATAATACAAAACACAAACAAACCCGGGATAGTCTGTATCTGCAAAATGGTGATTACTGATGGCAACATAACTGAAACAAACAAGTATGGTTAAACTAAACTAAAGATGGTAATAATGAGACAAATGGTCTGACCCTTTGTCACACATTTCAACATGAAATTACTGTTTAGATCTTTTATGTCAGTGAGGGTTTAAATTTTCATTCAACTATCTGGATGTGTAGGATGGTGATTGGTCACCCTCTAGTGGTACTCAGTATGCTGTGCAAATCCTGCACCAGATTACACACACAGGTAGGGCACACATGGACACTCACATACTTGTTTGTACGGCTATTGTTGTATATTGATGTGCTGAAGAAAGAAGTGATCACCACTGACAAGTCTTCTCTTGCATTCAAAAAGGTTTATTACAAGAAAGAACAGTGTCAAGCTCTTGCTGAATCTGATAGAGCTTCTGGCTAATTGTCGAACCCCCTCTCTCGTTCAGCTCCTACAGACTCCTTATATATGGTTCTCAACTTGTCTCCTTACGTCTAGTAGTTTTATGAGCTGACAACTGGTAAATGACCATTCAACCTTTAAACTTTGTACACATCCCAAAAACAGAAAAGAGACGCTAAGAGTAAAACGAGAAGACCATATAATACACTATCTTAGTGAGGAGAGAGGCACAATGCATTTCCTAGCTCTCAACTAACTGTCTAATCCTTACCCACAAACCTCAACTGGTCCTCAGAAGGATAGCTGTACAACTACTCTCACACACACACACACTAACCCTAACCCCACAGCCAGGAAGTGATGCAGGAAGCATCGGGTGTGAAGTGTATTGGTGGTATGTGTCAAAGAATATCATGGTATCACAAATATCATATGTTGCAATCTGAGTCTGCATCTACTTTAACTAATGGCATCAATAAGAGAAAACCTCTAACTGGAATAGGTAATCATAACTCTCACACTGAATGAAAACGATTTGCTGATTGATTAGTTTCACCAGCACCTAATTAATCAATTAACCCTAACTAAGCAAATAAACATAAATAACTTCAAAAAATTATGAAATGTAAATGATCAATACTTGTATTTAAACACATTAAATAACTTTATATCTTATCAACTTGAATTTAATAAGTCAATAATAGAATAAGAGCAAATGAGCATATTATCTCCTTACTGATACTCCCCGTTATCATGTACTTATCATTCTGCTACTCTCTTTGACTGTTGAACACTTTAGTTTTCATTTCAGCAAAAACAAACTGAGCTCCAACCAGTTCTAACTGTTTTCCTTCATATATCAATCTATTTATTCACGACTGGCTATCACACTACTGATTCTACCTATTGTTATACGTCTTCATTACTGTCTACTTCTGCTGTAAAACACTTTATTATTTAAAACACTTTTAACATTAAGACACACGCACATGAAACAGCACTCTGCTGCCTCATCTGCAGCCATAAACAGCACTCTCTCTGCTCATACAAGTATGAACTCTGAAGTGAACAGGGAACAAATCAAGTGATCATGTGATACTGCACATACAGGTCAAAGTTCACATTGAACTGCACTTTAAACAAGGCACATTTTCCATGACTTACTCTGTAATCAAAAAAGAGCTAACAAGGAACTACAGGCATTCAGATACGTTAATGGAATATAGTTGAATGTCTTTCTGAAATGCATCCAAACAGCAATTTAGTATTTAACTACATTAAGAATGAAATGAAATCCTGCTAATACAAGACCAATTAAAGCAGTAGATCAGCCAGAAGAAAGTGCACCAGCAGGTAGACAGGTCATATATTTAGTCTGCTGTAATATTGCCACCTAGAAAAAAACAAACATGTATTTCCCCAAAGTGCCCAAAAGAGAATGATTTTAATTAGACATAAAGGAGAAGATGCAAGTGCAAGAAGCTTGTTACAATAATTAGGATTATTAAACAAAATTCTTTAAGGTCCACTACACAAAGTTGTATATGATAGGTCAGTCAGGAGTCATGAGTTGTGCACTACCAGATCTTTTGATATCATGTCAAACATACAAATGTATAAAGCACACTACTAAGTTGCATCATGGGAAATGTAGTTTGGCATATGAAACATTTTATGTTGGGTTTAGAACAGAGCAGAAGTTCTGGAGTTAACCTGGAAGCTGGTCTGACTTCCCCCACCCACAAATTAGGTTTGGAGTCTCTCCACTGGCAACTGATTATGCTCCCTCAATGATCTGTCAGGCTGATCAAATCACTTAGACGCGCTTTAAGTGTGGATGGACAGAAGAATGACAACATGGTTATTATCCACGTCATCAGGGACCTAGGGTTGAATTTGTTTTCAACAAAATGGCTCTGATTAGATGTAGGACCACCCAGTTTTGGAGGTAATTTTACCTTTTTTTTTGTTTTCACACATAATGAAATCCAGATAGTGTGTAATTCCAGGCTACAGTAATATTTTAATTCTACCTGAGCCTCCTCCTCTGCTCTATGTGCAGCTGATCATTTCCTTGTGGATTTATGACTTTTTAACTGTTCCTGGATTAACCATAAACACTTTTCTTTCAGGGAAAAGTGACGTGTAATGTTCCCTATGTGGTTTGCGTTGCGTGTTGCTGCACCCAGATCCCATTAGATTTGTTGCTAACCTCCCATTCCCAATATGACTGTTAGGGGACACTGCCAAAATGTCCCCAGAGCCTCTGGAGCCTTTCTCCTCTCGCTTTCTACCCATCAGCAGAAACAAGGCAGCTGAGCGATGGGGCTGAATTCAGCTTTACGTCCACTACAGTTGACAGGAAACAAAATCAGGCATCAGATAAGACGAGTAACACATGCCATGCACACATACTTTCATTTGGAAATATCTCACAGCATTTTCCTTTACTTACACAGTTGTTACAATAGGTTAAATATGTGTTCTTTATTGTTTTTGCTACCACTGGGCTATATTTAAAGTAAAATATGACATGTTTCCAATTAAAACTTGTAGACTCTCCGAGTAGTTGCCCATAAAGTAGTCTGCATCAAAGCTGTAAACACAATTCCTGCTAACGGAAACAGAACTTTTTCTGACTGTGGCTGCTGCTTCACATTACAAGTCTTTATCTGGTTAATCACTGAGGCTCCAGTTTGTCTTCTGCTGTATTTCTAACAATACTACATTGATGGTTAATCCACACTGTCATGCTCATCGTGGACTTCAAAAAGGGAAGGAGACTGAAAAGGCAGTAGAAGCGCTGGTGCTATACCTTGGACGGTTTTTGATTCTCCTTGTCTTTCTCTTTTGGTCTGCATGTTGCTGTTTTCTGGGCCACTGGAGCAGACTGTTTCTGGTTAAGAAACTTCCTCTGAAAGACAATAAATATTGAGTTATCCAACGAATAGTGAAATACATCCCAACACCTTAAACACCCCTGCAATCACGTCATCAAGCAAGGGATACAATGTACTTCCTTATTTGGGAATGCTTAATTCCACCTAGGAAGTAGTGGTTAGAGAAGCAGCTCTTCAGCGGCCTCACCCAGGTCACCACTCTGCTTTCTAGTTTGTAAAGCCCAGTTCAAGGCATCCATGTCTGCTTTCTGGGAGGCTAACTGTGACCTTTCTTTAACTGAAAGACCACTGAACCATGCCACAGATATTATCTCATGTAGACAAGTTTGTTGCCTCCTCATCCCAAGCACATTAGAAAGACCTGGACAATAAGATTATTTGGGTCTACCACCTGTGTAGGGTGTTGTCCCTCCCTCTGTTTGTCCATTGGTTGGACAGACTTTTCCTGTCTTGCGGCAGCTGAAAACAACCGGGCCAGATCCTTCACCTGATACGCATTGAACACATAATAGAAACAGGAACCGGGTAAGTGACCAAAAAAGTTTCATCAAACCTGAAGCGTGTGTGCAACCAAATGAAGTGTGAAGTATGAAATGTGTTTTGAGCCGCAAGAAGTGGAGTCCTACCTTCACAGATGTGGAGAAACCTGAGAGCTCGGAAGCTGCAGAAAAAGATTATAGCCACTGTCAGTCACGTTTCTGTGATATTTAGAAAATGTCCAGGGTGAATAAATCACATTATTACACACATGGTTCAGGAACGTCCTTCAGTGGTACTTCTGTAGGCTCAGAATTCCTGTTGATGGTAGCAATTTTTGAGTCTGGAAACTTCTGTCAAAAAAAAGGTGGATAATGCATTGTGAAAGTTTATAACATTAGCTAAAAAAAAGCTAAATCTTTAGCTTTAAAATGAGAAAATCAAAGAATCAAAGAATTAATTTTTATGAATGATCAAACATAGATCTTGAATAAATTTCATTGTAAATCCAAAGCATTTTTGTTCACCTCACAGGCTGCCTCTACTGCTCTGATTATACTGCTCTTTTTTTCTCGCATCTGAATGTTTTGCGGTAACTCAGACTGAATCCTCTCCCATGTCGCCTTGAATGAAGGTGAGTCCTTCTTCTTGGGCTGGACTGGAGGTGGGGTTTTTGGATTGTCCTGAACTGATCTTGCAAAAATTTTTGAGTCTGGAAACTTCTGTCAAAAAAAAGGTGGATAATGCATTGTGAAAGTTTACAACATTGGCTAAAAAAAGCTAAATCTTTAGCTTTAAAATGAGAAAATCAAAGAAACTGACAGTTGTATTTAGTTTTTGCTTGAAAACTGACTCATACAGTATGGTTCATTGTCTGTGGACCATGAATGTACATTTCAGAGTGGACCTAAGTAGAACAACAAAATGTAATTTCCAAGGATGGGTATAAAGCAATAGATGCATGTGTACTGCACCTGTGACAGCTTTGATGGCCTGGCAGCTTTCTCATTTGGTTGGGCTGATGTTTCCTGAACTGTGTTGGCTGAAAACCTTTGAGCCAGGAGCTTTACCTGAGAGGATATTCAGCATCCAGCGTAAAAACTCTCGACACAAAGTATTCTAGACATTAATTAATGCAACATGAAGCTACTTTAGGAAAGGTTTCACACTGTAATCGAGAAACCGTAAAATCCAACGTTGACTATTCGATCAAGATTCTTCAGCCTGGTTCCACAGTTTGGTGATAAGTGGGATATATTACCTGTGACAGTTTTCGTATCTCTTTGTCCTTGTCCTTTGGTTGGACTGCTGCTTCCCCGGCTGTGGGTGCTGAAAACATCTGAGCCAGTTCTTTCACCTGAGAATTTTATTATCACAGGATCACAAGGTGCACTTTCCAGAACTATCAGCAAACGAGAGCAGCACATTTGCATATTACTACGAGGTGACACACACTGAGGCGTACCTTCATGCAATTGGAGAAATCAGGCTGTGCAGCTTCATACACTGTAAAAAACAAAGACAATAATTACGTCATCTGCTTAATTATTGAACAACGTCTAGTCTTAAATAAAGCACACAGCTACGTACATGATGTCTGATCCTCCTTTTGTGAGGGAGCAGAATCTCTTTGGGTGGTCACACTTGTTGAATCTGGGACGCTCTGTCAGAAGGGAGAGGAGACTTGGTAATATTTTAGACATTAAAGTGTTTCTAATGAATTTTTTTGAATGATCAAACATTGATCTGGAATAAATTTAAGTGTAAATCCAAAGCATTTTTGTTCACCTCACAGACTGCCTCTACTGCTCTGATTATACTGCTCTTTTTTTCTTGCATCTGAATGTTTTGCGGTAACTCAGACTGAATCCTCTCCCATGTTGCCTTGAATGAAGGGGATTCCATCTTCTTGGGCTGGACTGGAGGTGGGGTTTTTGGATTGTCCCGAACTGATCTTGCAACCTGAAAGACAATACCATGAAATACCTTTCTAAGACTGAATGCATGAAAATGGCCGTGAATTCAGCTTTACCTGCAGTTGATGATCTGCATGTATGTTAGTATCTTTATGTAAACAGCGTCGTGGTGTTGTAAAAGCTGTAGAGAAAAGACGATCAGTCTCTGGTCTTGGCTTTCTCACATAGTCATTTAAATTCTTGACTTGAGTTCATTCTATTCTTTTTCGTACGTGATCTGGCCTCCTCCGTGGTTGTGGCTGTCGTTTGTGAGTCGATGACTGGTGACACTGGCACGCTCTGACACATTAAAAAGTTTGTTAAATATAAAGATTTTATCACACATTTCAGACTGAACAAAGGTGGACCATCATTTTCATTGGTAAATATAATACAGTTTGTGTTGCACCTGTGATATGTTTGCTTTCTCTCTGTCTTTCTCCTCTGGTTGGACTGCTGTTTCCTGGAGAGTTGAAAACATCTGGGCAAGTTCCTTCACCTGAAACACATTTTCAGCACTTCTAGGACTCTGCACCTTTTCCATAGAACTAAGCAGTCTGCAGTCACAAGCAGCACACTGCATGTCTGATGATGTTTCTTCCGATAGTCTACTGTACCTTCATGCCAGTGGAGAAACCAGGCTGTGCAGCTGTAGAGAACAACAACAGTAATGACTTTGTTGTCTCAATTATTGAGCAACATCCTGTGTTAAGTTAACCACGCAGGTACATACATGATGTCCGATCCTCCTTTTGTGAGGCGGCAGAATCTGTTCTTGTGTTCATAGTGGCTGAATCTGAGATGCTCTGTCACAAAGGAAAGGAGTGTTGGCCACATTTGATACATTTTAGAGCAAATTACACAGTTATCTCCAAGTCATTTGGTCTGGTTAGCAGTAACTGAATGTTACAATACTTTTCTACAGATGTTGGTTTGAATTTAAAGTAAATCCAAAGTTTTGCTCTTCACCTTACAGGCTGTCTCCACTGGTCTAGATTCACTCATCCTTTCTTCTGCCACCTGAACTTCTTGCTGTAATTTAGACTGAATTGTCTCCTGCGTTGCCTTGAATGAAGGTGACTCCTTCTTCTTGGGCTGCACTGGTGGAGGGGTTTTTGTATTCTCTCTGACTGAACTGTCCCCGTGACCTGTTGTTTGTGAGTTGAGGATTGGTGGCACCGGCATGTTCTGACGCATGAAGACGGACAGTTAAAAGGTGTGAAATACAGATTTAATATTACGTATCAGATATATTTTCAGACTGTCAGAGGTTGGTTTGAATTTAAATGTGAATCCAAAGTGTTGCTGCTCACCTCAGGGGCTGTCTCCACTGGTCTAGATTCACTCATCTTTTCTTCTGTCATCTCTCGTGTCGCCTTGAATAAAGGTGACTCTTTCTTCTTGGGCTGGACTGAAGATAGAGGAGTTTTTGGATTCTCTCTGACTGAACTGTCCCCGTGACCTGTTGTTTGTGAGTTGAGTATTGGTGGCACCGGCATGTTCTGACGCATGAAGACGGACAGTTAAAAGGTGTGAAATACAGATTTAATATTACGTATCAGATATATTTTCAGACTGTCAGAGGTTGGTTTGAATTTAAATGTGAATCCAAAGTGTTGCTGCTCACCTCAGGGGCTGTCTCCACTGGTCTAGATTCACTCATCTTTTCTTCTGTCATCTCTCGTGTCGCCTTGAATAAAGGTGACTCTTTCTTCTTGGGCTGGACTGAAGATAGAGGAGTTTTTGGATTCTCTCTGACTGAACTGTCCATCTGTAAGATGTGAATTGATTTACATAGCACAAAATGTACAGAATGACTTAGAAAAATACTACAAGTGTATGCCATGAGATGAAAGAAATGAAATTACCCTATGGCCAAAAATTTACCTGCTCAGATAAATCCTGCACTTGATGTTCTGCATGTATGTTAGTATCATTTTGGGAGCGTCGTGGTGTTGTAAAAGCTGTAGGGAAAGAAGATGATCAGTCTCTATATTGTTACATGAATTTTTGAGTGGAGTTCATTATAATCTTGTTCATACGTGATCTGGGCTCCTCCATAGTTGTGGCTGCTGTTTGTGAGTTGATGACCGGTGACACTGGCACGCTCTGACACAGTTAAAGACAATTAAAAAGGTGTCAAATACAGATTTTAAATCAGATTCTTCCATTCATTTTGATAGAAAATTCATCCGCTCATCTGGGTTATTCAGTTCATCGTGATGTGATTTAAACCATTTGGAATAATCTTAAACTTTCTTTTATTTCTATAAACAGAGTGGGGTCGTAGTTTTTGCAGAAAGTGACTCAATTGTGTCCATAGAATTAAACCCCTGAGGATCATGAATGTGTGGTGAAAACTATGTTTGATTTGACCACCTGATATCCATTGATGAATATAAGACAATAGAAACGCTTGTGCTGCACCTGTGATAGTTTTGGTTTCTCTGTGTCTGTCTCTTCAGGCTGGACTGCTGTTTCCTGTACAGCTGAATACATACGGGCCAGTTCCTTTACCTAAAAAACATTTTAACACTTCAGTTGGTTGCAGAAAAAACCCTTTGTGGTCAGGTCATTTATACTTCACGAGAAGTGCTGAATGCCGGTAAAGTTCTCATAGGGACCTCCCATCGCAACATACAACACATGTGCTAAGCATTGCGGGAGATGAACCTTGAGACCCACTTTTCTTATTATTTCCGTTTTGACGACTCGATTGGATCATGCCGTTTACTCAGTATGCTACCACACACCGTATGCTGCAAGCTGCCAAATGGGAGCAATGCAGCATGCTGCTGTGTTGTTGCTGCTAGCAACAGAGAGTAGTGCTTAAAGTGCTTTCTGAGTACTGCAAGACCTTGACGCACTAGTCCTCGCACAGTGTAATAATATTTCAGGGGAGGTGCACATCAGCTAACTTACTTACTGCATAAGTCTAAACTGCGGGTTAGCCTGGCTTGGTGGCCATAGCTAGCTGGTGGTGGTGATTTGAGTGGCTGTGTTTAACAGCCAGTTATCATTCGGCCTACCCTAGCCCCCACCAATGCTCCACAAACATGCCCATATTTGGATTATCAAAGAGAGGTAGATTCTCTCAAAACCAATATGGCAGCTGCCATGCCCAAGCTTCATTCAGAATCCAATGTTTTTTCTGCTTTAACCACACCCACTTTCAATTTCTTACCACTCACAGAAGTCGTTGGACAGCACACAAGACAAAAGTTCTGCCCAGTTGATGTAAACAAAATTATGCCATTTTGTTCATGCAATAGCTTGCGAGCTAGCACAATTTACAGTGTTACAGTGTGATCAAAGTTTTTCTAAGAGTCTGCTGTACCTTTGTGCTAGCGGAGCAATCAGGTTGTGTAGCTTCATACACTGTAAAAGACAACAACAGCAACACCTTAATTTAATTAACCATTTAGCAAGATCCTGTGTTAAATAAACCACGCAGTTACATACATGATGATGGATCCTTATTTTGTGAGGATGCGGAATCTGTGTGGGTACTTGTCGAATCTGGGACGCTCTGTCAGGATGAGAGGAGACTTGGTAACATCAGAGGTATTTCAATATACTGTATATCCATTAAAGTGTAAATCAAAGTGTTGGCATTTACCTTACAGGCTGCCTCCACTTGTCTGATTTCACTCATCTTTTCTTCTCTCATCTGAAACTTTTGCTGTAATTCAGACTTAATTCTCTCTTGTGTCGAACTGAATAAAGGTGACTCCTTCTTGGGCTGGACTGGAGAAGGAGTTTTTGGATTCTCCGTGACGGATCTGTCCACCTGTAAGAGGTCACATAATACTTTTCAAAACCAGAAAACAGAAAACCAACCAAAACCAACACATCTTCTATCAAAAGATGTTTAGAAAAGAAAGAAAAAGACAATATGCCTTCAGGTTCAGCTTTACCTGCTCGCTAGAAGACAAATCCTGCAGTTGATTTCCTGCGTCTGTGCCAGTGCCTTTTAGGAAGGAGCCCCATGATGTTTGAAAAGCTGTATACAAAGGAAAATACCAGTCTCAGCCTCAGCTTCTCTGTTTTTTAAATAAATTCTTGTGTCTAATTCATTATAATCTTGTACACACATGATCTGGGCTCCTCCATGGTTGTGGTTGTTGCTTGTAAGTTGATTGGTGGCACTTGGACATTCTGAAATATGAAGGTAGACAGTTAAAAAGGTTTTAAATACAAGGTTTTTAACATTCAGTAGAAAAAAAAAATCTAATTTCTTAATGTTATTGTGGTAATATTTTTGTAATTTTGAATTAAATTTAACTTTAACTTGGATGTTTCATTATTGGTTATATGAAAAAAAAAATCTTTGCTAAACCAGTAAACCAGTTAAAATTCATGAATCCAGTTGATGATCTGGTTATCTGCATTATATTTGTTGTGTCTTTTGTGTGCAGTATCCTACATCCTGGTTTCACTCAACCTTCTCAGTCTTTGAACCCATCTCTTGCAGCTTTGTACAAAAAACCTCCCAATTTATTAGCCTGACTTAACAGTAACTACGAGGGCTTGCAAAACTAACAGTTTGATGCTGCTGTTAATGTGCTCACTATATTAAACCAGTATAGTACCTCTGAAAGTGTCTGACTATAATCCCTTTTTTTCTCCTTTGGTTGGACAACAGGTACTGGGAATGTAGTCGGCGGAAGCTCCCTGGCCACACTCCTCATCTGAAAGAATTCAGAGGATCAAGGATCTCAATATTAAATGTAAAAGGCTATGCAAAATGTTAAAGATAAAAGTGACTAATATAACAACTGAACCGAAGAGTGTACTATGTAAAATAAAAGGAGCTAGTACCTTGGTACCTTTCCTCTCTTTCACCTTAGGTCGCACTACTTTGAATAGAGGTGGATTAGGTGGAGGCGCCCTGACCAACCTATTCACCTGGAAGAATAAACAATGATTTAAAACCAACCAGTGATTTCAAGTTTAAGTTTATTAAAGTTTGGTTTTAGATTCCAAAATAACAAATAAATAAATAAGAGCTTGTTTGATTTTCAATTCAAAAACCAAATATTTATTATACCTTTGGTCAGACATTTTTGTGGGTTAAGAAGAATAATAAGAAGTTACTGACAGCAGTCAATAAAATACCTTCCTGTTGGTCAAAACCGACCACAGACATGACTTTGGAACAATATTTAAATGTAATTTTAGACTTTATGACACAAGATATGTTATCTGAGTTTATCTCTGAGTGGTTTTCTTCTGAATATGGAGAGGTAGCAGGTTTACTTAGTGCTGTACATAATGATCCATGACTGTGAGAGGGCTGGAAGAGAGGGCAAGACATAAGAAACTACCTGTTCCATGGAAGAAAAGCACTGTTTTGTTTTGCTTTGTTTTTACTTTTAAAAAAAAATTAAGTCTAATGTTAACTCTCTCATTTTAGTCTTTTTTTTTTTTTTTCCAATTTTCGTTTCAGGTTTAGAAGTCTAACTTGAAATACCAAAAGAATGCACAGACCTTGTCCCTAGCAAGAGCTTTTATTTATTTATTTATTTGTTTTTTAGGAGTATGGAAATTGGCAAAAAAAAAATATCCACATATAGTAGGTCTATATTTCAAGAAATTTGCTTCACCTGCGCATCATTGGAGAAATCCTGCCGCTGACAGACTGACTTTGTCTTTTTGGTTCTTCGGGAAGGCGGCTCTTGAGGTGCAAATACTACAATGAAAGCAGTTTAACATAGTCAACCATGCAGCCATAAAGCCATCATATTTCAGACGAGTTTGCCAATTCAAACTAATTCTTCGTAAGTACGTGATTCAGGCTCCTCCTTGATTGTGTCTTCTTCCGCTGCATACAGTTCAGTATAGCTGTCAATGCTCCAACTTGCGTCCTCTGATCTCCGGTTGACATTCTAATAAAAACAAAAAGGACAAACAAACAATTAAGTACCTGTGATAATGTTTGACTCACACCTGTTCGACTGATCTATTAACTGAAATATCAGTTCATGTTACCCTTAATACGGTAAAGTCGTGGTTTACCTGTGGAAGGGCAGAGAACCCTTGCAGTTGATGGCCTGACTTTGACTTTGTGGCTGTTCGTGCAGATGGTTGTTGAAGTGCAAATGCTATAAGGAAATGAGAGTGACATTTTTAACCTTCACATTTGAGACCAGTTAGCCAGATCTTGTCTTGAATAAAGAGGAATTCTTTGTACGTACGTGATTCAGGCTCCTCCTTGATTGTGGCTGTTGTTGCCGCATACAGTTCGGTATACAGATCTATTGATCTCCTATCTGCATTCTGATAAAGACAAAAAGTCACCAAGTTAATTTACACCTGCAAAACAAAAGGTCTTCTGGAAGAAGTCAAATACCTGTGATAATGTTGGATTCTTTCTTTTTCTCTCCTTAGGTTTAACTACATTTCCTGGATATGCTGGCGTTGAATGGTCTCTGACTGGTCTGTTTATCTGAACGATATTAATTCATATTACCATACGTACTTCAAAGTCAGAATCTATAATCTTCATGAATCTTTTTTTTTGTTTGTTTTTTGTTTTTTACCTGTGGAAGGGTGGAGAAGTTTTGTAGCTCATGACTTGACCTTGACTTTGTGGCTCTTTGGGAAGATGCTGTAGTGAGAGACGGTTCCGTTACCTTCAGCATTTTTTTCCTCCGTATTGATATACTGACACATTGTGACATACACAGGGTTGGCTTTCCTCTGTGTTATCTTTTGTGCAGGCTATGTTCTCTTCCCTCCTTTCAGGTAGCAACCAGTTGGAGCAGACCCCTTGCTAGAGATGCACCATATCTAAGTAGACTGGTTTCAGGAAGATATAAAGGTGGCTGACTGACTGTGCTCCTATATTGAAACTTTTAAACTTTGCACCTTAAGACTATGCGTTGCCTGCTGCTATTGTCATTTCTTGAGATCCCAATTTAATTTTGAGTAAATAAGCCTCATACGTACGTGATTCGTATTCATCTTTGATTGTGGCTGTTAAGATGCCGATACTGACCGTCCTTTGTGTCTCTGCAAAATTCTGTTAGGTTGAAGTGGAAAGTTGAAGTTGAGTTCACAGTAATGATGGCATGTGTTTACTGCTGAATGAACGACAGGGATTATTCGCTAAACATATTATAGACTAGGTTTGTTACATACTCCAGGAGAGGCGAGACATTTCTTCTCGTTCCTAGGGCTTTGAGAACAAGGACAAAGTTCGCAGCGATCACACTGCAAATATTAGCATTTCGGAGCTCATGGAGTCAATACAAGCTTTCCCACTTTTCAGCATTAACCACTGCCACTTTCAGTTTCTGACCAATCACAGAATAGTTGTCGGAAACCACAAGAGAAAAAAGTTCTGCCTGGTTGATGTGTTGAGAACAAGATGCTTTGTGTGTAGTATGCAACAACCTTAATTGCTATTTAAAGCTTTCGGCTAAATGCTAATATGTTAATATCAAACAGAAAAAGAGACGCTAATTCAAAGTTGGCGCATGTTGCAGCGTGGTAGAGTATTGTCACACACAATTCTGGAAAGAGATCATCCAATGAGCATAAGAATGTACTGTAAGCATGGCATTATTTGCTACTTGAACTAAACACAATTTACAGCTCAGCTGTACAGCTGAATGTACAAAATCACAGAGCAATCTATCTCAGAGTTGTTTGGACATTTTACTGAATCTTAAAATGCTCAAAAGAAAAAGGCAGCAGACGATTGAAGTCATTCATCCACTGGAGACAAATATCGGACAAATTGTTGCTAAGATATTTTAGTTTTCACCAAAGTGGTGGGCCTGCATAACTTTACTTCTCTTCTCACTGAACTTTGACATATGCTTTAAATATCACTCTTAGAAAGCATACCTCCCTCTTGGTGGCCACCTTCTTAGCTGGCAGATGATTGTGATCCACCTGAGCTTCCCAATCTTTTTTCCAGACGTACTGCTCTTTCTTCATTCCCTTTGCCGTGCATCCCATCATCCCCTGGTGAGTCTTCAAGCCGTGATAAGTTGTCATTTTCTTCCAGCCACAATGACAAACCTGGAGACTCATCTCTGAATAATAGTCTGCCGTGTCTGTTTGAGACATAATTCACAAGTCATTTCTTCGAAGATTTCAAACATTTCCAAGACAAAATGAACTCCTCCACTAATCCAGCCGTGTTGACCTTGTTGGTCTTAAAACATTATGAATAATTTTTTCGAAAAAAAAAACCCAACCTGTCTTGATAGACGCGCTTATTTGCACTTGGAGGTCCGTTTGAATCTTCGGAAATCCCCCATAATCCCACAGACACTGCTGTGGCTGAGTCTCTGCAATCCTCACACCCTTCGGCGTGCATCCATTCTTCCCCTGGTGAATTCTCAGGCCCTGGTGAGTCGTCACTTTGGACCAGCCGCAGCAGTGGCAAACCTGTAGGCTCATTTCTGCTGGGTGTCTGTGTAAAACCTGCCACAAACAACACATGACTACTGGTACACTGGAAGCTTTGTCTTGCCTTCCTGCTCACTTCCTGTTCGAATCAGGTAGCACTTGCTCTAAAATTACTGCTGCGAGAGCATTTTAACCAACAGTACATAACAATTCTTGATCTTTGGTGACAGTTATACAAATGTGACTTAACAGTTACACCATTTAAATCCAAGTCAGTAATAATTATACAAAGTATCATTCCCATGTTTTTGGCATTGGATAAATAGATCATTAGCCTAATAGCATAATTGCCCAAGTCACTTTATGACTGATTGGTCCAATATCAACAAAAATACTAGTGCACATGCTAAAAAGTGTGATTTTTATTGTTTTCTGAAAACGTTCAAATTTGATTTTATGCTATTAGGCTCACAACATCACAACAGCTGCAATGTACCAAGCAGTGAAAGTGACAAGCTTCCCTCTGCCCTCTGATGCACATCTCATACTCAAGGCATCACTTCCCTTTTGAGAAAAAACAGCGCTAGAGCTTCTTCTCAGTTCAATTCAATTCAATTTTATTTATATAGCGCCAATAACAATACAAATTGTCTCAAGACCCTTTACAAAAATCGTCCTGAAACCTCCAGAGCAAGCCTGATCAATATATCCTGATCAGATAACTAGTAACTCCTAATACTTTTCCTTTCCTGTGTCCTCGAAGCCCTTATTCTGACTCTTATTTTGTTTTTGAGGTGACTACGACTGCCTCATTCAAGCAAGAACATTACAATAGACCAACACACCTGCCTTCATTGTATATTTTTCGATTACAACTAATATTAAATGTTATTTTCCGTAACACATGTGAAAATTGGTAGTTAACGCCGCAGAAAACAGTTTAGTAACTTGATTGAGTTGTAAAAACAGGCATACTATTGACGTCGAAAACAATGAACAATGAGTTCTCTCTATGAGCTTCTGAATCTTTTTTTAAAACAACAAAGAGCTCTTCAGCTGCAAGATACTACTAACAATTCAGCTGCTGCTTGGCAAATTAGTCTCCATCTACGGTTTTTATTTTTACTAATAAAAGGAATGCAAATAACACAATGCAGTCCCGATTTGCTTACCTTGTAGTCTTTGTCTGTGTGTTCTGTTACTGCCTCAAAGAGATACCTCCTCTGTTTTGGCGGGTACATTTGTAGTTTTGTTTTAGTTTCGTTTCCAGGAAGAGAGGGAGGGGGGACCGCCTATTTTGACTCTTATTTCTGCCACGACATGAGTCAACCACAAATTGTTATGAAACCTCATATCCGTACACAGTCACAGTGAATTAAGAGAGAAAGTCAAAGACATGTTCTGAAACCGATTTTGAGATTTTATTTGGTTTCAAGATTTAAAAAACAATATATATATATTATAACAAAATCCACAGGCACATTACATTTCATGACACAAAATATAAATGAGTGAATTTGTGAACAAGTCCATATAAATCGATTTTTTATCCATAATTTTTTGAAGTGGTGGAAAAATAATCAGATGCTTAAGTAAACACCAGCCTGCCTAACAAAAAATAATTGTTAGAACACCGAAAAATTCCCCTTTTGACTATCAATTCAATTCAATTTTATTTATATAGCGTCAGTAACAATACAAATGGTCTCAAGATAAATTCAAATTTTTTAACATTCTGTTCTTGCATTAATGTTAAATGGTGATTTTGTCACTGTATCGGTAATTTTTTCCTTGTCATTATTGAATATTCATCTGCTGGCACATGATTTGATATTTGACAATAAAAAATCCCCAGTGACACATCCAGATTGCTGTCCAGACTTTAAAATGTTCAAAATGATATGATGATTTGCTTCTACAGTGTAACTCACTAAATATAGTGCTGCAGTCAGCTTGGTTAGAAAACACTCAAATAAAATACAATAGCCTACCTCACATTTGCATTGATGTATCTGTTGAATTCACAGTGCTGTACAGTCCATTTGGTGATGCTGTATTTAATTTAAAAACGATATATAAGACAGTGAGGTACTTGCTCTAAGTGAAACATGAGAGAAGTCCAACTCCATAGAACTTCTATATGATTCTGTTTCTAAATTACTTAGAAATTAATGTTATCGGTTATTGACAATAACCTGATGACCGTATTTCCATTTATTTTTAAGTTTCTACACTGACTTCTAAATGTTCTTATCTTAATCCAGCTATCGTGCACTTGCAGCTAATTACAGATTTTGAAAAGCATTTTTTACATCAATGTGAAAGTTTTCCATCATTCACATTCCTGCACTGATGCAACCCACTTTCTCATATGTCACAGAGTGAGTGTCCCCATAAAACATTGATCCATAGCACTAGAAGTGGTCCAAACTTTTTCAAATTTGATTGCTAATCATTGCTAACCTACCAAAAACAGCTTAAAAAAAGCTTAAATTCTGCCAAAAAAAATCATTTTGTCATAAATGTCAAAGTACTAGCACATTGAATATAGCACTGATGCAATAGCCTACCCTCCTCCTGTACCAAACACAGCTTGGTTTTGGACCAAAATTCAGTACATTGTCTAGATAAACACAAACTTTCTTTATGGCTTATCAGTATTTTGATCACAGTGTTTCCCATCAGAAATAACCAAAGGTTCAGAGTTTTTCTCATCTTGTTTCATGTGTGGACTGAAATATGGGTAAAGCTCCCCTGTGAATGAGCACTGAGTGAATGAATAGATGTGAGACTGAGCTGTGACGTTGTAGAAGGAGACGAGACCTTCGTCATAGCTAACAAACACGCCAACCTTCTTAGGTTTCGCTTTCAGCTGAAGACGACGCGGTGGTGCCGTCATGGCTGCATATTCTTCATCTTGATAGTGCACGGTGACCCAGTAACCGTTACCCGGATTAAGTGTCAGCTTCCCCTTCCGCTTTGCATCGCCTCTCGCTACACCCAGATCCCACCCTGACTTGTTGCTGACCTCCACCTCCCAGTATGACTTCCCAGAGGTCAAGCTGTTGAGCCCCAGGACGCTGGCGAACAGATCAAACCTCTTGGGAGAATCATCTACTTCCTTGTCCTCTCCTCCATCTTTCACTTCCTTCCCATCGTCAGAAAGAACAAGGCGTTGGTGTGCACTGTTTGGATCCAGCTTTACATCCACTGTGAAGTACAAATAAGGAATGATTCTCTGACCTAGACATCTATTTTTTAAAGACATTGTGAGGAGAAGTTTAAATCACATACCTGTAAACTTTGGGACTCTCTTAAGTTCTGTGAAGTGAAGAAGAGTTTTAGATAAAGTCAAAAATGTAGCTTGCAGCAGGTACTTTACCTCCATTACATAATTTTTTTACCGACTGAGCTCAGCATCTCCAGTTTCAGTTGAATTTCTTCCATCATTGTTGTTATGGTTTTTCTCATGGTGCCAAAAGACAGCGACGTGTCCAGCTCCACCTCTGTCCAGTCTTTGATGCTGTCTGGGTCTTGAATAGATGGGTATTTCTGAGACACAGAAATACAACAACGTCTAACAACAGATTTCAATAGGTAATGGTCTAATGAAATGTCTATGTCATCCTGCTCTTCACATCACACATCCCACAGCTGTCAGTTCGTGATATATTGGTATTTTCCTCTGACCTGCAGGAAAAGGATGTGGTCCTCAAGAACAGCTATGTCATCCAGTTCAGAGATGGTTGCCTGGAGTTCTTTTATTTCTTTTTCCAACTCATCATTAAGATCTTTTGCTTCTTTTTCCAAGACCTGCCTCCTGTCTTTCAGTGGCTGCATCACTTGTGCCTGAGCTTGTTCAATAATTGCAACCACAGCACTAAACACAGCATCGATTTCCCACCACTCGTTTTCCAGTTCGTCCTAAAAATGGGGAAAGAAAACTTATTTCACTTCATTTTCAACATACAGAATGGAAATGAAAGACTGTAATGAGAAACATCTTCTACAAAACTACGGTGAGACAAACTTAGGGTTACGTGGGTTGGCCTAAATTTTAAGATTCTGATGCTTCACAACACATTTCATGTTATTTTCACTTTGAGATCAGTCAAGTTTGTTTGTCTTGCTTCTTACTTTGCAGCTCTTTAAAGCTGTGTTGATCTCATCCATCTTTGTTTTTCTCCTCTGAATCTTCTGTTGTAACTCTGTCTTGGTTTTCTCGAGTTTAGCCTGCAATAGACAAAAAGCGTAATTAAACCATTTGTTGCGTGACACCTAATGTGTAGACCTAGCTGCATAATTTTTTTTTTTCTCATCCAACTATGTTCAACATGCGGATTCAGACTTGAATTGAAATGCCTTTCATTTGTTGATTTACCTTCTTACTGTTCCATTCCTCTTCAGTAGAGACAACCTCCTCCTGCCCATCGTCCAAGCAACTGACACAAATGCATGTCTGCTGCCTCCTGCTGTACAGCTCCAAGGAGCGTCCATGCTTCAGACAGGCCCTATCATCTAACTTCGCCACAGGTTCCACTAGCTTATGGCCTTTCAGCCTGCCAGTTGAACAGTGATTCTCCAGGTGAGTGGAACAATAAGAGGCAAGACAGACGAGGCAGGACTTCTCAGCCTTCATCTTTGGCTCTGTGCAAACATCACAGACCACTTCACCAGGCGCCAAAATTTCCTGAACCTTGTCTTTCTGCAGTGTCTTTTTCACTTGTTGGACAATGTCTCTTAGGACGATGTTCACATCAGGGGTTTTGCTCAGATGGGTCTTGCAGAGGGGACACATGCTGTCATTGATATGAAAAGTCTTGGTCACACAGTTCTTACAGAAGGAGTGGCCACAAACTGTGGTGACAGGTTCCTCAAATAAGTCCATGCAGATGGAGCAGGTTATATGTTTCTCCAAGGAGCTGGGCTCACCGGGTGATGCTGAAGAGGAGGCCATATCTGCTAACAGGCAGCAGAACAGTGTTACTCAGGTAGGAGCATTACAGCTCATTTGTTTTTTGACATTTCAAAGAAGTTTACTGACAACATTCTGTACCGTCATGTGTCATTACCTTGCTAACTGTTAGCCTCAGTAGCTTCTAGACACCAACAGTTGCCTAGTAGTGGTTTCCCATGACTTAAAACTAACGTTACTACTTAAATGCAGAACATTTTGAGTACACGACTTGTATGCCATATCATGACACGAACTCACCAGATCCAATATTATTTAACATTGTAATGTAATTCATTTGTACCAGGAAGACTGTGATCATTTTTTAGTTTATTGTTCTTCCAAATGTTGCTAATTCAAAAATACAGTTTGAATAAATTAACTAAAGTTGTTAATTGATCACCTAATACACCAATTGGAAATAACATTATAACCAACTTCCTTGTATTGTCTAGGTCTCCCTTGTGCCTCCAAAACAGTTGTGTCTCGTCAGAGAATGGACATGAGTCTTCTGAGGGTGTCCTGTGGTGTCTGGTACCAGGATGTTGTTAGTGGGGGCCTTGTTCTTGGTTTGGAATCTAGTGAATTTTTTTTTTTTTTTTTTTTTTTTGAGTTGTTCCTAAATCGTTTTTGTGGAAATTACCATAATGACCAATTGGTATCTGCAAATGTACACTAAACTAAAATATAAAGTGTCTACAGCAGTCACTGTGCAGTTCTTTCCTGAAAATGGAAACAAGTGTTCTAGTGTTCAGTGAACACTAGAACACATATCATTCCCTGTTATTTGAAAGCTAAAGCGTGTTTGACACACCCTCTGTAGCCTTCCCAATCACAACACGACAACACTCTTTTCCTAAAAACATTATCCGAAACACAGATTACCACACATAAATATGAAACCTGTAGTTAAACATATTATGAAGTAGTATTCTGTCATTCCCTTTAAACAAAGTGCATGCAAAAGATCTGTAATATGATCAAGACTAATATGCAGTTTACCTTTCAGCAACTCAGATCATCCCTATCTCACGGCCGTCTTTCTCCTTCCCTCCCTGCTAACGCCCGGTGAGTGT